>NC_057712.1:77891928-77925140 GCF_004010195.1 Chiloscyllium plagiosum
CTGGCCACCTGGGTGTTTTCCGATCTTCCTGGTGGTGGAATTTGAATAAAGATTCGTGCACTTTGTGCCTTTCACTGTGTCTCACACCTGCACACACACACCATGGGTGCTGGGGATAAAATAAGCACTACCGCACTTAGGTGGTAGTGTGGGGGTTAAATTTTTTAAAAAAAAGAAAAAAATAAATAAATAAATAGATTGGATTTCTCCCTCCAACTCTAAAGAAAAGAAAATGACCCGGCTGGGCCCACATGATTCACCCGTACCAGTCCTACACGGTCCCGGGCTGGAGGATACACGATAACGTCCACCTGGTCCGGGACCTGATCCATTTCTGTCGATGGACTGGTCTGCCGAGCGCCTTCTTGTCTCTCGACCAGGAGAAGGCGTTCGACAGGGTCGATCACAAGTACCTGCTCGGGAAAAAATAAGCACTACCGCACTTCGAAAAAAAAAATGACCCGGCTGGCTGGCCACCCGGGTGTTTTCCTATCTTCCTGGTGGTGGAATTTGAATAAAGATTCGTGCACTTTGTGTCTTTCACTGTGTCTCACACCTGCACACACACACCATGGGTGCTGGGGATAAAATAAGCACTACCACATTTAGGCGGTAGTGTGGGGGTTAAAAAGAAAAAAAAAAGAAAAAAAAATAAACAGGAGATTAAGGGCACTGTTTGTCACTGGCCACCCGGGTGTTTTCCTATCTTCCTGGTGGTGGAATTTGAATAAAGATTCGTGCACTTTGTATCTTTCACTGTGTCTCACACCTGCACACACACACCTGCACTTAGGTGGTAGTGTGGGGGTTAAATTATATTTAAAAAATAAACAGAAGATGTCACTGGCCACTCAAAAAAAAGAAAAAAAAGAAAAGAGAAAAAGAAAATAAACAGGAGATTAAGGGCACTGCTTGTCACTGACCACTCGGGTGTTTTCCTATCTAAAAAAAAAAATGACACGGCTGGCACCCGGTACGGAGGAGGGAGGGCAGGTCTGAAGACCACCTCGTGTGTCTGCTCCTGCGCCTGGTCAAACTGGCCATCAACAGGTCCAGGTAGCGGGCCGTGGAGGGGGTCGTTAGGGCCGACTGCCTGCCCCTCTTCCGCGGTTACGTTAGAGCCCGCATGTCGTTGGAGAAGGAGCACGCGGTGTCGACCAACACCCTGGAGTTGTTCAGGGAGAGGTGGGCGCCGCAGGTAGTGGAGTGCATCATTTCTCCCTCCAACTCTATTTTGATTTAGTCCCTACCCTCCCCTTCACTGTTTTGATCACACAGCACTGCCCTTTGATGTGAAGGGCAGTGTTTGTCACTGGCCACCCGGGTGTTTTCCTATCTTCCTGGTGGTGGAAATTGAATAAAGATTCATGCACGTTGTGTCTCTCACTGTGTCTCACACCTGCACACACACACCATGGGTGCTGGGGAAAAAAATAAGCACTACCGCAGTTAGGCAGTAGTGTGGGGTGTTTAAAAAAAAAATGACCCGGCTGGCATCACGGACTCCAACCCAACTGCTTGTTCTGTGGCGCTGTGGAGTCCGTGGACCACGTGTATATTGGGTGTGGGCGTTTGCACTCCCTTTTTGATTTTCTCAAAAACCTCCTCCTCTGCTTTTGGTTGCACTTCAGTCCCACGCTCCTGATCTTTGGGCACCCGGTACAGAGGAGGGAGGGCTGGTCTGAAGACCTCCTCGTGGGCTCCTGGGCCTGGGCAAACTGGCCATCAACAGGTCCAGGCAGCGGGCCGTGGAGGGGGTCGTTAGGGCCGACTGCCTGCCCCTCTTCTGCGGTTACGTTAGGGCCTGGGTGTC
The DNA here is from genome assembly GCF_004010195.1 of Chiloscyllium plagiosum. Taxonomy (NCBI): domain Eukaryota; kingdom Metazoa; phylum Chordata; class Chondrichthyes; order Orectolobiformes; family Hemiscylliidae; genus Chiloscyllium; species Chiloscyllium plagiosum. Next base: position 77,893,742 of record NC_057712.1, read on the forward strand.
CTTGGAGAAGGAGCACGCGGTGTCGACCAACACCCTGGAGTTGTTCAGGGAGAGGTGGGCGCCGCAGGGAGTGGAGTGCATTATTTCCCCCTCCAACTCTATTTTGATTTAGTCCCTACCCTCCCCTTCACTGTTTTTGATCACACAGCACTGCCCTTTGATGTGAAGGGCAGTGCTTGTCACTGGCCACTCGGGTGTTTTCCTGTCTTCCTGGTGGTGGAAACTGAATAATGATTTGTGCACTTTGTGTCTTTCACTAAAAAAAAATGACCCGGCTGGCTATAAACAAGTCCAGGCAGTAGGCCTTGGAGGGGGTCATTATGGCCAACTGCCTGCCCTTCTTCTGCGGCTATGTTCATGCCCAGCTGTCCTTGGCGAGGGAGCATGTGATGTCCATCTATACTCTCGATGCCTTTAGGGAACAATGGGCACTGCGGGGGGTGGACTGCTTTATTTCCCCCTCTATTTTGATTTAATCCCTATCCTCCCCATTCACCTTTATTTTCACATAAGCATTGCCTCTATCAAGCCTTGCCGGTTCCCTGGCCACATAGCTGTTTTTCCTGATCGTGGAAGTATTGAATAAAATTATTTGCACAATGGTGTTTTCACTGAACTCCTGCAATTACACAGACAACTCAGGTGCTGGAGGGAAAGATAAGCACTACTGCAGCATAGCAACAAATGTGGGGTTAATAGAAGATAAAATAAAGAAAGAGAAAACAAATCTCTCATCAGGGAATTTAGAATCTCAGTTCAAGGGACTGACTCTGAGCTGGCTGTCCACAGCCAGTGTACTGTGCACAAATCAATGAAGGGTGACTTGGTGACGGGATACCAGCCTCTGCAGCTATTTCAAAATCCTTAGATCAGCCTCAGTCTCATCTTTCCTGGTGAACAAGCCTTGGGGCCTAGTCTCTTTCTCTTCCTAGCTCAGTTCCTTAACTAAAAAGTCAAACAAAACCTTTTTTGTCCACTATCTATGTTGTTTTGACTCTTTTTAACGGTCATTATTTTCTCATTTATTTGGAATTGTCTTTAGTTTGCATTTATTATGTAGTAAACCTTATCTTTTTGAAAGAGGAAGTGTTGGCGAGTCTCAGAAGGACTGGCAATGGCTGTGAAGAGAATAACAGTATTAATGTTTTGAGTCTGATGTGGCTCTATTTCAGTATTTTCCAGTACTCCAACATTTCCTGTTTTTATTTCAGATTTCCAGTATTCGCAGTATTCAGGAGTAAGAAACTGAGTTATTCCCTGCAGAATTCTTAGCCTCTGACCTGCTCGTATAGCCATAGTATTCATATGGGTAGTTTGTTTTGGTTTCTGGTCAATAGTTATCCCAGGGAATTTGATAGTGGGGATTCAGTGAAAATCAAAGCCAGATGATTCGTCTCTCATTTGTTAGAGATGTTCATTGCATGGAACTTGTGTGTGACAGTTATTTGTCACTTATTAATTCAAGCCTGAATGTTGCTCATGTGTTATTGCACATGGACATGGACTACTTCTGAAACTGAAGAGTTTCAAATGGTTCAGAACATTGCTCAATCATCAACAAATATCCCACCTCTGCCTTTATGGTGGGATAAAACTCATTAAGTAAGGTAAGTGGGCTGGCAGACCACCCTGAGGAACTCCTGCAGTGCTGTCCCAGGACTGAATGGTTAAGCTCAAACACCATCTTCCTTTGTGCTTAATTTGACTCAAACCAGCAGGCAGTTTTCCCTGTTTCCCCATTGACTTCAGTTTTGCTTGGGTTCCTGGATGCTACATTCAGATATAGATTTTATTGTCATGTGTACTCAAGTACAGGGTACAAGAGTACAGTGAAAAGTGTGCAATGTCACCACAAATGGCACCATCTTAGGTACAAATTCTTAGTTACTAAAGTAGAAAAATAAAGAAATAAAGTTTAAAAGTCAAGTAATACAGTTCTTTCTTAAGCCATGGGCCTGCAGACTCTCCGAGCTGGGCTTTCCCCAAGATGGCTTGCTGTCCCCAGCACTGGGTTAAGACCTGCCTGTGCTCACCAGCCACCTTAGCTGCTATCCGCTGCTTCTGCCCTCCATCGGACCTGCCTAGCTTGCTGTCATCTTTCACCATGCCTCTTCATTGCTGTCTGCCTCACCACCACCAGCCAGACTTGTGCCAGGCCCCTCCGCTGCCATGCTCCTTCACCACGTTAGCCACCTCACTGCAGAGTCCCGCTCTGGCACCACTCTGGATATTAATGAAGCTGCCATGTCGCCAATTACAACCAGCTGCCACATGGCCATCCGTCCATATTCCCCAGCCACTGCCATCACCACCACTGCCTCTATGACTAAACCCCCTCCACAAGGTAAGTAGAGAAAGAAAAGAAAACTAAAGAAATTAAAGAAAGAAAAACTAGCGAGAAACCAAGAAAGATAAGTGATCTGAGCAGACAAGCTTTGGTGAGGAGCCCTACTCTGCCACTATCTTTCCTATTCCAACAAATCTTGCAAAGTCATGGTGCTTGTGACTATTCTCAGGTTCATGAGGAAGGGACGATGAATTGGGAGACTTCATAAACACATTGAGTACAATTTAAAGACCAAGTAGGAAGTTACTGTCGTGACATTTGAACTGGAGATAGCTGCTTGGCCTTTCTCGGTGGTGAGGCCTAGGTCAGCGGGTGCCATTTTACATTCAGTCAAATGCTGCCTTGAAGTCAAGTGCCTCACTTTCATCTCACTTCTGAAATTCAGATCCTTTGCACATGTTTGGACCAAGGCTCTAATGAGGTCAAGAACTGAGTGGACCTGGTAAAAATAAACTCAAGCTGAATTTCATTGAGGAAGTTATTGGTGAGCAAATGCTTGATAACACTGTCAAGAATCTCTTTCATCGATTCATCATTGTTTGAAACTAGACAGAATTGACAGTCATTAGTTGGTTAGATTCTTCCGACCTTTTGTAGATATGCCACGTCAGAGCAAGTTTGAACATTGCCAGGGAGATATATTAAGTTCACGGACAACTAGTGACAAACAATAGATGCTAGATCCCCACAAAGTGATAAATGAATGAACATTAAAACAAATATGCTAACTGTTTAATTCATTGTTTTGTTCAAATAATGAACTAGCAGCTGTCTAACTTGTTTATGGTTTAATTCAAAGAGTAGAAAGGAGATGATTGGTGGCAGTAAACTAGCAGAATACCAAATGCTAGTGGCATGGTCTCTGGAATTACAACCATCTCCAGCATTTCACATCCTTCAGCTGTTTCTGAAATTGTTCATCTTATCAGTGCAGGTGTGTCAAAAATAGCAGTCAGCAGCAGCTCTCTTCCACTGTCCCTTTTACAGGGACAGACTACCTTAAAAGAAGCAGCTACACAATCTGAATGCTCAGTGAGTACTGCTTGACGCCCCACTGAGCACTTGACAGCCAGCAGCAAAGGCCCCCTTTGGTTCAACAGTGCAATCAGGTACATGAAGACACTGCAACAAATTTAGAATCTATCCAACCCGAATTCTTCCAGAAAGGATATTTACCTAGAAATTGAAAAAAATTGTTATCTGAAAAGATGTATAACTATTACACTTTCCTGAAGATATTTCAAGGATCTATGGGGAATGAACAGGGGAGTGGGACAAATTCAAAGACATTTTTAAATAATAACACAAGGGTGATGATCCAAAAGGCCTCCTTCTGTATTACACCATTCTATGATTCTATGTGAAAGCTGTTTGAACTAAAGTACTGATCTGCTGTGTAGCTTGTGCTTCTAATGTGATTAAGTTAAAAGATTGCTCTCTGGTTTTCTGCCTGTAATTTTCTCATCAACTGAACATTGAAAAATTAATTAACTACCTGATTGAAAAAAATCCCATCTGATGTGTAGGTATGTGACATAACTCTGGACCTTGATCTGATGTTAGGCTGACTAATAAAGGATGAAATTCCGTTTTCATTGACACGTTTTCACTGGCACATGAGTACATGAGAGATTGAACTCCTGATATCAATATGCAAGATCCCATTAAACTGTCAGTTCCAACCACTCGTACACAGGTGATGGTTTATTGCAACTGAAATGACATTTGATGTAGATGTATGAAAATATAAGTTTTACCGTACACAAGATCATTTTCCAAATCCCATTTACTTTCATTAGATGTATGGCTTAGAATGATAAGCATTACACAGTTGATGTGTTCTATAGAAAGATTTTAATTATGTGGTTCTAAATTTCAGTTGCCTCTTTCTTGTTTACACAACGTGTATTAATGATTTGGTTACTCAGAACTCAGAACAGTGTGATATTAGAAACCAAGAATTCCCTTGAACCTTGGTGATAGACTGGAAGCGAGGCAGCATGGGACATCATTCCTTCCATTGCCTTGATCGTGTTGCAACAATTATCTCAAATTGTAGGGACACAGACAGTTAAAGAAGAGGGATAGTCGAACTATACCTGTGGAAGTGTAACGGAAATATGTGACCTACTGTGGCAATCTGAACTCGGCATAGCATTGAGAAACAGGCTGCCAGTAGCTGAAAATTGCCCCCAGCTATCTTATAATTAAAACTGGAAATGATGCTGTGGGATGTCAGTCAATGAAACCTTATTAACAAATTCTTCACTCACTACTTTAACAGAAGCATTAAACAGCCACCCCCTACCCACCCATTTTCCCAGTTTAAAGCAAATAGATTGATTTTTTAGCTCAAATAGTGGTGAGACGAATATCTTTGTTAACTGTTTTTATTCAAGTATCCCAAAAAACAATGCCAGGGCTGTGCAATGCAACTTGATATTTGTTGTAAATACAACAGTCTTCCAATCAAGAGATTTTAGGTGGTGTCATAAAGCAGTAGAATGAACTCAAAGTCTTTCATGTATAATATCTCTAACTTAGAACTGAATTTCAGTCTTCTAACCTTTCCCCTTTTGTCTGATACCAGGAGTAGTGGTTATGTCAGTCTAGGCGCTCACATTCTTGCATAGTGAAGTTCTACTCTGACAGAAAATCTCTCAAAATATGCCTGTAATGATAATGTGATATTTTTCATACATCTTCCCATTTTAATGAACTTTCTCACAATCTATCTGAGGCAATAAACCAGTGCCTATGTTTCACACTGGTTAATAGTTATTTTCTCTTAACTATATATTCCTGTTCATTCGTTGTGCTGCAGATCCTCTACTGGTAGAGAAAAGAACAATTTCCCTGTTTGCCAGTGAAACAGGAATCGACAAGAAATAACAGATGGATTCCAATTCTAAATGCTATTTTACTGCTAGAATTTTTGAAAACCTGTTTTATTTTCAGGTTTTGCAGGTTTCTGAACAGATTTGACAACTGGTAACATAACATTTAAAGGAGGTTATTCGAAGAGCTTGCAGTTGCACTACTGCAATAAAATAATGAGTAGTTCATTACAGGCAAATTCTGTGCTTGTTATACTTTCTGTATTGATATTACACAGTGTATGTATGTTCCCCTACATTATACTGGATAATAATGTAAATTCCAAGTCATTAGTGGAAGTAGACACAATGTACAGGTCAAGGGTTGCAAAATGAAATTACTTGACATTTACTGCTGTTCTGCATTGATGAGAAATAAGGAAAAGAGTTGAGTTCATTCGTTTCAGACTATTTCTGATGTTTCCCTGATGACATTTTGATCTAATGTACCACAAGCCTGTTTGATATAATCTTCCTTCTAATCTTCATTAAGCTATTTATAGTGCCTAAAAGTAATTTACATAATAACCTGAATATTTATAAAACCAGTAATCAACAGTTTCCTGTACAGTAAATAAAATTAGTAAAGGACATCTTAGAAATAGAGGATTTTATTTTGTTTGTCAGCAACATTCTTTCTATTTATCCTCACTGTAGTGGAGATGCCTATGAAATAGGTACCTATAGCATCAGTAATGCTACCACTGCATATATTACAGTTTCAATTCCATATAGCTAGGGAACTGTTAAACTTGAAATATACATAGAATAGAATTCCTATAATGTGGAAAAAGCCATTCAGCCCATCCAGTACCCCTTAAAGAGCATCCCACTTAGACCCACACCATTCCTGTAACTCTGCATTTCCCCTAATCTACACATCCCTGGACACTACAAGAAATTTAGCATGGCCAATCCACCTAACCTGTATATCTTTGGACTGTGGGAGGAAACCAGAGCACCCCGAGGAATCCCATGTTGGCACAGGGAGAATGCGCAAACTCCACACAGAAGTCGCCCGAGGAGAAATCAAACACAGGCCCCTGGCCACTATGAGACAGCAAAGCTAACCACTGAGCCACCACTTAGACATAATGGATGAGAAACCCTGTTTCCAATCCGGATCTAACAAAAAGAGACACAGTTACCCTTAACTGAGCTGAAAATGTGTTGCTGGAAAAGCGCAGCAGGTCAGGCAGCATCCAAGGAGCAGGAGAATCGATGTTTCAGGCATGAACCCTTCTTCATTTACCCTTAAATCAGTTTAGCCCTTGAGTCTTCTATTCGAAAGTCTCCTGTAACAATACAGGGTGACCAATCTAGGAATTCTTGCAACCAGCAATGAAGTCAATCAGCATGGTAACACTTTTGCAGCAATATGTTTTATTTTGCATTCATTCATGGGATGTGGCATTGCTGGCAGGGCCAGCATTTATTGACCATCCCCAATTGCCTTTGAGAAGTTAGCGGTTGCCTTCTTGAACTGCTGCAGACTATTTGGTTCAGGTACGCCTACATGCCGTAAGGACAAACGTTTCAGGATTTTTACGCAATGACAGTGAAAGGATAGTGAATGGCTTGGATGGGAACTTGCAGGTGGTGATATTCCCATGTATCTGCTGCACTTGTCCTTATGCAGTGGTTATGGGTTTCAAAGCTGCTATCGAAGGAGCGTTGGTGAGTTTCTGCATTGCATCTTGTAGATGGTACACATCGATGCTACTGAGTGTCAGAGAGGACGGACTGGATGTTTGTGGATATGGTGTCAATCAAGTGGGACTGCTTTGCCCTGGATGGTGACAATCTTCTTGAGTGTTGTTGGAGTGCACTCAACAAGGCAAATGGGGATTATTCTAACACACTCGTGACTTGCGAATGGGGAGTCAGGAGGTGAGATACTTGCTGCAAGGTTCATAGCATCAGGAAGAATTAACAAGACAAGGTAAGGGTTTACTTAATGAATGGAAAGAGAATAGGAAGCTCAGAGGATTCATAGAATAGAATTCCTACAGTGTGGAATTTAGTATTTATATGTGAGTCCAGTTCAGTTTCTGATCCATGGTAACTCCTGGGCAGTTGCTAGTATAATTTTAGTGATGGTAATGGCATTGAATGTTAAGTGAATGATTATCTCTTAATGGCAATGTTGGAGTGACATTCCCTGGCATTTGTATGACTTAAATGTGAGTTGCCACTTGTGAACTCAAATCCAGATATTGTCCAAGCCATGGACTGCTTCAGTATTGGAAGGAGCCACAAATGGTGCAGAACATTGTGCAGTTAGTGAACAGCCCCATTTCTGATCATATGATGGAGAGCAGGATGTTTGTCAGGCAGCTGAACATGATTGAGCCTAGGTTACAAACCTGATGAGATCGTGCAGAGATGTCTTGGGGTTGAGATGACAGACCTTAGAGTCATAGACTCATAAAGCACAGAAGATGCGCTTTGGCCCTTCAAGTCTGTACTGACTTATCTACACTAATTCCACTTTCCAGCACTTGGCCTGTAGTATTGCATACAATGACATTTCAAGTACTCATTCACATCCATTTTCAAGGTTTCTCCCCTCTGCTATCCTCCCACGCAGATTCCCATCATGCTCTGGAATGAAAAATAATTACCTCTATTCCCTTCTAAACCTCTTTGCCTTCTCCTTAAACCTATGCCCCTGGTTAGTGACCCTTTAACTAAGGGGAATAGATGATTCCGATCTACACTGTCTATTACCCTCATAATCATGCACACCTCAACCAGGTACACTCTCAGCTTCTTCTGCTGTAAAGAAAACAACCTGAGCTTATCCAGCCTCTCATCATTAACTAAAATGCTGATCTCCAGTCAACATCCTGGTGAATCTCCTCTGCAGCCCCCAGTACAATCACATCTTTCCTCTAGTAAGATAGTGAGAAATGCATGCAATACTCCAGCTATGGCCCAACCAAAGCTTTACACCACACCAACATAACCTCTCTGTCCTTATAATCTATTACACAACTGATAAATGTCTCTTAGACCTTCTTAACTACTCTATTAATCTGTCCTGCTACCTTAATAGAGCTGTCAATAAGAGCACCATGATCCATGGCATAGTGGCTCAGTGGTTAGCATTGCTGCCTTACATCGCCAGGGACCTGCATTCGATTCCAGCCTCAGGTGAACGTCTGTGTGGAGTTTACACATTTCTCCCTGCATCTGCATAGGTTTCCTCCGGGTGCTCTGGTTTCCTCCCACAGTCCAAAAATGTGTAGATTAGGTGAATTGGCCGTGTTAAGTTGCCCATTGTGTTTCGGGATGTGTAGGTTAAATGCATTAGTCAGGATAAATGTAGAGTAATAGGGTAGGGGAATAGGTCTGTGTGGTTACTGTTCAGACGGTCAGTGTGGACTTATTAAGCCAAATGGCCTGTTTCCACACTGTAGGAATTCTATTCTATGAATTCTCTGAGCTTCCTATTCTCTTTCCATTCATTGAGTAATACTTTACCTTGTCTTGTTAATTCTTCCTGAGTACATCACCTCACACTTTTCAGGATCACATTCCATCTGCCACTGATCTGCCCATCAATACCATCATAACTCCATGACCTTCAATGTTCACAACCACCTTCCTGTGTATCAGGTGTAACTCCAGTCAGCAAAGAGTTTTCTCCCGATTCTCACTGGCTCCTTAATACTGTACCTGGTCAAATGCAGTCTTGATGTCAAGGACAGTCGGTAACCCTTCAACTCCAGAATTCAGTTCCTCTGCCCATGTTTAAGACTGTAATAAGATCAGGAGCTGAGGAGCTGAGTAGCCATGGCAGAACCTAAAATGAGCATCAGTGAGGAGCTTATTACTGAGAAAGTGCTGCTTAATAGCACTATTGGTGACTACTTTATGCATGAGTAAGAGTAGAGTGATGGGGTGGTAATTGCCTGGGTTTGATTTGTCCTGATTTTTATGTGCAACACATATCTGGACAAATCTTTGCATTGCCAGGCAACTCCTGTACTGGAACACCATGGCTGGGGAGTGATAAGTTCTTGAGTAAAAGTCTTTAGTACTATTGCAGAATGTTGTCAGGGCCTACAGCCTTTGCATTACTTCCAACTGTTTCTTGATATCACATTGAGTGAATCAAATTGTCTGAAGACTGGCATTTGTGATGCTGGGGACCTCAGAAGAAGGCCAAGTTGGATTATTCACACAGTACTTCTGGCGAAACATAGTTGTAAATGCTTCAAGCTGTACTTGTTGCTATCTAATGCTCAGCTTGTTTATGGATCCTCTTCTTCAGTGAGTTGTTTGTTGTACTGTATCATTCATGACTCCTCTGACCTGTGTGGTTTAAATGTCCTGCAGCTACTTTGAAAGCTACTGTGAGAAGTGAAAAGAATAAGGCTGTTGGGGCAGGGTGACAAGTGGGTAGTGTTGGTAGGGGGTGGAAGACAATTGGGTGAGATGGTAGGGTGACCAGTGGTTGAGCCTATACAAGGTGCAAGCTAAGGGGATGGGTGCTTAGGGTTGGTCAAGGGATCAGGTCAGTGTGTTTTGCTGCCAGAGGAGTATTGTTCCATATTGCGATTATGCATGTTATCACTCACAACTTAAGAACAAGAAGTGGGTAATGGTTTGAAAAATACAATATAATCATATCACAGCTCACAGATACAGTTGGTTCTGCTACAGTGTGTGTTTCTTCAACATGAATTGGCTTTAACACGATTGAAGAATTTAGACCACAATTTGTAAAACGCGATCTTTCCTTACCTGTATTGGCTAAAACGTGATTTCACTAGTTTAAATAGCACAACTATTGCGTGATTTTCTTATAACAGAAGATTGCATGAGAACAGAACAATCATGTTATATCATAACCGGCTGTATATATAATGCATGCACTTCATTGTCTGCCCTAGCATTAAGCAGTTTATTGCAAGCTGTGTATTTCCATCCTTGACCTGCACTGTAGTTGTAAGTACAACTGTAATGGTTGACGCAGTTCAGTTACAGCATCATATTGTAAAGTCAACTTATCACTCTTGCACATTTTTAGTACCCGTTTTCCACGTGCCTTTGTCTGTACTAGTGCTCACCTCGAGCCTGCAGCATGATTAGGAGATTTCCATAGACAAGATAATGGGTTGACTTGTGGGACCTCCCCCTTAAAAGTTTATTGACTTTGAAAACAATGGAGTGTACAGCTGTAAGAACGACAAACTGTGCAGAGTATTTCTTAAACAGTAGGAGGTTGAAGTGCAAATGTTCAAAGGGTCCTAGGTGTCCTTGTCAATAAGTCACTGAAAGCTATCATGCGGATGCAGCCAGCTCTGAGGAAGGCTAATGGAATGTTATCCTTTATTGCAGAGGATTTGAGTACAGAATTCATGAAGTCCTGCTTCAGTCGAACAAATAATAAATGAAAATATATAGAAGTTTGAATAGACTGTGCCTGGAATAATGTATGCAATTTTGCTCACCTTATCGCAGGAAAGATATTGTTGCCATAGAAGGGATAGGTTAAAGTTCACCAGACCTATTCCCAGTATGTGGGACTCTCCAATGAAAAGAGGTTGGACAAACTAGGCCTATATGCTCTAGCGTTTTGAAGAATGAGATGAGATCTCATTAAAACCTGCAAAATACCTAAAGAGGGAGTCAAGTTAAGACATAATTAAGATATTTCCCTGGATTGGGGAAAGTCTGCAATAGAAACAGAGGACACAAGTTAAAAAGAATGGGGATGTCATATAAGATTGAATTGAGGGTTTTTTTCCCCAAAGGTTTGTGAATCTTTGGAATTCAGAACAGCCATGATCTCATTGAATAGCAGAACAGGCTCAGGGGGCTGAATAGCTGACTCCTGTTCCTATGTTCCTATGAATTCTCAATCCCAGAAAGCTGTGGAGATTCAGACTTTGTGTGTGTTTAAGATAAAGATTAATTAATTACTGATTACCTGTGCCATACAGGGTTATGTATATAGTGTGGTTAAAAGGCATTGAATTGCTTGGTCAACTATGATTGCATTAAATGACAGAGCGACCTGATGAGTTCAATGGCCTACAGGTATTCCTGTCCCTGTGTTTCTAACTCAACATGAGCAGCTGCAGGCTGGGGGAACAAGTAGTTGTAAAGGCTCTGGCGAAGTGACAATGTGAGAGAATGAAAGTTTGATTTTGAGAGAGGACAGTGGGAACTTGCCACAAAGCCACTTCCCTGGGACAAAGCCCGAACAATACACTGATTTGTTTGAAGACTGGTCACTAATCTTCTCAGAAATTCTTACAAGCTCTTTAGAGTACTGTAAGGTACAGTCATGATGGAAACATGCTGAGCTTGCACAACTTCAGTCTGAGCTTCCAATGCAACATTTAGATTTTTGATGAATGTTGTTTCAGCAGCAAAGGGAAGCTGAGACATAGGCCATCAGCTATGGTATCATGTTTGATCAGTAATTGTGTTTAAGGTGTTCACTAACCGCAATCACACTACAACTAAAAATGGGCTCCAAGATCTGCATAAAAACCTGAACAATATGTGTGCTGAATTTGTTCATGTTCCTCAACATTGACTGCAGGCTTTCTGACCAACAGCCCAACATAGCAAGGATTTTGTTGGACATATACATCACTTTTCTCGAATAGGCAGTCCAATCAAAATGCTTACCTTAATCCTCTATAACTGTGTCCATACTTACCACTAACAAGATGGAATCTCTGCTACTCTTCATTCTTACCTTGGTCCAGGCCACTCATACTCAGTGGTCTCACACTCATACTCATACTACATTCCTGAAGAAGGGCTAATGCCCGAAACGTCGATTCTCCTGTTCCCTAGATGCTGCCTGACCTGCTGCGCTTTTCCAGCAACACATTTCCATCTCTGATCTCCAGCATCTGCAGACCTCACTTTCTCCACTCATACTCAGTGACTCATCACATGTAGATCCAATGCTATGGATCATAGAGTCATAGAGCACAGAACAGACCCTTCAATCCAACTCGATTGCACCAACCAAATATCCCAATCAGAACTACAAGTAGTTTCAGTATCTGAGCTGTAGCAATGAGTATGAAACTGAATGAAGGTAATTTGTCACAATCGATGAGTTCCATCTTGCAATTCCTCTGTTCCTTGGCCTAGTAGCACATCCTGCATAAATGAAAGAAGAAAGGTAAAAGTGTAAATATTGTGGTGAGGGAGGGATAGTGCAGTGTCGTGAGGTTCCCTTGTTGTATGGGACACTTGATTTTCCTGATATATATTAATGATCTGGATCTTGGTGTGCAGGGGACAATTTTGAAGATTGCAGATGACATTAAACTCGCAAGAATTGTAAACTATGAAGAGGATGGGTGGAACTCTAAAAGGGCTTTGATAAATTGGTGAAGAGCACAGATAGGTGGCAGCTGAGTTACAATGCAGGGAAGAGTGAGGTCATGTAATTTGGTCAGAAGAACTTTGAAAGAGGATATAAAATATAGGGTCTAATTCTAAAGATGGTGCAGGAGCAGAAGGATCTGAATATATACATGCACTGATCATTGAAGGTGACAGAGCAGGTGGACCAAGCAATTAATAAAACAGACAGTGTTGTCAGCTTTGTTAAAAGAGACAAAGAATACGAAAGTAAGGAGGTGATGTTGAACTTTGAGAAGGCACTTGTTAGATCTGAGTTGAAGTGTTGTGTACAGTTGTGAGTGCCACATGATATGAAAGCTGCACATGCACTAGAGACTGTGCAGAAACAATTTATTAGACTGGTTCCAGGAATGGAGAAAGTGAGGTCTGCAGATGCTGGAGACCAGAGTTGAAAAATGTGGTGCTGGAAAAACACAGCAGGTCAGGCAGCATCCGAGGAGCAGGAGAATCGACGTTTCGGGCATAAGCCCTGGTGCCCGAAACATCGATTCTCCTGCTCCTCGGATGCTGCCTGGCCTGCTGTGTTTTTCCAGCACCACATTTTTCAACTCTGGTTCCAGGAATGAGAAACTTCAGCTATGAGGATAAATTGAAGAAGTTGGCGCTGTTCTCTTTGAAGAGAAGAAAGCTGAGAGGAGATTTGATAGAGGTTTTAAAATTATGAGCAAGATGGACAGAGTAGTTATGGAGAAGCTATTTCAACCTGTAAATTTTTTTTTAAAAATGATATTTAGAGTGATATGCAAATGAAACAAGGATAATGTGAGAAAAAAGATGTTCACACAGAGAGTAATAAGGGATGGATTTCACTGCCTGGAAAATTGGTGGAGTAAAATTTGAGGAATACCTGAGGGCATTGGATGGTTGTTTTGAATCAAAATAGTGTGCAAGGCCATGAGAGAAGGCAGGATATTGATAATAGAACCAGTGCAAATATAAGGGTCTAACAGCTTCCTTCTGCATCAAAACAACTCTATGTTTCTGAGTGAGGAGAAAGTAATAAAAGTGTCCCTATACCACCTGGGCCTTATAAATCTGAGAAGAAAGTGGAATGGGGAAAATGAGTTGAGAGACAGGTGATTAGGTATGAGGATGCTGTCATCTTCAGTGGTCTCAGCCCCAACTCTAACGACAGCCTCAGCTAAAGATCACTCTTTTAATGTGCAGCACCAATTCCATGCAGCTATGGACTGATACCCTCTTCTTAATTCTCACTGTCTCTGCTTGTGTGCTACACCTATCCACAAGACAGAAAGGAGATTCTCAAAGGGTGTCATATGATCTGGTTGGTAGATATAGCTGTCATCATTGAATAGCTGGCAGTGTGTACAAGCTGTGATGTGTGGATTTGATGTTTGTTTTGGCCTGAGTTGCATGTCGGTGCAGTGGAGCATGTGTAGCCCTGATTGATGGTGACTGTTACTTGCTGACTGATTGAAATGTGATGAATTGAGCAGTGTCTGATGGTATTGGTTGTAGTTTGAATATGAGGGTTAAAGATTTCCCTTTCTTAGAACACCATGATTGTCACTACAACAAAAGGATTGCTGCATTTCAATGAGGTGGCTCACTACCACATTCTGAAGGGCAATTAGACATGAGCAATAAAGTCTGCCGTTGCCAATGACAACCAAATCCGATGAAAGAATTTTAAGAAAACAAGACTTTGACCTCTCATGAGGTCTTGGGAGACTTAAGAACATTGACCTCCTTAACTATCTGATGCAATGATCTTCAGAATATGTTTCGGGAATGCCTCCATAGCCTTGCAGATAAAAGCTATCTCTTTGACTTCGAACATTTTCATTAAATCTTCCAATACTACCAAACATTTTGAAGCTCCCTCTCTCCCACATTTTTCTGGTAATGTTTCCCAGGTCAGTTCCAACTTATTAGAGCCATTCATTCCAGCTGTGGTATACCTGTCTTTAAAATACACAGGCTGCCTTTAAAGCAGTGCAGGTAAGCGTTAAGTGGTGCTCATCACTCATGCTATTGGTGCATTACTCAGGTCTCCAGCTAATCGATACAGCAGTTAGTGGATGCTGCATTGATGTTAAACGGTAGGTAGAATGAAGTTGATCTGCCATCTCCATTGCTGAGTCTAACTTCAAAGACTGTTGATTTGAATGCCTAATGTCTCTTCCAGACAAATTAATTGACATCTACAATCAAATCCAAAGGTTTGACATTTTTTCCTTCAGACTTTTAAATTCACCTTTACCTGAATCCACCCACCATCTCCTATTAGTTTAATGCCTTGTCTAGCACGCTAATTATTCAATTGTCAGAACACTGGTACCTGTTCAATTTACAGTAAGCAGAATCTGTTCCAGCTGATCAGCACTCTCGTTCCCTAATACTTGTGACAGTGACCCCATGAATTGAAATACTGTTCTCTGATTGCCTTCTTTTGGTGATGTGTTCAGACCTTCAGTATGTATATCTTTATGCCAATTTGCATACAGCTCAGTTCGTAATTCTGTAACCTGATCTGCACCCTAGCCCCAAACTTGAGTAGTGTTGCAAGTTCCATTTATAACATCAGCTCCAATGAAGATGATTGGATCTCCGTCTTCCTGCTCCAAGTCATTCTTTGGCCATGAGGAGATATCCTTATCCTCCCCACCATGTTGCTAATAAAGCTTTTTGACCTCTCACTCACAGGTATAGTTGCTGCATTACAATATATCAAACTTTTGTTAATCTAAATAAAACTAAATCAACTTTTTAACATTCTTATGTTGATTTTAAATGTTTATTACTTGTTCATTTATTGTAATGTTAAATTAAGATAATGAAAGCAATGAAACAGAGTTACTAATTCTCCAATGGTAAGAACATATAAAACCAAATAATCACAAGATCATTGATGTGATCTGCAACAAATGTGTCTAATCAGTTATTTCACACTGACATAAAGTACATTAGTTCAGCTAATGTGTATTTCTTTTAATGCCACGTCTTTATTTGCATGGGAAGATGTTTTTCAGAAGCATCCTTATCATTAGATATAATGATGCCATTTGCGAACACAGCTTTGGGATGATTTAGTCATGGTACTCACTGCATTATTAGATGAACATGCAGCAATGTGATTCACGACTGCATGGGCCAATGAGATATCACATTAGGAGGGTAAAGAATGAAACCAATATTTAAGAGTCGGAGAAAATTTCACTCTTTTAGAACAGTTGCTCTATTGCTCATAAGATGAATAGTACGAATACAAAAATTGAATTACAGTGTTCAAGTGATAGTTACTCACAAAAATATTCTGGTCAATTTCAGATCAATCTCATAAACACTATTAACAATCTAAATAACAATTGTCTGTTTAGCTGGGTAAGTCATTATGGACCACTTCCAAATTAATGATTTAATTTTTTTTTGTTATTTTTCTTTTCCTACTCTGAAGCAAAAGTCGTCTGGTATTCTGTCAAGACAACTCTTCCTCAAGTTTAAGACCAGACAACAGAAAAGGATATCCATAACATGACATTCACATTTTAGCTTTTACCTGATTTTCAGACAAAAGTATGCTTTCCAACCGAAAAAGCTGGATAGCAGAGATCAGAGCACCCTGGTTGATTTCTCTGTTTCCTAATCAGTCTAATCATAGTGACTCTGCAATGTACAAAGTCAGAGATCTGCTAACTCCAATTCAGGGAGGAATTTTATTTTTGTTCATTCATGGAATGTGGGTGACTCTCACTGGGCCAACATTTATTACCCATACCTATTTGCCTTTGAGAAGGTGGTGGTGAGCTCCTTCATGAAACATTGCAGTACGTTTGATGCAAACAAATCCAAAATGCTGTTATGAAGGGAATTCCAGGATATTAACCCAGCAACAATGAAGAAATTGAGATAGACTTCTAAGTCAGGATGGTGAGTGGCTTGGAGAGTAACCTGTAGGTGGTGTTGTTCCCTTGTATCTGCTTCTGGATTAGTGGTGCTGGAAGAGCACAGCAGTTCAGGCAGATCCAAGGAGCTTCAAAATCGACGTTTCGGGCAAAAGCCCACCTGATGAAGGGCTTTTGCCCGAAACGTCGATTTCGAAGCTCCTTGGATGCTGCCTGAACTGCTGTGCTCTTCCAGCACCACTAATCCAGAATCTGGTTTCCAGCATCTGCAGTCATTGTTTTAACCCTTGTATCTGCTGTCTATGTCCTTCTGGATGGTAATTGTCATGCTTTGGATTGTGGTGTATAAAGATGAATTTCTGCAGTGCAAATTGTAGATCGGACATTTTGCTGCTATGATACACCACTGGTGGAGGATATGCATGTTTGTGGATGTGATACCAACTAAACAAAATGCTTTGCTATTGATAGAGTGAATGTTGTGGGAGCTGCATACATTCTGACAAGTGGGGTGTATTCCATTACATTCCCAACTTGTGCCTTGTAGATGATGGAGAGGTTTTGGAGAGTCAGGTAGTGAGTTACTCAATGCAGGATTCAAAGCCTCTGACTTGCTAAAGTATCTATAGTATTGACATGATTAAATCAGTTTCTGGTCAATGGTAACACACAAGATGTTGATAGTAGGATTTCAGTAATGGTAAGGCCATTGAATGTCAAGGAGCAATAGTTCAATTCTCTCTTGTTGGAGATGGCTATTGTCTGGCACTAGTGTGGCACAAATGTTATTTGCCACTTGGCTGACCAAACCTGGATATTGTCAAGGTCTTGCTGCATTTGGATATGGGCTGCTTTAGTCTGAGGAGTAATGGGAGGTTCATTCACCAGAGAACATCTCCACTTCTGATTTGACAATGGGTGAAAGGTCATTGATGAAGCAGTTGAAGATGGTTGTTCCAAGGACACTAACCAGAGAAATTCCTGTATAAACCTCCTGGGGCTAAGATGATTGACTGCCAGTAACCATGACCATTTTCCTTTTTGCTAGGTATGACTCCAACAAGTGGAGAGACTGCCCCCAGTACCTAATGACTTTAATTTTGCTAAGGTTCCTTAATACTCCGCTTGATCAAATGTGGCCTTGAAGTCAAGGCAATGTCATTTTAGCTTCACCATTGGAATACAGCTGTTTTGTCCATGTTTGAATTAGGCTGAAGTGAACTCAGAGGGTGAGTGGCTTTGGCAGAGAATAAACTGAGTGTCAGTGAACAGGTTATTGCTGAACAAGTGCCGTTTGATAGCACTGTTAATGTTGCCAGCTATCAGTTTACTGATGATGAAGACAGTAATTGGTCAGGTTGAATTTGTTCTGGATTCTATGTACAGGTGATAGGGAATGCGCAAGTCATTGTACATTGAAATCGCTGAGGATGGCAGAATCTCTGTTGGGTTATGTAAATTAAATTTATTATCAACAGTTAAACATTTTTGGCACCAGAACAGTCCGATCAGGACATGACAACAAGTAAATTGTTGAGGCAAATTGCTGATATAAAATGCTGTACCAAAGATCCAATCTCAGTTGGACAACTCAGCTGTGCTGACCAATAGTATACAAGCACAGGGTATACGTTATGAGCTTGAACTGTATAAAAGAAGCTACTTAGAAATATTTTGCATGCCTTTTTGTAATGAAGATCTGAATCTGTAGCAAAGTTGTGTTGCAATCAAGGTTGCCTGAATTTACTACTGGACACAGACTCTCAAAACGAAATCATGAGATCATACAATTTGGCATAGTTGGCAGGATCTCTGAGGGTTAAAAGGACTACTACGTCCCAGACAACAGACCTACTCCAGCCCCTGAGGCAAGGACTCCTCCTCATCGGTCGAATGTCTAGATTCGGTCTCTCCTCTACACAATCTCTGAGTGGTAGATGGCACAAAGCCCCATTTTTACAAAGAGCTCTTTTATCAGCAGAGATTACAATTAAGGACCAGCCTGGCTGAAAAGGCCTAGGTCTAGAGACCCATAAAGAGCCAGTTCAATGACGAATGATAAGACCAAAGAGTTGCCCACTACTACTTAAGGTGAGTGGGCCTTACCTGATATATCAGAAGGTAAAATTCTCCAAAACCTAAAAGACTGCATAAAGCAACAATCTGACTTACCAAAGGTCTTTACCAAGATCAGGCAGACGTATGGTACCTCCACAGGACAGTGGTCCCTGGACAACATTAAAAGTGTCTGGGAGAAAAACGACCCATACGAAGAAGAAAGAATGAGTCAAGTGGTCCTTGGGCCTCATGGGACAGGTCTGATAGTGAAACAAAATCTTGATGCATTGCCAATATGAGCGAGATTTGCCTAGTACTAAGAGTCAACATTGAAGCAGTTTGTGGAGAATTAAAAAGAATGAAACTTCAGGTAGGAAAATTGAAAGTTAAAAATGAAAAATTAGATTTGGAGATTAAGGAGTACCAAAAACGACCATGTAAAGAACTGGTAACACAATTAATAGACAAGGGGAAATGTACCAGATCTTAGCAAGGGTACCCTTGATTAAGTCAATTAGCAAGTGAACAGCGGAAAGCACAGAGACACAAAGCACTTTTAGAAATAGATTTGGGATCCTCTGGTGAATCTAGTGAAGAAGGTGTCCCCAGACTCATCCCATTAAAAACAAGACAAACTAAAGTTAAATCTGTAGAAATGAAGAATAGTGATGGGTTGGTCACAGTCACACACAGATGTGTCAAGAACCTTTGTTAACGGAAACCAACGGATCCTGAGAAACTTGCTAAATGGTCGAAAGAACTACTGCCCCCTAAAAAAGGAAGGTTGAAAACCTGGGAACAGTCAGAATGTTTAAAAGGCATCTACAATCTCCATCCATTGGACAGAGTCCAGATTCTGACTGTGATGGTACCTACGGAGAGGGGGATGTCATTGAAAAGGAGGGTACAAGAGGCACTCAGAGACAATGAACAATAGATAGAGGCCGGATGGGAAATGATCAAACATTGCTTACGGGAATTCAATCCTGTAAAGACAGACTGGGGCAAGATCACAGCCTGTCAACAGAAAGGAGCAGAAGTAGTATTGGAATACGATGAGCGTTTTAAAACTGTTTAGTTCGAACACTTGGGAATAGGTAATGAGAGACCCAAGGAAATGGATATGAGTACTGTTGGTCTCCTAAGAGCTGCTTTTGCAGTGGGCCTGAAACCACATTTACCCAAGATGCTGAAAATAACCCTTTCGGACTGGGAAGACTGAGAAATCACTGATGTAGACCAGTGCAACCGATTGGACAGGGACATGGGAGCTGAAGTTCGGACCATGCCGTCAATCAGAAGGAAATCCAGAGAAACGGACAGACAATTATCAGGAAGACCTCCTGGGAACTGCAGAAAAGAACAACATTGGGCCAAGATATTTAGGGCAAAACAAGAGGCCAAGAACAGGGACTTCTGGAGGGCAACCCCAGAGAACAGGCTCCTCCTCACAAGAGAGCCCTTTGGAGAGATTTAAACAGCTCCCCCCCGCACAACAAGAAGAGTTGATTAATTTGACAAAATACTAGTGAGCCAGCCCTTGCCCTCTCCGCATCCCTCCTTGCACTAATACAACAATGAGGAGATGAAATATTTATATATACCCATAAGGATGGGCAATCTAGATACAGACACATGGCCAGAATTGACCTGTCTGCCTCTATGTTATGGAAATTCTTTACCTTTGGATGGTAAGGTAGGAACAACTCATGGGACTGGGGTGAAGACCTGACCATCAAAAGAACACGTCCAGTATCCATAGAACTTGGTCCACACGAATTAACTGCATCTGTCTGCATGGGCCTGTTGGAATAAGCTCTGTTCTGACCCAGGTAAGTTCTTCCCTGCATTTTGAAGATGGCCGGGTGACATTGTCCTTCAGATGCTTGAAGAAAGAGGAATTGAAAGGACACCCAATCTGGGCTAAAGGCAAGATCATTTGCAGCCTACTCCAGATGGAACCCACATGGTTTACTGGTATGGACTGTCCCACCCCCATACACCAAACAATACCCCATTAGCCCAGGATCACAGGAATCTTGCCCATCATCTGACACTAGAAGAACAAGGTGTACTGTTGAAAACACACAGCTCCTCCAACAGCCCCATATGGCCAGTGAGAAAACCCGACCGTGACCTGGCATTTGACCGTCAATTTTAGAAAGGCCAACTGTGGGATCGTATTCAAAGATGACCGAGATTGGTGAGTGGTAAAAATAACCTCTTAATGAACATCCACAGTGCCATAGTTCAAGGCGTCAATGGAATCCAAAATACAATTTTACAGTCGCCTTTTTTATTCACAGTTTTTACATACATTAAATTTTTAGCACTATGATGTCACATAGTTGTATCTATCATACATCTGTCCTGGGGAAGCAGGAGATAGTTTAAGCACTTACCAAGTCCTGGTTGTTACTCCTGATGGGATTAGCATGTCTGTCTGGTCTAAACTTGCATAATTAAGATGTGTTAGTTCTTTTGTCATTAAAGTTAGTGATGTTCGAGAAAAAACTAAACCTACATGATCTAAGTAAGTGAGAAATTATACATGTACTAAATAAAAGTATAGAGGATTTTAAACTGATCTCCCACAGCTAGGGTGTGAGATATCATTTACTATTGGCAGTTTTGACAATTATTACACATTCATTCATGCAATTTCACAGAAGTGCTGTTTTGATACTAAGTTTCTTAAAAGGGGTAGCAACCCTTTTTAATGTGTATTTAAAAGTACATACAAGTGAAAGAAACTTTGATGTTCTGCAACCTATTTGGGTTCCAAGAAACAGTTAATCTTTCTATAATTTCATGTGAGTTATAGAGAAACGCAGTGAGGATAGGCATTGTTCTGAGTAGGTGACAGTATCAACACTTATTCAGGGGTAGCCTTTGATATAGAAATAGCTCTAAACACTGCTTGCAGCATAGGGCGAGTAAGAATTGAAAGGTAAAGGAACAGTAATGGGCTGGAAGGGATGTTTAGTTTATAGTGTAAGAGGAAAATATACTACAAAAATGAGTTTTTATGAATGAGTGAATGGAAATGCAGTAAAGTAAACACTGTGCTTGTGCATGAGTTAGTAAAGAGTTTTGAATGAATGGAATTGATGTATGGTAAACATAGAACACTGGTCTGTGAGTTGGTAAAGAGAATCATAATACAATAAGTCACACCAACCAATGTATTAATCAGAAGGCTCCTTTGGTCACAGATCCTGCCACCATTTTTAATGCCCTCACACCGGATCATAAATATTTCCCGGTGATAGATATGGCCACCAAATCTTTGTCGGCACCCTTGACACCTGAAGGCCAATAATGTTTTGCTTTCACCATCCAGCAACAACAACACACCCGGACTCAGCTACCACAAGGTTTCCACAGCAGCCTACAGTATTTCACATGACCTTGCAAAACCACTTGCAAGAATTACCTGCCAAATCTTTTATGATCATACAGCATGTGGTGATTTTCTAGCAGCCTTCTATACAGAGAAGCAACACAAACAGGATCTATGAATCCTGCTGTACCACCTGCACTCCAGAGGACATAAAGCCAACAATAACAAGACTCAAGTGTTGCAGGAAGAGGTTGTATACCTGCGGCAAAAGATTCCAAAGGGAAAAACAGAACTTAACCAGGATAGAACCACAGCCATTCAGACATCCAAAGAGCCCACTAACGTCCAAGAGCTGAGCTCCTTTTTTGGGGTTGTGGAATTTTAACAGCCACTGGATCGACTCCTACACATGACTAACATGGCCACGGAAAGACCTCTTAAGGTGAAATCAAGAGCATCAAAGGAGGTTATCACTCTCACGGAAGAGGAAGAAGAGGCTTTTAGAATTCTGGAAAAGGTATTATGCTTGGCTCCAACTTTGGGAATTCCCAACATGGAGAAGCCTTTTACCATTTTTATTAATGAAAATGTTGGATAGCAGACTGCCATACTGGTGCAAGAACATAGAGATCTACAGAGACCCATTGGCTACTATTGGCAAGACTGGATTCAGTAGCCCTGGGATGGGGGAGCTGCTTGAGGGCCATGAAAGTCACATATTGAGCTGTGATGGCCTAGTCCTAAACCCAAAACTGTTAAGTGTACCCACACTGCACATGCCTTGCCATCGTTGATTAGAGTATCGCAAGTAATGGCAGCCCAGTGGACCCATTGGACAGCAGTCTTAGAGGCCCCTAGTCTTCACCTTGTCAGGACTAGCCTGGTGAACCCCCTAACTATGCTCCTAGTGTGAAGAGTGCAAGGGGCGAGGATACGGATATGAAAAAGAATTTGACTGCATGGAAATTTTAAAACAAATAGATGAAGCAGCTCCAGCAGCAGACGTACACCTGCAGAACCCAGACCTTGTTCTCCTTACAGACAGGTCCTCTTTTATTGAAAAGGGAATCAGGAAAGTAGGATGGGCAGTCACAGGTTTACATCAAGTCATGGCAAAAGTTAGGAGAAAGTGAGGACTGCAGATGCTGGAGATCAGAGCTTAAAAATGTATTGCTGGAAAAGCGCAGCAGGTCAGGCAGCATCCAAGGAGAAGGAGAATCGATGTTTCGGGCATAAGCCCTTCTTCAGGAATGAAGAGGGTGTGCCAAGCAGGCTAAGGTAAAAGGTAGAGAGGAGGGACTTGGGGGAGGGGTGTTGGGAATGCGATAGGTGGAAGGAGGATAAGGTGAGGGTGATAGGCCGGAGAGGGGGTGGGGGCGGAGAGGTCGGGAAGAAGATTGCAGGTCAAGAAGGCAGTGCTGAGTCTGAGGGCTGGGACTGAGAAAAGGTTGGGGGGAGGGGAAATGAGGAAGCTGGAGAAATCCACATTCATCCCCTGTGGCTGGAGGGTTCCTAGGCAGAAGATGAGTCGCTCTTCCTCCAGGTGTCGTGTTGCCAGGGTCTGGCGATGGAGGAGGCCAAGGACCTGCATGTCCTTGGCGGAGTGGGAGGGGGAGTTAAAGTGTTCAGCCATGGGGTGTTGCCATGGTCTGGCGATGGAGGGGGCAAAAGTTAGTCTACCTGCCAGAATATCTGCCCAACAGGCCAAGCTGCATGCTCTATCAGAAATATGTAAGATAGCAGGGGGACAAATGGCTAGCATTTACACAGATCCCAGCTATGTGTTCAGATTCACACACGACTTCAGTCCACTATGGCAGGGGAGGGGATTCCCTACTGCTGCTGGTTCCCCTATCTGTAATGGGAACAAAGTCTGAAACCTACTAGAAGATTTACAATTACCCCAAGAAGTCTCCATCCTGAAATGTAAAGCCTATGTGAAAGAAAATACTATGGAAGCACAAGGAAATGCTGATCAGGTACTGACATGCACACTTAGGAACCTGACATAAGACCTAACAGCAATGCAAAGCCAATGCTCCCAAGAGGGAAAATGAACATGGATTGAGGCAGGAATTCAGCTATGTGATGATGACATCTGGAGGCCAAGAGATACTGACAAACCAATTGCTCCACGGGCACTGGAGCCCTTTTTGGTACAACAGATCCAATCGTGAGGGTATTTGGCTCCACAACAAAAAAGGCTGGTGGGTAGGGGTTTTAAAAAACATGCCCAGTTGGTAGCAGACCTGCCAAAAGAATAACCCAGACCCATCATAACAATGCCTCAACGAGGTCTCTCCCTCCCATGGGACCATTCCAGAACTTACAGGCAGACTATACATCTCTCCCACCATGTCAAGGAAGTACGGATGTTCTGATTGTTGTTGATAAATTCTCCAGGTGGGTAGAGGCTGTTCCAACTCAACGGGGCACAGCTAAGGTTTTGCCGTAAGGTGGGGAGTATCAACCAGTATAGACCAGTATAGTTCACAAGTGCTGTCTGCCAGGGGGTTTATATATTGCTGAATATCAAATGGGATTTCCACTGCTCCCATCACCTACAATTATCAGGGCACAGTGGAATGAACAAATCAAATTCTGAAACAACAGCTTGCCAAATTACATCAGGATGGAATACCGGGGCCCCAGGCACTATCGGTAGTCCTATGCAGTATCAGGGCATACTTTTCTGGCAGACCTTTTCTGCACTGCGCCTACTATGTCTCAGCCAACATTGGCTTGTGAGCTTTGTGATTCACTCACCAGAGAATCAAAGGGGAGATTGGTAGCGAATACATTAGCTATTGTACATTAAAGTTGCTGAAAGCTGCAGAATTAAAGTTACTATTAACAGTTAAACGTTTTGCATGCCAGAACAGTCCAATCAGGACTCGATAGCAAGTAAATTGCTGGAGCAAATTGCTGATATAAAATGCTGTACCAAAGGACCAATCATAGTTGGGCAACTTTGTTCAGTTGGGCAATAATATACAAGGAGAATGTGCGTTATGAGCTTGAGCTGTATAAAAGAAGCTACTTCGAAACTGTTTGCACACCGTTTTGAAATGAAGATCTGAAGCTGTAAGAAGTTGTGTTGCAATAAGTGTTGCCTGAATGTATCACCGAACTCAGACTCTCACTCAGAATCATGAGATCTTACAACAGGGTACTCCTGGACGATAGGGCGTCTAGTGGTGCAATGGTAGTGTCCCTACCTCTGAGTCAAGAGAGCCATGTTTAAGTCCCACCTGATCTAAAAGTGGGTAATAATATCCCTGAACCAGTTGATGAGAAAAATATCGGTAATACTTGACAATTTCTGGATATTGCCACCATAATTGTTTGATAAAAGATAACAAATAGGGATCTTGTGGCACAGTGTGGTGTCCCCATCTCTAACCCAGAAAACATGGGTTCAAGTCCCACTTGCTTCTGAGGTGTGCCATACCACATCTAAACAGTTGATTAAAAATATATTTACCTGTACAATTTTCCACATTGTCAGGTAAATGCCTGTGCGGTAGCTGTACTAGAACAATTTGGCTAAGGGCACAGCAAATTGTGGAGTACACGTCCTCAGTATTATTGCCGTAATGTTGTCAGGGCACATTGCTTTTTCAATATCCAGTGTCTTCAGCCATTTCTTGATATCACTTGGAGTGAATTGAATTGGCTAAGGACTGCTATCTGTGATAACTAGGTATTTCTGGATGAAGCCAAGCTGGATCATCCATTTGGCATTGTGGCTGAAGATTGTTGCAAATGCTTCAGCCTTATGTTTGCAATGCTGCGCTGGGCTCCCCCTATTATTGAGAATGGGAATATTCGGAGAGCCTCCTCTTCCAATGAGTTGTTTAATTGCTCAAGCACATCTGCATTAACCTCCCCCATTGCTTCAATACACAGCAATGTAAACAGCCCTAACAATGACTGAGAGGCAACTTGGTTTTAAAATGTGCAATAATCCCTTCTGCAATCTTGACTTATACACCAGTCTTTGTTCATGTTTCAGTCCATGATCAAAAGTACAGTAAAATAAAATGATACGTCATTCACAATTGGTTGTGGTACGACTATAGAGCTTAGATTTAATTTGTTGATTCTCTATCACTTGCTGCTTATCCTTTACAGAACACAAATAGTGCTGTGGATTCACTGGGTTGACATTTTTGTTAGGCTTCTGGCATTCCCTCCAGCACACTTTAATAAACTACGGTTCATCTCTTGACTTGATGGTATTGGTTGAGTGGGGAAAATGCTGGACCATGTTGAAGTATTATTCTGCAGCTGCTCCTGAAGATCCACAGCTCTTCATGGATGCCCACACTTGAACTGCTACACATGATCAAAATCTTTTCCATTTTGCATCTGATAGAGTGATACAACATGATATTGGGTATCCTCATGACATGCTCTCCCACCTATTTTTGTATCATTAGCTAATTTGGATACGTTACACTTGGCCCCCTTTCCAATTCATTAATATAGATAAGAAAGAGTTAAGGCCTTAGGTCTGATCTTTGTGGCACACTACTAGTTATGTGTTTGCAACCCAAAGAGCATCTACTAATCCCAGCTCCTGTTTTCCGTGTGATAACCAATCCTCAGTCTATCCTAATAAATTGCTCCCAAAACCATGAGCCCCTATTTTAAGCAATCACTTTCCATGGAGCATCTTATTGAATGGTTGGTGGAAATCCAAATAGACTACATCTGGCTTTGTCAAACCATATTTTTATATTCTCAAATTTGTCAAACATGATTTCCCTTTTACCAAGCCATGTTATCTCTGTTTGAGTGTGCTCAGCTTTTTGAAATGTCCTGCTATGTGCTGCTTTCTGTGTCTTTCCACCCCAGTCCTTCTTGAACAGGGCATCACATTAACTACCTGGAAATCACTCATATACTTGTTGGCAGATGGAAGGTCTTTGCCATGGAAATGCCAACATTTCATTGACCTATCAATAACTTGTTGCTGGTCTATTTCTCCCTTCGTACAAACCTTCTGGCTCAAGCACATCTGCATTAACCTCCCCCATTGCTTCAAAACACAGCAATGTAAACAGCCCTAACAATGACTGAGAGGCAACTTGGTTTTAAAATGTGCAATAATCCCTTCTGCAATCTTGACTTATACACCAGTCTTTGTTCATGTTTCAGTCCATGATCAAAAGTACAGTAAAATAAAATGATACGTCTTTTCAATATAATGCAAAATATTGGTTATATAATCTGCTATTTCCCCGTTACCCATTATTACTTGCCAAGTTGCATCCTCCAACAGTCCCACACTTACTTCAGCTATTCACTTTCTTTTTATATAAAGCAGAAACTCTTGCTGTTTGGTTTATATTTCTTACCAGTTTGCTCTCTTAATCAATTGTTTTGCCCCTTGATTAACTTTTTACTGCTAATTCCTAAAAAAAACTTCCCAATCCTTTTACCATTAGTGTTTGTCATTTTGTATACCTTTATTTTGATTGCCTTCATTAACCATGGGTAGTTCATACCTCCCACTGAGTACTTCTCTTTGACCAGAATAATTGTTTACTGAAAGTTATGAAAGATCTGCATAAATGTCTGCTATTGTTCATATACAGGCCTTCACTATAGTCTATTTTCTGAGTGTGAATTAGACAGATCCTTTTTGTAACTTCGTAATTCTGTAATTTAAATGAAGGGCATTATTTTGAGACCCATTGTTCCACTTCAACCTGAGTTTGCAAGCCTATAATGTTGTGATTGCTAACCCCTTGTAGATCTCTTAATAATTCTATCGCATTACATGTTACTAGATCCAAAAGAACTTGTTCCCAGGTATGTTTTTCAACTTACTGCTCGATGAAATAATCCCCGATTGTCTCTACAAATCTGTCTTTTTTGCCTATTTAATTTATCCAATTAATATGCTGATTAAAATGAACCAAGACATGGCAGTGTCCTTCCTACAGCCCTCCATTATTATCCATTTTTTTAACTTTGTCTTTGAGGATTATGGGCAGCTCCCACCCATGACTTTATTGCCTTGCTATTGCTTAGTTCCATCCAAACTGATTCCACAAAATGGTCTTTTGCACTTTTATTGATTCAGCACTGCATTGATATCATCCTTTATTAACAAAACTATCTACTACCTTTTGTTTTTTGCCTCAACTTCCAGAATGTCGAATACCCTTGACCAGATAGTTCCCACTCCTGGTCACTTTGCAACTTACAAGCTTTGACTTTTTATTACTTAATCTGGTTCTAATGACTTCTGAACCCTTCTGTGTATATTCACTAATGCTTCCTCTCACACTTCGATTTTCATTCACCTCTTCATCACACTGCACCTGCTCTCTTGTTTCTTCTTAATTTTTAAAATTTCTGCTCAAATGAACCTTTCCGTTAACCATCACATGCATACATGCACACGCGCACATACACACACATGCTAATTAGGTTAAAACCCTATCTACAACTCTCGTAATATGATTTGCCAGACACGGTCCCAGCATAGTTCAAAAGAGGTCCATTCAATAAAATATGTTTCCCTTTCCCCTGTATTGATACCAATACCCCATGAATTCGAAACTGTTTCTCTAATCTTTGAGTCATGCATATCTCTCTCCAAGTTTCTTTACCCTATACCAATTAATGCTGTTGTTCCCCTTTTCAATTTAGCTGCAAGTTGCTCATAATCATTCAGCAGAATCTAATTCCTAGTCCTACCTATATCAGTGGTATTCATGTTGACCACGACAAACTACATTTCAGCCCAAATAAGATGTCCTCAACATTGGCACCAGATAGGTAACAGACCCTTTGGGACTCCCTGTCTTTGTCGCAGAGAACACCATCTATTCTCCTAATTTTACTATCCCCTATTACTACTACATTTCCTATTTCTCCCTCCACTTGAATGGTGTTCTGGATCACATGTCTGTGGTCACTTCGCCCATCGTCACAGCAGTCTGTGCCCTCAAGCACATTGGGAGTACCAACCTTAAACTTGTTGGACAAGGGCACTGGCTGAAGCTCCTCTAAAACTAAAGTCTAGATGCTCATACCTGCTTCACTCATAGTCACTTGCTCCTTTCCCTGACCACATACCAAATTTGATGTAATTAATCTAAGAATTAGGATCCCTACGGTGTGGAAACAGGCCCATCAAGTCCACACTGACCCATTGAAGAGTGTCCCACCTAGACTCATTCCTCTACATTTCCCCTAACTAATGAACCTATGAAACACATCCCTGAATACAATGGGCAATTTAGCATGGCCAATTCATCTAAGCTGCACATCTTTGGATTGTGGAAGGAAACTCACAACGATACAGGGACAACATGTAAACTCCACACAGACAGCCACCCGAGGCTGGAATGGAACCCAGGTCCCTGCCGCTATGAAGTGGCGCTAACCACTGAGCCACCATGCCATCTGAGGGCTGTGATTGTTTTATGCAGCACAGTGCCCAGGTAACTCCGCCCCTTTTTGATATTTCTCTGTCTCCGTAACTCAGACTCCGGTTCATTAACCCTAAGCCAAAGTTACTTGAGCAGCTAACATTTGCTTCAGATGTGGCCACTGTGGATCACAGTAGTGTCCACCACACCCATATACTACAGCTGCAACACATTGCCTGTCCATCTCCATTCTACTTAAGTAATTAATTTTGATTATAAGTATTATAAAAGTATGTTTTTTTAACTAAGCTCTTCAGTTGTAAAAATGTCTCCTGATATAAAACAGTATTTAAAAAGAGGATATCCTTCAGACACCTGCATATTTTCCTGTGATATTATACTTCAACTCTGACAAGTAGAAACTGATTGAAGTGATCTCTGATGCCAGTTTTTCGATTCTTCTTTAGGAAGCTGCTTGTTCCCATTCTCTCCTGCTCTTTGTAAAGCTGCTGTCCCAACTCTCCTCTGCTCTTTGTAAAGCTGCTGTATTTTCCTGCAGATTCCGAAGCTGCTGTCCCCATTGTCAGCCTTTCCTTATGATGCTGCTGTCTCTGTGCTCTCCACTCTTGATGAAACTGCTGTACCCACACCCACCCATGTGGTTTCAGAAGTTGCTGTTCTCAGTCTCTCCCAGCTCCTAATGAAGCCACTGTCCCCACACTCTCACAGATACTTTCAGAAGTCCCTGTGCAGAACTTCATCTCATAAAACTACATTGTTGTCCAAAGTCAGAGGGAACCTTCTATTTTCTAGTATTGCTGTAGTTTCAAAATAATAACCAATTTCCTAGGTAGGGGATAAGACAGCTCTTCTTTATCAGACAAACCTAGAGGTAGAGATGACATTAACAGAGATTTTGACAAGGTGCAGTCAGGGTGCAGTGGAAAGAAAAGACTGAGCTTGTCAGTGTAATGTCTGTTGTATTTTTCAGGTGTTTTTCATGGTGTCAAGACATGCCGCAGCACATCACTAGCAAAGAGATGTGTACAGTGTAAGCACTGTTGTAATGGGCTGCTAAACAGCAACAAAATAAGTTACCAAATAATTAGCTTTTTGGCAATGTTTGTCAAGGGAAAAATGTTGACACCATCACTGGAAATAAATGTCCTGCTCTTCTTCAAATGGTGTCTTTGACCTTTTGTATCCATTTGAGATGGAAAGTAATCATGTGTGTAAATTAACTTTAGCAAGGCTTATTCAATATTACACTGAGGTGATATCCTGGGCTTTTTGCTTAAATCTCTGAAAGGGGACCTGAACTCAAAGCCTTTAACTGAGAGGCAAGCAGTGCTACCACTGAAATACAGATGACACTTGAAATTAAAATAAAGAACAATACAGCACAGGAACAGGCCCTTCGGTCCACCAAGCCTGTGTAAATTCCTAATCCTTATATAGACCCACCATGTATTGTCTATATGTGGTATTTACTCATCTGTTCGCCTCCTGTTCATGTGTCAATCAAAATACACTGTAAACATTGTTAACCAGCTTCCACCACCTCCACTGGCAGTGTGTTTCAGGCACCCACCAGCCTCTGTGTGATCTTACACGTCTCCCCTAAATTTTCTCCCTCTCACCTTGAACCTATGCCCACTTGCAACTGACCTTTCTACCCTGAGAAAAAGCCTCTGACCATCCAACTTATCCCTGACTGTCATAGGAATCAGGGTCCCTATCAGGTCACCCTTCAGTCTCTGTCTTTCCAAATAAAATAATCCTACCTCTCCTCAAAATTAAAACCCTCCAGACCAGGCAACATCCTGGTAAGCTTTCTCTACACCCTCTTCGAAGCATCCATGTCCTTCTGGTAGTGTGGTTATCAGAACTGCATGCAATATTCCAAATGTGGCATATCTAAAGTTTTATACACCTGTAACATAACTTGCCAAATTTTATATTCGATGCCCCGGCTGAAGAAGGTAAACGTCCTGTATGCTTCTTGCCCACCTTATCCAACCGTGTTGAGTTGAAGAGTGTGGTGCTGGAAAAACACGGCAAGTCAGGCAGCATTCAAGAAGCAGGAGAATCGACGTTCTGGGCGTAAGTCC
>NC_057712.1:77925157-77927152 GCF_004010195.1 Chiloscyllium plagiosum
TGGATCTGGGATAAGGTGTGGGGAGGGGAGATGAGGACACGGGTGAAATTAATGTTGATGCCATGTGGTTAGAGGGTCCTGAGGCGGAAAATGAAGTGTTCTTCCTCCAGATGTTGAGTGGCTTGGACGTGGCAGTGGAGGAGGCCCAGGACCTGTATGTCCTTGGCAGAGTGGGAGGGGAGTTGAAGTGGTCGGCCACAGGGCAGTGGGGTTATTTGGTGCGTGTGTCCCAGAGATGTTCTCTGAAACGTTCCACAAGTTGGCATCCTATCTCCCCAATGTAGAGGAGACTGCATCAAGAGCAATGGACACGGTAGATGAGGGGTTTGGAAATGCAGGAAATTCTCTGTCAGATGTGAAAGAATCCTTTGGGGCCTTGAATTGAGGTGAGAGGGAAGGTGTGGGTGCAGATTTTACACATTTTACAGTGGCAAGGGAAGTTGCTGGGAGAGGCAGGTGGTTTGGTGGGTGGTGTGGACCAAATGAGGGAGTCGTGGAGGAAATGGTTTCTGCAGAATGCTGATGGGGTGGGGAGGGAAATATACCTTTGGTGGTGGGGTCTGACTATAGGTTGTGGAAATGGCGGAGGATAATATGCTGTATCCTGAGATTAATGAGGTAGAAGGTGAGGACCGGGGGATTCTATCCTTGTTGCGGTTGGAGGGATGGGGTTCAAGGGAGGAGGTGGTGGAAGTGGAGAAGATGTAGTGAAGGGCATTGCTGACCACATGGGAGGGGAAATTGTGGTTCTTGAAGTCGGAGGCCGTCTCGGATGTCCTGGAATGGAATTACTCCTCCTCAGAACAGATTAGCAGAGGGGAAGGAATTGGGTGTAAGGGATAGCGTTTTTACAGGAGTGGCGGTAGGAGAGGTGGAGTACAGGTAGCTGTGGGAGTCGGTGGGTTTGAAGTAGATGTCAATGTTGAGTCAGTTGCTGGAGATGGAGACAGAGAGATCCAGGAAGGGGAAGGAAGTGTAGAGATGGTCCCGGTGAACTTGAGGTCAGGGTGGAAGGTGTTTGTGAATTTGATGAACTGTTCAACCACCTCATGGGAGCATGAAGTGGCTCCAATACAAATTATATCCAACTATGTTGCCACATTCAGAGATCTGTGGACCTGTACGCCTAGACCCATCTGTATGTCAATGCTCCTCAGGGTTCTGCCATTTATTGTATAATTCTCACCTGAATTTTATGTTCCAAAATGCATCACCTCACATTTGTCTGAATTAAACTCCATCTGCCATTGCTCTGCCCAAATCTGCAATCCATGTATATTCCACTGTATCTTTATTGAAACTTTCATAATTTGGCTGGTCTCATTTCCCAATACCATGCACATGGACAATCCTGAAATGTAAAAGAACCATAGAACTTGAAGACTTCTGTTGTTTAAAAGGAAAAAAGATAGTCCAAGTAATTGCATACCAGTCAGCTTGACCATAAAGATATGCCAGGGAACTATAGACCAGTGAGCCTGACCTCAGTGGTGGGCAAGTTGTTGGAAGGAATCCTGAGGGACAGGATGTACATATATTTGGAAAGGCAAGGATTGATTAGGGATGGCTTTGTGCATGGGAAATCATGTCTCATAAACTTGATTGAGTTTTTGAAGAAGTAACAAAGAAGATTGATGAGGGCAGAGCAGTAGATGTGATCTATATGGACTTCAGTAAGGCATTTGACAAGGTTCCCCATGGGCGACTGATGAGCAAGGTTAGATCTCACGGAATACAAGGAGAACTAGCCATTTGGATACAGAACTGGCTCAAAGGTGGAAGATAGAGGGTGGTGATGGAGGGTTGTTTTTCAGACTGGAGGCCTGTGACCAGTGGAGTGCCACAAGGATCGGTGCTGGGCCCTCTACTTTTTGTCATTTACATAAATGATTTGGATTCAAGCATAAGAGGTATAGTTAGTAAGTTTGCAGATGACACCAAAATTGGAGGTGTAGTGGACAGCAAAGAGGGTTACCTCAGATTACAACAGGATCT
>NC_057712.1:77927560-77945764 GCF_004010195.1 Chiloscyllium plagiosum
GAGGAAGTGGTGGAGGCTGGTACAATTGCAACATTTAAGAGGCATTTGGATGGGTATATGAATAGGAAGGGTTTGGAGGGATATGGGCCAGGTGCTGGCAGGTGGAACTAGATTGGGTTGGGATATCTGGTCGGCATGGACAGGTTGGACCAAAGGGTCTGTTTCCATGCTGTACATCTCTATGACTCTATGACTCTATAAGACCATAAGAAATAGAAACAGGAGAAAG
This sequence comes from Chiloscyllium plagiosum, assembly GCF_004010195.1. Lineage (NCBI taxonomy): Eukaryota > Metazoa > Chordata > Chondrichthyes > Orectolobiformes > Hemiscylliidae > Chiloscyllium > Chiloscyllium plagiosum. Next base: position 77,927,790 of record NC_057712.1, read on the forward strand.
CCATTCTACCCTCCAGCCTGCCAATAAATAGCACCATGGCTGATCCAACTTTCCTCACATCCACTATCCTGCATTTTCCCCATTACCCTGATTCCCCTATAGATGAAGAATCTGTCTATCTCAGGCTCAAATATACACCAGGTCTCTGTTCCCATCACTCAGTTCCAAAGACTCACAAACCTCTGAGACCTTGTGAGTGGAAATATTATGGGGACAAATTCTGAGAAAGCATACTGATTGTGTGGACAAAAGAAGGGTCTGAAATAGAACAGAAATGCTGAAATTACTCAACAGGTCAGACAGCAGCTTTGGAGAGAAATAGAGTTAGCATTTCAGGACGTGATGACTTTTCAATTTTAGATATTTAAATGTGGATTCTTGGTAATCCAAAATGGAGGACGGGAAAACATTGTGGCTGTGAGAGCTGCTCCTTATTTGAGGTACTTTTGGTGTGGGAGCAGATTTCCTTGAATTCTGGGAGCAGTAATTATTGTTTTATGAGCTATTGCATTGTTTTGGAACTTTGGGGAAGAATGATCAAAACAACGGCTCTTTAAAAAGGAGGAAGGGAGACAAAGGCAGAGACCACAGTCAGTGAGTGAGAAAAAGAAACCTATACTGCTGTCTGACACTACAGTGAATCTGCACAGCTACTGCCTTTGCTGTTTGAGTTTAAGTATTTCTGGACATCAGAGTGTGCCTAAGAAAAATTAACAAACAGCAGAATTCGCAGCTGACCTTGGAGGAATCTATGTGGGAGAGCTCACAGGACAGGATCAGCTAGATGCAAGGTTTTTAAGTGTAACCTTGCTGTCTTTCTTTTTAACAAGTGAGTAGATTGAGTTCATTTTGGTTATATGCTTTATTGAGATCTGTCTCGTGATTAAAATTAAAAAACATAAAACATTGGTACCAAGTTAGCCTGGAGCAGTGTTTTTTTTAGAGGAGTAAGATTGTGCTATTTTCTGCACTCTGTAAGTTGTTCAAGTGCAAAGATAGCCTTTGGTGGAGTGATGTGCTCTTCCTGTCCAATGTGGGAGATTAGGGAGAATTTTAGGATGTCCTAAAATGCATAAAGGTGGATAAATCCCCAGGACCTGATCAGGTGTACCCTCGAATTCTGTGGGAAGCTAGGGAAGTGATTGCTGAGCCTCTTGCTGAGATAATGGTATCATCGATAGTCACAGTTGAGGTGCTGGAAGAATAGAGGTTGGCTAATGTTGTGCTACTATTTAAGAAAGGTAGTAAGGAAAAGCCAAGGAACTATAGACAATGAGCCTGAAATCAGTGGTGGGCAAGTTGTTGGAGGGAATCCTAAGGGACAGGATTTACATGTATTTGGAAAGGTAAGGACTGATTAGGAATATTCAACATGGCTTTATGTGAGGGCAACCATGTCTCACAAACTTGATTGAGTTTTTTAAAGAAGTAACGAAGAGGATTGATGAGGGCAGAGTGGTGGTCATGGTCTATATGGACTTCAGTGAGGTGTCCGACAAAGATCCTCATGGTAAACTGGTTCTCAAGGTTAGATCACATGGAATACAGGGTGAATTAGCCATTTGGATACAGAAGTGGCTCAAAGTTGGAAGACAGAGGATGATAGTGAAGAGTTGCTTTTCAGAATGGTGGCCAGTGGCCAGTGGTGTGCCACAAGGATCGGTGCTGAGTCCACGACTTTTCATCATTTATAGAACATAGAACATAGAACATAGAACAATACAGCACAGAACAGGCCCTTCAGCCCACGATGTTGTGCCGAACATTTGTCCTAGCTTAAGCACCCATCCATGTACCTATCCAATTGCCGCTTAAAGGTCACCAAAGATTTTGACTCTGCCACTCCCACAGGCAGCGCATTCCATGCCCTATCTATTCCTCTTATCATCTTATAAACCTCTATCAAGTCACCCCTCATCCTTCTCCGTTCCAATGAGAAAAGGCCTATCACTCTCAACCTATCCTCGTACGACCTATTCTCCATTCCAGATCTATGAACATAGACCCCAAGATCCCTCTGTTCCTCCACCACACTAAGAACCCTATCGTTAACCCTGTATTCCGCATTCTTATTTGTCTTTCCAAAAGCTCTATCCACCTGAGTGGCAGGGTTGAACTCCATCTGCCATTCCTCAGCCCAGCTCTGCATCATATCCAAGTCCCTTTGCAGCCGACAAGAGCCCTCCTCACTATCCAGAACTCCACCAATCTTCGTATCATCTGCAAATTTACTGACCCACCCTTCGACTCCCTCATCCAAGTCATTAATAAAAATTACGAACAGCAGAGGACCCAGAACTGATCCCTGCGGAACTCCACTTGTAACATTTATATAAATGATTTGAATGAGAATGTAGGAGGTATAGTTAGTAAGTTTGCAGATGACACAAAAATTGGAGGTGTAGTGGACAGTGAAAAAGATTACCTCAGAGTACAATGGGATCTTGATCAGATGGATCAATGGGCTGAGGATTGGCAGAAGGAATTTAAATTTGGATAAATATGAGGCGCTGCATTTTGGAAAGGCAAATCAGGACTTATACACTTAATGGTAAGGTCCTGCAGAGTGTTGCTGAACAAGAAGACCTTGGAGTCCAGGTTCATTGTTACTTGAAAGTAGTGTTGCAGTTGGATAGGATAGTGAAGAAGGTGTTTGGTATGCTTTCTTTTATTGGTCAGAGCATTGAGTATAGGAGTTGGGAGGTCATGTTGCGACTGTACAGGACGTTGGTTAGGCCATTTCTGGAATACTGGTCTCCCGCCTATAGGAAGGGTGCTGTGAAACTTGAAAGGGTTCAGAAAAGGTTTATAGGATATTGCCAGGGATGGAGGGTTTGAGCTATAGGGAGAGGCTGAAAAGGCTGGGGCTCTTTTCCCTGGAGCATTGGAGGCTGAGGGGTCACCTTTTAGAGGTTTATCAAATCATAAGGGACATGGATAGGGTAAATATACAAGTCATTTCCCAGGGTGGGGGAGTCCAGAACTAGATGGCATAGGTTAGAGTGAAAGGGGAAAGATTTAAAAGGGACCTAAGGGGTGATTTTTTTCACACAGAGGATGGTCAAGGACAGGTCAATACTGCAGTGAAATATTTTCACTTATGATTAGATTAGATTAGATTAGATTAGATTCCCTACAGTGTGGAAACAGGCCCTTCGGCCCAACAAGTCCGCACTGACCCTCCGAAGAGTAACACACCTGGTCCCATTTCCCTCTGACTAATGCACCTAACACAACAGGCAATTTAGTATGGCCAATCCACCTGACCTGCACATCTTTGGACTGTGGGAGGAAACTGGAGTACCCAGAGGAAACCCACCCAGACACGGGGAGAATGTGGAAACTCCACACAGACAGTCGCCCGAGGCCAGAATCGAACCTGGGAGCCTGGTGCTGTAAGCCAAAATAAATAAATAAACTGAGTTTTCTCAGCAAGTCAACTGCTCAGTATTAGTGAATCAATTCAAATCAATAACTATTGATGATAAGAACGTTTTCCATCATTAAGAACCTCAGCTATTTCTAATGAGCTTCTGTAGTCCACATATTCAGAGAGCCAGCCATCAGAGCATTACAGATTGGAGAGATGTCTAAGGGTCACATGGAATTCCTGACACAACTGACTCCGAGGCACTTGCTGGAGAAATTAAAACATTTGAAGGGCAACGTATCTGGGGCCCTCTGAAAAAGTTCTGTAAAGTCAAAGAGTTTGGAGGGTGCTGACTCATTTAGTTAACCAGGAAATGTTAGAGAACTTAAAAGTATTTCTAACTCCAGTGTAGCTATTCAACTGAACCCTCAATTCACCAGTCAAGCCTAACTACACTCCTATGACCTCTGACACTCCCACACTCCAATCTGACACCTTCCCTGACCCAACTCCTCAGGGTGGACCATCGCCATACCAAGCTGACCTCGACAAATTCCCAACCCAACTCAGTCCACTCCGGGCAGACCTGGCACGTCCCAACCCAAAACCTCCCCAACCCAATACAACAGCCCACCCAATACACCAGCCCACCTGACAATGCTGTCTCCCTTTGCAGGGAGGGATACTTGTCACACTCAAAGGCCTATGCCTGTAGGTCTTCACCAGGCACTCATCCACTTAGCTGGTACCCTACCTAACTGGAGCCCTCCCCATTAGTTTCTTGACATTCTATCCACTCATCCAGCTGGCATTGTACCCACCTCACTGATCTGACAGTGTGCTACCCTCAGTACTTGGCACAATACTCATTCACTGTGATTCCACCATTCCTTTTCCATGCAGCTCCATCCTATCCCCTCACTGACATTACAAGCTACCTTTTCTCTGGGCCCAAACATCTTCAGCTTCTTCATCAATGATCTTTCCTCCATCATAGGGTCAGATCTAGGAATGTTCATTGATGTCTGCACAATGTTCAGTATTATTCACAAGCAAACCATGTTCTCTGAAGCCTATTTGCAGAACACTTCGGAGAACATCTCTGGGACACCCGCACCAACCAACCCCACCACCCTGTGACCAAACACTTCAACTCCCCCTCCCAGTCCGCCAAGAACATGCAGATCCTGGGCCTCCTCCGTCACCACATCCTAACCACCCGACGCCTGGAGGAAAAACGCATCATCTTCTGCCTTGGGACTCTCCAATTCCACGGCATCAATGTGGACTTCACCAGTTTCCTCATTTCCCCACCCCCCACTTTATCCCAGCTCCAATTTTCCAACTCGGAACCACCCTCAGGACCTGTCCAACCTGTCCATCTTCCTTCCCACTTATCTGCTCCACCCTGCTCTCTGACCTATCACCTTTACCCCCATTTCCATCTACCTATTGCATTCTCAGCTACCTTCTCTCCAGTCCTAACCTCCCCCCCCCTCCCATTTATCTCTCCACCCTGTCAGCTCACAAGCCTCATTCCTGATGAAAGGCTCTTGCCAAAACGTTGATTCTCTTGCTCCTCGGATGCTGCCTGACTTGCTGTACTTTTCCAGCACCACTCTCTCGACTCTGATCTCCAGCATCTGCAGTCCTCACTTTCTCCACTAAAGCAAACTATGTCTGAGTGAGCAAGACCTTAACAATATAGGTACCACACAACTGCCTGGCCAGCTCCAACAAGTGATTCTAATTAACACTCCTTGACATTCAATGGCATTACCATGGCAGAGTTCCTCACAGTCAATATCCTGAGGGTCATCATTGACCAGGAACTGAACACAACTAGTCACCTATGTACTGTGGCTAAGAAAACTCAGAGGCTGTAAATCCCGAGTCTTAAAAGCCTGTCCATTATTTACAAGGCACAAGTCAGGAATTTGATGAAATATTCTCCAAGTGTCTGTATAAGTTGCAACAACACTCAACATTTTTAACACCCAGCAGTACAAATAGCTGGGTTAATTGGCACCCCATCCACAAATATTCAGTCCCTCCACCACCGATGCTCAGTAGCAGCAATGTGTGCTGTTTACAAGATACACTATAGAAATTCACCAATGCTTCCCAGACAGCACTTCCCAAATCAATGACCACTACTATCTAGAAGGATAAAGACCACCAGGTGTATGGAAACACTTCCACCTGTATGTTTGTTTCCAAGCTATTCACCATCCTTCTGGTACAGTGGCTTAGTGGCTAGCACTACTGCCTCACAGCTCCAAGGACCTGGGTTTGATTCCACCTTCAAGTAACTGTGTGGGGTTTGCACATTCTCCCATGTCTGCATGGCTTTCCTTCGGGTGCTCCAGTTTCCTCCCACAGTCCAATGACATGTGGTTTAAGTGGATTAGCCATTCTAAATTGCCCATAGTGTCCAGGGATGTACAAGTTAGGCGGATTATCAATAGGTTGGTGTGAATGTGATGGGCTGAGTGGCCTGCTCGCACATTATAGGGTTTCTATTATTCATTGTCACCAGCTCAAAATCCTCCCAAACAGTAAGTGAAAGTACCTACACCAAATTGACTTCAGTAATTCAAGAAAGCAGCTAACCACCACCTTCTTAAGAGCAAACATGAATGGGCAATAATTGCTGACCCAGCCAGTGATGCTCACATTCCCTGAGCAAATTTTAAAAATGTATTCATGCACTTTTTGTATGCAAGCATGCCTACTTCTCACAATCTCAAATCATGCCTTACTGTTTCTTTCCAGAAACAGTGTTTCCAGAAACTGATCCAAAGGGATACATTACAAGTCGAAAAGCATAACTTCCCAATCCAAGTTTAGCACACTGAGAACAGACCTGTTCTTGCCCGTTCTAATCTCCGCATCTACATCCAGGGACTCTTTATTCCAGTTTCATTGGAGGCAGCTGATCATTGAAATGTGGGTATCCCACATGTTGAACTATGGCCCTCTCCAATCCCACCCCTACAAAAAAGAAAAATGCTGATTTCAGGGGCTGGACTTGAGATTCCTGACTTCTCCTGGTATTTTTGACACAACAAAGATGCTTTCTGTCAAGGCTGAAGTCCGGACTTTTGTCTCAACTTTGGAAAATCTCTGTCATAGAATCATAGAATGGGCAAATAATTATCATAATGATTCAGAAGATTGAACGACCTGGGGAAAAGGTGAGAAAATGGGATAAGAAATTAAAAGAGCCAATAAATGTGCAAATATAGCAGATTTTAATGTAAATTAGGAAGCATTGCTAGACTTCACCAAATGTTTCCTCTATCAGTTGCATTTGGCAAAGTTTCTCCATTCAACTGTCAACCTTCCCGCACTCTTTTCCAACATGGACACGCCAAAATCATATCCTGTTGGAAAGAAAATAGCCTCCCTTCTGGTGACTCAATGCAAGTAAAATATAGTTGGTTCAAGATTTGGAGATGCCGGTGTTGGACTGGGTGTGCAAAGTTAAAAATCACACAACACCAGGTTATAGTCCAACAGGTTTAATTGGAAGCACTAGGTTTCGGAGCGCCGCTCCTTCATCAGGTCATCACCTGATGAAGGAGTGTCACTCCAAAAGCTAGTGTGCTTCCAATTAAACCTGTTGGACTATAACCTGCTGTTGTGATTTTTAACTTCATAGTTGGTTCAAGCAAGAGATGCCTTTGGTTTGCTTGGATAGAGTCAAACTTCACTGTTTATTTCCTTGATATACTACTGTACGGAACCGAACTGCATTTGTGACTATTTATATATATATATATATATATATATATATAATATATAAAAAGATAATTTCCATAAATAAAGCATATTTTGAAATTTTAAAAATAAAGAGTACTTTTGCAAAGTAAGTCCAGAGAAAGATGAAATGGTTTTTGTTGTGGTTCATCCCAACTAGCTCTGTGAGCCTGTGCTGTATGGTTTGTTTCCCTGAACATATGCCAAGACAAACATCAACTGTGTCGGGAGGACCATCAACTCAGTGAAAAACATTCTTTGATCTGCCAAGAACTTGTTGACCTCAACCTAGTGTTAGAGACTGGCACATTCTAAGGTCCAGGACTACATGCTGAGGGACACCCCAAAGCTTGGGGCATCTGGCACCAAGGTGAAGTGGGGAAAGACCACTGCCTGAAACTTCCTGCTAAAGTTAAATTAGGGTCCATTCAGTTATCAGACCATCCTAGTGGCTCAAATACACATAAAAATAGTCTTGTTCCAGTCAGATATACCTTTGGTTTGTTTGTTGGAGAGAGTCAAACTCCAATATTTACTTGTTTTCTTCATACGCTATTGTACAGAACTGAACTGCATTTGTGACTATGGATACACACACATACGCAAACACGCAAAACACACACACACACACTCACAGACACACAAACACACACACACACACTCACAGACACACACTCACAAACACACACACACACACTCACAGACACACACACACACACACACACACAAACATAGATTTTTCTTATGATTGAAGTATATTTTTGAAAGAAGGAAAAAAGGAAAGAAAATGTCAGATGTAGCCAAAGTTTGCACTTATGTTCAGACCAGCAAACTTGGCAAACATTTACCACTCTTTTCAAATATTTACATTGAACCTGGTTAGAAATCAACATAGAAATGGGAGAGGGAATTAAAATGACAAATCGCAGAAAAGTCAGTGTTGCAGAAAGAATGGAGGTGGTCAACAAAATAATCATACAATGACCATTATTAGGAGGCTACTAATTCAGTGTACCAGATAAGAATAAACGTATGTGATTGTTGCCTCAAAATGAATGAATGGACATGGCAATGGAACCTTTCCTTAGATACTTTGGCCTTTCTGGGGTACAATTTCACAGTCTGAATTAACATCCTTGATTTATCTCATGCAAAGATAGTTTAAGCATTTTTTTTTCAAGCATTTCATTACATGAGGAATACGATGGGCCATGTACACTCACACTCTGGGTCATTTGGCCTGTGCCACTGTGCTTCCCATGATACCCTTTCTTGGTAATAATTTTCAATCGAGTGATCAACACAACAATCCCAACTGCAAGTGAGAAAAAAACTGCCCACTTGTCCTAGGCCCAACCACCATCAGCCACTTCAACAATGATCTTCCTTACATCATAAAGTCAGGACTGAGATGTTTGCTGATGATTGTACAATGATCAGTGCCATTTTCAACTCCTCAGATATTGAAGCAGTCCATGTCCAAATATTCCAAGATCTGGATTATATCCAGGTTTAGGCTGACAAGTGACAAGTAACTTGCTATGGAGGGATTGTCTTATAAGCAAAGGTTAAACAGTTTGGAACTTTACTGACAGGGGTTTAGATGAGTGAGAAGTGATCTCATTGAAACATATAGGATTCTTTAGGGACCTATCAGGATAAATGCTGAGAAGATGTTTCCCCTCATGGGAGAGTCTAGGACCAGAAGACATAGTCTCAAAATGAAAGAGTATCGGTTTAAGACTGAGATGAGGAGGAATTTCTTCTCTCAGATGGTTGTGAGCCTTTGCAACTCCTTAGCAGTGTCCTTGTGTGTATTTAAGGCTGAGGTAGATAGATTCTTGACCAGTAGGGAAATTAATGGTAACAGGGAAATGGCAGGCAAGTGGACATGAGGAATATCAAATCAGCCATGATCCTATTGAATGGTGGAGCAGGCTTGTTGCAGCCTACTCTTGTTCCTATTTCTGATTTCTGCCACCACAATTACCAGGCAATGAACATTCTTAATAAGAGAATCTAAACATTTCTTCTTCACATTCTTTAGCAATACAACCACTGATTTCTCAAATATTAACATGCTGGGAGATTCCATTGACCAGAAACTGAACGGGACAGCCATATAAATGCTGAGGCTACACAGGAAGGTCAGAGACAAGAAATCTTGTGGCAAATAAGTCACCTCCTGGCTCCCAAATCCTGTATACCATCTACAAGGCATATGTCCCCACTTGGCTGAATGAGTGCAGCTCCAACAACACTCAAGATGCTTGTCACCATCCAGGACACCTCAAATGTTCAGGCCCACTACCATCTGATATTCAGTAGCAGCAATGTGCACCATCTACAAGATGCACTGTAGAAATTCACAAGCCTCCTTAGACAGCACATTTCAAACCCATGACCATTAACCTCTAGAAATGCAGAAGACATGGGAATGTCATTACCTACAAATTCCGCTCCAGGGCACTCAGTTCCTTAATTAAAAATGTCACCATTTATTCAGTGTTGTTGGGTCAAAATTCTGGAACTCTCCCCCCCCCCCCCCCCCCCCCCTAATGGCACTATCAGTGTATCTAAACTAAATGGACAGTAGTGGTTGGATAAGGCAGCTCACAACCACCATCTCGGGGGCAGCTAGAGATGGGTTATAAATGCTGGCCCAGCTGGCAACACCCACATGTCATGTATGAATTAATAAAAAGATGCTCAATCCTAGCAATGGCAATATTCAGTTAGTACCAAAATACAAGAAATAAAGAAATCCAAAAATGGAGAAGGCAAGAAAACAAAATAATACAAACAGATGAAGACAATAACAAGAACAGCAAAACAAACAAAGGCAAAGCATTATCCCTTTCATTACTCTGGCAATATTGCCTTCCTACCTGATCTGCAGTAGTGAACTCAGGGAAACATTGGTTTACCTAGGGCCACAGGTGAATGGGGAACAGAATGGCAAATTTTCTGGGGCCACATTATAATTACAACAGATAAAGCATTTAAACATATTTTACGTTTGACAGAAAATAAGGATTCATTTCAGAAACAAGGGAATTAAAAATGAAGTAAAGGCCGTTGTTTGATGGCAAAATCTTGTAATCGCTATTTTAGTTTGTAATGCAATGATTTTGTCAAGTTTTTAAATAGAACATGTAACAGATTACCAAAATTATATGACTGAGTAATAATTACACATTTACATTATCATTATTAGAAACAATAAAAAGCTCAAAATGATATATTGGGGACAGACATATTAAATGAAGGGAGCATAAATTGTTTCAGTATCAGTTAATTGCAACATCAGAGTCACCTTACAAGAATTCTGCACCAAGCTCGTAGTATAGCCAATTACTTCTGAATAAATTAGCAAATACAACTGCCAGATCTATGCAAATGATTTGTCAGCATTCAGCTTTTTAACACTGAATTTGTTAGCAGCTTGCAGTGCAAGTTATTTTCAACACATGGTGAATCTCATCAAGTAGTAGCCACTTACTTTTGAACTGACATTTGTTTACAATATTCTTGCAATCTGCTGCATTAAATGACCTAAAGATTTCCAGATAAGCAAACAAAAACTTGGGAACTGAACAATTCTGAATTAAGGTGAAGAGCCTTGCTGTCATGGCTCCTCCTTGAACTGAAAACTAGAGCTTGAACTATATTATGAGCGCAGCTACTTTGTGATCTGACAGCAGTGGAAAGCATGATTTTGTCGAACAGGACTGATTCTGCCAGGAAAAAGAAGATGAAATTTCCTTTCAGTGTGCAGTTATCCTGTGAACAGCCTGGCGGACACACTGCAGCAATCAGCTCTCTGATCTCAGTTTACCTTTGTTGTTTATGGTTGATTTAGATCAAGAAAGTGCCTGAAGTCTTTAAGCACATAGGCCCACCATTATTGCTAAGACCAGACTCTATTATCTTTCTTTTCTTCTGCCAAGCACTGTCACTTTAAATTATTGCGGCAAACATCAAATAAAAAATAAATTCATTGTCAGAAAATGGGTTTCCCCTATTATTTGAGAAATACTGCCTGATGATTCATCTTAACCTGAATTGCATAATCAGAAGCTCTCTTCTGAGGATTGGAAATTATCAAAGCCCATTTGATCAAGATTATTCACTTATTTTTAGCAGGTCCGATCTATTTAACAACTTGGTACAGGATACAGATGGTTAACACAGGTGCTTAGCATGAAGTGATTTTTTTTAAGCACAACTGCTGCAATATGTGACATATTAATACTGAAATACAATTACTCCCCTTCAAAGCTATACTCTCATGCTTTTGCCTGAGGAAAGAGGCTGCACGTTAATGTATTACTTGCCAGTTGAATCCAAATAACTGGAATTAGAGATTACTAAAGATAAATAGCCAGTATCGTGTTAATCTTAAAACAGAGGTTGTACTATGTGTCATTGAAAATTCCTTGCACATTGATGGAGTTTACAAATTAGATATCTGCTCAAATGGAAGAAATAACCCATGACACTGGCGAGAAAAATTAAATTACAGTCACTAATAGCAGGTCAGGAGAACCTGAGCAGAGCTAATGAAAGTGACCACAAGATAAGCAGACCAAGCTTTGCTGCAATAACTGCCTTCGAGTAACTGTGGCAGACATTCATCTATTCGACAATCAATTCACAAGCGAGACACAAACATGTTTACGGCACAATATAATGAGCAAAGCAGGACTGAATCTATCAGCTCTGGCAGGAAGCTACCCTGATTCCCTGGTGAAAGCCATTAGAAAGATCCAAGACTGTATTGCTGTGTTTCAGCAGAATCATTCCATCATTCAGAGTCCATACTTCTCTATTGAGCTTTGAATGCCTTTTTGAACCCTTTAGTGACCTTTGCCTTCAGAGTGTTTGCATTTTGCAGGTTAGGAGAATAATCTATAGCTTGGCAAACAGAAGCAAGTGACAGCATCTGAAGGGTAAAGCCATCTTCGATGCATTTTTATAAAATATTTCTGTTTGTAGTTGATGCTGATAACTGTGAAAACTGTCACTTGTCCAGTGATTTGATGCTGACATTCTTGTCAAAACTGCCAATTACTTCAATATTTTGAAGTTCCACACTCACCAGTTTTTTGATCTAATACAACGTGAAGTACAAATATTCAAGCAGCGATGAGATGTTTAAGGCAAAGTATTTTTCACGTGGAACCATTTTGAAAGAATAAAAATAAATCAATGAAATTATCGATATGGATTTGGTTTGGTTATCAAGAGCATATGAGTTGCACATATTTTATACACAGCAGCCGCTGTTAATAATTCTACAATTGTTTTTTTTGCTGTTTGCAAGTCATGGGGACAGACTGGCATAAAATCAATTGATTCATACTCTGCAGCAGATTAACCAGGCAATAGATTTGGTAGTGTGACAGTTTGATTTGATATGTTAACTTTCTATTACATCACTAACATTACCAGTGCTATATTCATTAATGATGTGAGGTTAGTCTATTGACAGCATAAAGAAAACTCTAAATCTAAAGAGGGCTTCGTGACCCAAAAGTATCTCAAGGATGATTTTTATAGGATATAGACACGTAAGCATCTTCAACACATTTTCTTCTCATAATTTGCAAATTACAGCGGCAAGAAGTTACTGACAGCTACCCTCTCGAGGCTTCAAAGAATCTGTCCTTAGTTACCTGCTCATCTTCACTTGCATACCACCCCCTTTTGCAGACATGGGGTTACTTTCTACATACACAATGATAATATACATGATCCGTCTGTTACCTCTCTGGACACATCAGTTAGTTATGCGCTGTCCAACTGTTATCAGATATGCATTCTTAGCGCAACCATGATTCCTTTTAGTTACACATATGGCGCTTGAGGAATCTCAAATTTTAAATTCTCATGCTCAAGTTTATGTCACTTAATGAGTGTGCCTCTCTCTGCCTCTGAGACCACCTCCAATCCTATAATATCTTTTCCCTAACTATATTTCCTCTGGCTCTTTGTGTTATAGTCGCTCCTCGCAAATATACCATAAACTATTCCATCTCCCTCAAAAGCCCTTAAGATCCTGCTTAGAATCCAAGGCTGAATTTTAAGTGGGAAAAAAGTGCATTTCGTTCAGGTGGGTGGATAAAGTGTCAAAAATTGATTTCCCAACCTCACCTTCAACCTATCCATTCCCATCTTCAAATGGAGCTGCAGGTTGGTACACTCTCCCTTTCAATTAATTAAAATTACATATAAGTTTTTTTTAACTTTATCAAAAGTTGGAGCCAACAAAAATTAAACGTGAATTCACAGGCTAATAATGTTTTAAATGAAAGGATAGATTTCACTTTCAATTGTTGAAACGAAAAAGATATATCTTCCACAGAATTCCACAGAATTACGAATATTGCGCGGGCTCCATTCATCTATTGTCGTAACATCTGCTTGATCTCGCCATTACACGTGGGGACAGCACCCACCATGTAGGCGGCAGGTACTCACGTGACTCAGCCCACGTTGTCTATCTCATTCGCTGCAGGCAAGGATACCCTGACGCATGGTACATTGGTGAAACCTAGATTGCTGTTAAGTCTTTCATCTTTTAGAATGGATTGCAGGTTTTAGTTCATTAATATGTAAATCCCAGAACTCTTTTAAGTCTCATTCTTGAGTTAACTTAAGGTTTTATAAAAAAAGGTGAGAAGGATTCTGGGTAATCCAAGATGGAGGAAGGGAAACATTTCTGGCTTTAACAGCTGCTCCTATTTTAGGTGTTGGAGGTGATTTCCTCGAATTCCAGGAGCAGCAATTACTGTTTTATATGCTGTTGCATTGTTTTGGAACTTCGGAGAAAAAGAAAGTTAAAACAGCTGCACTTTTGAAAGGGAGAAGAACAGACAAAAAAAGCACATGGTGAAGTCAGCGCAGGAGAAAGAGAGGGAGAAAGAAACCCACATTGCTACCTGACAGAGTTAGCAGTTACTACCTTTGCTGTTGAATTCATGTATCACTGGACATCGGAGTGCATATGGGAAAATTTAAAAAACAGTGAAATTCACAACTGATCTTGGAGGAACCTCTTTGGGAGCGGTCACAGCACAGAATCAGATAAGTAGATTTTAAGCGTGGCCTCATATTAAGTCTGCAGTAGTGAGTAGAGTGGGAGTTCTTTCTTGATTATACTTTTTATTGGACTCTGTCTCTTGATTAAACTTAAAATATAAGCCGTAAGTATTCATTTAACCTGGAGCAATGTTTTGTAGAAGAATAGGACAGTGCTGTTTTCTGGGTGTGTAGATTGAAAGAAGCAAAAATGGGCCTTAGTAGAGTTATATGCTCTTTTTTAGATTATATTACATTAGATTATATTACAGTGTGGAAACAGGCCCTTCGGCCCAACAAGTCCACACAGACCCGCCGAAGCAAAACCCACCCATACCCCTACATTTACCCCTTACCTAACACTACGGGCAATTTAGTATGGCCAATTCACCTGACCCTGCACATCTTTGGACTGTGGGAGGAAACCGGAGCACCCGGAGGAAACCCACGCAGACACGGGGAGAACGTGCAAACTCCACACAGTCAGTCGCCTGAGGCAGGAATTGAACCCAGGTCTCAGGCGCTGTGAGGCAGCAGTGCTAACCACTGTGCCACCGTGCCGCCCAGATGTGGGAGTTTAGGGAAAGTTTATGGGTTACTGTGGATTATATCTGCAATAAATGCCATTGGTTGCGAATCCTATCAGATCAAATGGATCGGTTGAAGAGGTAGTTAGAGGCAATGAGGAATTACAAGAGCAAGGGGATGTGATGGATGGCAGTTATAGGAAGGGGGAAAGTCTCAGATACAGTCACATAGATGGATTAACTCCAGGAAAGGTAAGACAGGTAGGCAGGTAGTACAGGGGTCTTCTGTGGCTACCCCCATTTCAAACAGCTATGCTGTTTTAGAAAATGTAGGGGGTGATAGATTCTCAGAGGCACGTAGCACAAACAGCCAAGTTTCTGGTATTGAGACTGGCTCTAATGCAATGATGGGTATGTCGGGTTCCAAGCAATCAATTTTGTTAGGGGACTCTCTAGTCCGAGGTACAGACAGACGTTTCTGTGGGCAGCAGCAAAAAATCAGAATGGTGTGTTGCTTCCCTGGGTGCCAGGATCAAAGATGCCTCAGACAGGGTGCAGAATGTTCTCAAGGGGGAGAGGGGTCAGCAGGAGGTCATTGTACACATTGGAACCAACGACATAGGAGGGAAAAGGTTGAGATTCTGGAGGGAAATTATAGAGAGTTAGGCAGGAATTTAAAAAAAGAGGTCCTTGAGAGTAGTAATGTCTGGATTACTCTCGGTGCTATGAGCTAGTGAGGGCAGGAATAGAAGGGTAGAGCAGTTGAATGCATGGCTGAGGAGCTGGTGTATGGGAGAAGGATTTTCATTTTTGGATCATTGGAATCTCTTTTGGGTTGAAGTGACCTGTACAAGAAGGACGGTTTGTACCTTAATTGGAAGTGGACTAATATACTGGCAGAGAGATTTGCCAGAGCTGCTCGGGAGGACTTAAACTAGTAAGGTTGGGAGGGAGGGTGGGACCCAGGGAGATAGTGAGGAAAGATTTCAATCTGAGAATGGTACAGTTGAGAACAAAGGCAAGTCAAACAATCAGGACAGGCAGGGACAAAGCAGAGAACAAGGTAGGACTGAGAAATTATACTGCATTTATCTCAATGCAAGAGGCCTAACAGGGAAGGTAGATTAACTCAGGGCATGGCTAGGAACATGAGAGTGGGATACGAACAGATTAGATTAGATTCCCTACAGTGTGGAAACAGGCCCTTCGGCCCAACAAGTCCACACCGACCCTCAAAAGAGTAACCCATCCAGACCCATTTCCCTCTGACTAATGCACCTAACACTATGGGCAATTTAGCATGACCAATTCACCTGAACTGCACATATTTGGATTGTGGGAGAAAATCGGAGCAACCAGAGGAAACCCACACAGACACAGGGAGAATATGCAAGCTCCACGCAGCCAGTATCCCAAGGCTGGAATCAAACCTGGGATCCTGATGCTGTGAGGCAGCAGTGCTAACCACTGAGCCACCGTGCCATTTATGATAGCAATTACAGAAATATAGCTCAGGGATGGACAGGACTGGCAGCTTAATGTTCCAGGATACAAATGCTACAGGAAGGACAGAAAGGGAGGCAAAATAGGAGGGGGAGTGATGTTTTTGATAAGGGATAGCATTAAAGCTGTACTGAGGGAGGATATTCCTGGAAATACATCCAGGGAAGTTATTTGAGTGGAACTGAGAAATAAGAAAGGGATCATCGCCTTATTGGGATTTTATTATAGGCCCCCTAATAGTCAGAGGGAAATTGAGAAACAAATTTGTAAGGAGATCTCAGCTACCTATAAGAATAATAGAGTGGTTATGGCAGGGGATTTTAATTTTCCAAACATAGACTGGGACTGCCATAGTGTTAAGGGTGTAGATGGAGAGGAATTTGTTAAGTGTGTACAAGAATATTTTCTGATTCAGTATGTGGATGTATCTACTAGAGAAGGTGCAAAACTTGACCTACCCTTGGGAAATAAGGCAGGGCAGGTGACTGAGGTGTCAGTGGGGGAGCCCTTGAGGCCAACGACCATAATTCTATTAGATTTAAAATAGTGATGGAAAAGGATACACCAGATCTAAAAGTTGAAGTTCGAAATTGGAGGAAGGCCAATTTTGACGGTATTAGGCAAGAACTTTCAAAAGCAGATGTTCACAGGTTCAGGGACAGCTGGAAATTGGGAAGCCTTCAGAAATGAGGTAACGAGAATCCAGGGAAAGTATATTCCTATTAGGGTGAAAGGAAAGGCTGGTAGGTATAGGGAATGCTGGATGACTAAAGAAATTGAAGGTTTGGTTAAGAAAAAGAAGGAAGCATATGTCAGGTATAGACAGGATAGATCGAGTGAATCCTTAGAAGAGTATAAAGAAAATAGGAGTATACTTAAGAGGGAAATCAGGAGGGCAAAAATGGGATATGAGATAGTTTGGCAAATAGAGTTAAGGAGAATCCAAAGTGTTTTTTACAAATAGATTAAGGACAAAAGGGTAACTAGAGAGAGAATAGGGCCCCTCAAAGATCAGCAAGGTGTCCTTTGTGTGGAGCCGCTGGAGATGGGGCAAATACTAAATGAGTATTTTGCATCAGTATTTACTGTGGAAAAGGACATGGAAGATATAGACTGTAGGGAAATAGATGGTGACATCTTGAAAAATGTCCATATTATAGAGGGGGAAGTGCTGGATGTCTTGAAACGCATAAAGGTGGATAAATCCCCAGGACCTGATCAGGTGAACCTAGAAATTTTTGGGAAGCTAGGGAAGCGATTGCTGGCCCTCTTAACTGAGATATTTGTATCATTAATACTCACAGATGGGGTGCTGGAAGACTGGAGGTTGGTTAACGTGGTGCCACGGTTTAAGAAAGGTGGTAAGGACAAGCCAGGGAACTATAGACAAGTGTGCCTGATGTCGGTGGTGGGCAAGTTTTAGATTTAGATTAGATTAGATTAGATTTAGATTTAGATTTAGATTTAGATTTAGATTTTAGATTAGATTAGATTTTAGATTTAGATTTAGATTTAGATTTAGATTTAGATTTAGATTTAGATTTAGATTTAGATTTAGATTTAGATTTAGATTTAGATTTAGATTTAGATTTAGATTTAGATTTAGATTTAGATTTAGATTTAGATTTAGATTTAGATTTAGATTTAGATTTAGATTTAGATTTAGATTTAGATTTAGATTTAGATTTAGATTTAGATTTAGATTTAGATTTAGATTTAGATTTAGATTT
>NC_057712.1:77946186-77955756 GCF_004010195.1 Chiloscyllium plagiosum
GATACAGAACTGGCTCAAAGGTAGAAGACAGAGGGTGGTGGTGGAGGGTTGTTTTTCAGACTGGAGGCCTGTGACCAGTGGAGTGCCACAAGGATCGGTGCTGGGCCCTCTACTTTTTGTCATTTATATAAATGATTTGGATGTGAGTATAAGAGGTACAGTTAGTAAGTTTGCACATGACACCAAAATTGGAGGTGTAGTGGACAGTGAAGATGGTTACCTCAGATTAGAACGGAATCTTGATCAGAGGGGCCAATGGGCTGAGAAGTGGCAGATGGAGTTTAATTCAGATAAATGTGAGGTGCTGCATTTTGGGAAAGCAAATCTTAGCAGGACTTATACACTTAATGGTAAGGTCTCAGGGAGCGTTGCTGAACAAAGAGACCTTGGAGTCCAGGTTCATAGCTTCTTGAAAGTGGAGTTGCAGGTAGATAGGATAGTGAAGAAGGCGTTTGGTATGCTTTCCTTTATTGGTCAGAGTATTGAGTACAGAAGTTGGGAGGTCATGTTGCGACTGTACAGGACATTAGTGAGGTCACTGTTGGAATATTGCATGCAATTCTGGTCTCCTTCCTATCAGAAAGATGTTGTGAAACTTGAAAGGGTTCAGAAAAGATTTACAAGGATGTTTCCAGGGTTGGAGGAATTGAGCCAAAAGGCGAGGCTGAACAGGCTGGGGCTGTTTTCCCTGGAGCGCAGAGGCTGAGAGGGGACCTTATAAAATCATGAGGGGCATGGATCGGATGAATAGACAAAGTTTTTCCCTGGTGTGGGAGAGTCCAGAACTAGAGGGCATAGGTTTAGGGTGAGAGGGGAAAGATATAAAAGAGACCTAAGGGACACCATTTTCACAAAGAGGGTGGTACATGTATGGAATGAGGTGCCAGAGGAAGTGGAGGAGACTAGCATAATTTCACCATTTAAAAGGCATCTGGATGGGTATATGAATAGGAAGGGTTTGGAGGGATAGGAGCCAGGTGCTGGCTGGTGGGACTAGATTGGGTTGGGATATCTGGTCAGCATGGACAGGTTGGACCAAAGGGTCTGTTTCCGTGCTGTACATCTCTATGATTCTATCACTCTATCTCAGGTCAGACAATGCATTAAAGGCATGAATGTGTGAGTATGTAAGAGTGTGTCCGAACGTGTGCATGCGTGTGTGCGGATGTGTGTAGTGCAGTGGGGTCACATGTAGTGTGACATTATTCCAAGGTCCTTCAACAACGGATGAATGGAACTGCACAACAATCACCAGACAGGACTGTTCCCTCCCAGTCAGAGAACAGTTCAACGATCAGGGACATTCGGCCTCAGATCTTTGGGTGACCATCCTCCAAGGCAGACTTCGGATTACACAACAACGCAAAATGGCTGAGCAGAGGCTAATAGCCAAATTCGGTACCCATGGGGATGGCCTCAGGTGGGACCTTGGGTTCATGTCACATTACAGGTGACCCCACTACACTACATACATATATATACGCACACACACACACACAATCATTTGTCTGTCACTCTGTTTTGTATCTAGATCTGTGCACTGATCACTTTCACACTTAGAGCTCACACTTTGTAGCTTTGCTTTGTCTACCAGCCATAGTCCTTTTGTTTAACTGTTTTCCTACTGGTACTGAATCCAGGTCAAGGGTCGACAGGTCACATGGAGCAGTTTTTTGATATTCAAGAAGGTTACAATGGATCTATCTATGATTATAAATGCTGAAAATGATTTTTGATAAATGTTTTTAAATTATTACAGGCTCCACAAAGCTTTTTAAAGAGATAATTTTCTTTTTACCATCCTATTTCTGAGATCAACCATTATTACAATATGATAACTAATTGGCAAATTTTATTGTTATTCCATTTTTGACAATGTAAAAGGCACTGGCTTTACTTTCTGAAAACCTGACAGCTTCTTAAAGATGGATTCATAAGACAAATGACTTCACACCTGTCATGATGTAGTTTCCTGCTTGAAGAGTTTCCATGATCTGGATTGTTCTTATTGACCTTTCACATGAGGCCTAAATCTTCAACAACTCAAGACCTACTACCAGGCCCACCTCACACAAGGTGTCTTTGACTGTTTCACTGTCCAGGTGGCAACCACCTACTTGGAATTGGTAGACCCTTACTATATCCCTTTCCTAACCTGAAACCCACCACCCTGACACAAATACAGACAATGCCTGCTTCTGATTAAAAATCTCATTGAACTGTTACAACATCCAGCTGCCAATCCCCCCCCCCCCCCCCCCAGTTCCCTTAAACATAGAAACAAAGAAATAGGAGCTGAAGTAGGCCATTCACCCTTTTAAGTCTGCCCCACCATTCAATATGATCATGGCTGATCACCAATCCCAGTGCCCTGCTCCCACTTTCTCCCCATACCTTTTGACTTATTTATCCCCAAACATTTATCACAATTCTTCTTGAGCCATTCAATGTTTGACTTCATCTTCTTTCTTTGGCAGGGAATCCCACAGGCTCCCCCTTCTTTAGGTGAAGAAATTTCTCCTTATCACAGTCCTAAATGGCCTACCCGGAACCCTTAGTGTGTGACCCCTGGTCCTAGATTTACCAGTCATTAAAATATCCTTCCTGTTAAGTTTCTATGAGATTGAACACCTTGCCAGTGCATCCTTTGAGGATTCACACTCTGTTTCCACTGAGCTGTTGCTGTCAAATAGATATTCAGACTGTGGTTCTTTCTTTCCTAAGGTCTCCTGAGTGCTGCTAGAACCGGCATTTAAAGAAAAAACAGGGAAATAGCTGGTGAAACTGAAGAAAACATTATGCAGAATAAAGTGTGAGCATTTGTTCTCATCCAAGAGAAGCAGAACTCAGTGTTGGTCATTGGGTCGGTGCACTATTGTTGACTCCATGTTACTCATGGTTCTCATCAACCTGTATCGATATATAAACTGTTTCATTTTGAACAAAAGCATCATCCAACCAGAGTAAAAAGGAAAAGAAACAGGCTGAATACAAGCTCTCACCACCCAGAAGTCCATACCAGCAAATAGACTGCAGTTGTGAGAATGACTATCTTCACTTGAACCATCGCAGGCAGGTAAAATATAATGCCATCCAAGCCTGATGATGCTATCTGGTTGAACAACTCAGTACAAAAATGGTTAGATTTTTAATTAATAATAAGCAAAAGAATTTTAGTTTGAAGAAGGAAAAGCATAAAAAAATTGTTAAAGGAGATCCTGAAACTGATTTCTTTTATTCATTTGTGAGACATGGGTGTCATTGGCTGGCCAGCATTTATTGTCTGTCCCTTGAGAAGGTGCTGATAAGCTGGCTTCTTGAACCATTGAAGTCCATGTGCTGTAGGTAAACCCACAATGCTCTTAGGGAATATATTCCAGGATTCTGACTCAGCGACAGGGAAGGAGTGGCAATATATTTCCAAGTCAGGATGGTGAGTAGCTTGGAGGGGAACTTGCAGGTGCTGGTTTTCTTATATATCTGCTGCCCTTATCCTTCTAGGTGGAAGTGGTCATTGGCTTGGAAGATGTCTTCTCAGAATCTTTGGCAAATGTTTGCAGTGCATTTCGTTGATAGTATACACTGCTGCTCCTGAGGGGAGGGAGTGGATGCACGCAGATGTGGTATCAATCAGGCGGCGCAGGAGCAGCAAGGGTAAGTACAGGTCTTCATTTTTCACATGTCTCTCAATGCCACCTGGTATCTATCCTTTCCAAACGTTCTGTCATGTTGGATGGTATCAAGCTTCTTGGGTATTGCTGGAGTTATACTCATCCAGGAAAGTAGGGAGTTTTCCATCACACTCCTGATTTATATATAGTTAGTGGACAGGTTTCAGGAAGCCAGGAGGTGAGTTATTTTCACCAGGATCTCTCACCTTTGACCTAGTTATGCAACCTCATGATTTATATGATGAACCCAGTTCAGTTTCTGGTTAATTGAACCCTCTGTTATGATAGTGGGAGATTCAGTGATCAGAACACCATTGAATATGGTGGTGGTTAGTTTGCCTCTTACTGGCATTTGTATGGTATGAACGTTACTTGCCACCTCTCAGCCCAGGTCTAAATATTGTTCAGATCTTGTTATATTTGAACATGGACTGTTTCAGTTTCTGAGGAGTCACAAATGGTGCTAAACATTATGCAATCAACAGCGAACATCCCTACTTCTGACTTATAATGACAGAAAGGTCATTGAAGAAGTGCTGAAGATGGTTGATCCAAGGACACTACCCTAATGAACTCCTGCAGAGATGACATAGAGCTGAGAAGACTGGCCCCCAACAATCACAGTGATCTTCCGATGATCATGTTTGACTCCAACCCCAGTAGACAGTTTGCACCGATACTCATTGATTACAATTTTTTAAGGCTGCTTGATGCCACACTTGGTTGAATGCAGCCTTGATGACAAGGGACATCACTCTCACCTCACCCCTGGAATTCAGCTCTTTTGTCCATTTTTGGACCAAGACTGTAATGAGGTCAGAGCTGAGTGGTCTTGGCAGAACCCAAACTGGGCGTCACTGAGCATGTTGTTGCTGAACAGGTGCTGCTTGATAGCACTGTTGATGATACTTTCCTTCACTGATGTTCAAGAATAGATTGATGAGGAGGTAATTAGTTGGGTTGGATCGTCCTACTTTTTTGTGTACATGACATACCTGGGCAATTTTCGTTTTTGTTGGGTAGATGCAGTATTGTAGCTGTACTGGAACAGCTTAGCAAAGGGAATGGAAAGTTCTGGAGTGCAAGTCTTCTGTACTGTTGCTGGAATGTTGTCACTCCCCATAGTCTTTGCAGTATGCATAGACTTCAAATGTTTTTTGATATCATGTAGAGTGAATTGAATGGCTAAAGATTGGTATCTGTGTTGCTGAAAATCACTGGAGGAAGCCGAGATGAATCATCCACTTAACAGATTACTGTGAGTACTTCAGCCTTTTCTTTTGCACTGATGTGTTGGGCTCTTCCATTATTGAGGATGGTTATATTTGTGGAGCCTCCTCCTTCAGTAAGTTGTTTACTTCTCCACTATCTTTCATGACTAGATGTTGCAAGATTTCGGAGCTTAGGTCTGATCTGTTAGTTGTGGGATCACTTAGCTCTGTCTATCACTTGCTGCTTATGCTGTTCAGCACGCAAACACTTCTGTTTGGTAGCTTGTGGACACCTCATTTGTAGATATGCCTGGCACTGTTCCTGAATGTCCGCCTGCACTATCTATTGAATTGAATTGATTAAATTATCATACAACAGCAAGGCACAGAAGACTGTCTGGTGCAGAACAATAAAATAATAGAATTGTGGTAGTAATAGGGGACTCTATAAATAAAGTTATTGAGAGCAGCCTCTGCAGTCAAGAATGATAATCCAGCAGGGTAATTTTCAAGTAAGGGCTTTTGCGGAGTGGCTGGAGAGGAATCTGCAATGGGATGGTGCAAATACAGTTGTCATGATTCATGTTGAAAAAACATTACAGAGTAAAGAACAGGGAGGACATCCTGCTGAAGAGTATCAGGAATTCAAGGAAAATAATCTCTGAATTATTGTCCAAACTATGTGCAAATTGCCATAGGAGCACTGACCAGGAGAATTGGCACATGACTAAAAAGTTGATATGAGACACAGAGTTCCGTTTTATGAGAGGTTATCACCAGCTCTGGAACAAGATGCTGTACAATGGGATGCACTCTTCCTAAATGGGAACAGGACCTATAACCTAGCAGAAATGGTATGTAGGGATGTCAAAAAGACGTTGATCTAGTAACAGGCAAGGAGATATCGATATGATAAACTGCCTAAAAAAAAATTCAATAAAACAGGGCAGAAAGGGATAGGAAAGATTCAAGTAAGGAAGGATAGTGATGGCAAAAGATTAAATTGAATTCCAGGACAAGAGTCTAATTTAAAATGAGAGAAAAGTTCATGAAAATGTCTGCAATAATGCACAACAAAATAGGGGAGTGCGATACAATTCAGGCATTGATAGGAACCAGACTTGGTAGTGTTTACTGGGACATAGCTACAGAAAAAAAATAAGGAAATTAAACATTGCAAGGTATAGCATATTTACTAGAGATAGATAGTGAAAAAGAGGAGGCAGAGTTGCTGTACTTTTAAGAGAGAAAGCAGATAGTGGTCATGTACTAGATGTCATTAAGCTATCATTTCAAAAGACCTTTGATAACATGCCTCAGTATAAACAAATGAATATGATCAGAGAATGTACGGTGAAGGGTGAAGTGGGAGAATGGATTGCTGGCTCACCTCAAGATAGAAAGCAGAGACTGGGAAGGTTTTGATTCACTGTGGCAGAAACTAGGAAGTTGTGGTTCCACAAGGATCAGTGTTCAGACCACAACTGTCTATAATTTTAATAATGCAAACTGTGGAATCAAAAATACAATTACTAAATTACTGATGACCCCAAGTTGAGGGGATAGTCAATACTGAGGAGGAAATTGCAGCAAATTAAAGGAAGACTTTAATAAACTGCAGAACGCAAATAATTGGCAAGTGGAGTTTGACACAGATATATGTAGGATGTGTATTTTTGTCAAATGAATGGAGATGTCAGTTGTTACTTGGAAGCTGCAAGTATAACTGGAGTATAGGAACAAAGGGAGCCTCAGAATACAAATATATTAATCACTAAACATTGTGTCATAGACCATGAAAAAGCAACTAAACACTACCCTTTACTTATTGAGTAATAGAATTGAAAAGTAAAGAAGTTAGGCCAAGCCTAAATTGAACCTTAGAACATTGGGTGAAGTTCTGATTAACATATTATTAAAAGAACATAGAGTCATGGGAGAAAGTACAGAAAGATTTATAAGGATCATTCCAGAAAAGAATGATTATACTTATAAGGAAAGGATTGAAAAGTTGAGTCTCTTTCTGTCTTAAATAGGAAGCAGAGCAAGTGGTCTTATAAACGTCTTCAACCTTATGAAATAGTTCAATAGGGTGGATACAGACAAAATGTTTCCTCGTGTGGGAAAGAACATAACTAGGGGTCATAAATACAAGATAATCACTCAAAGAATGGTGAATGTCTAACTCAGTGCCACACATTGTAATTGGATTGGCTAGTATGTAAGGGAATGCTAATGAAGTATTTGATGGAGAAGGGAATAGAGAGAGGATTATGATGATAGATTTAGATAAGAAAAAATGGGAGGAAGCTCAAGTGGAGCATAAACATTGATATGGATAGCTATGTTGAACGACCTTGAATTTCTGGGTGCTATATCCTGTGCAATCCTAAATAATTCACTGCGCGACAATATATGTTACAAATGTCTTCTTCTTTGCATGGCCACAACACTCCTGCTGTGGACAAGTAACTGTTTTGCTCCTTTCCTTTGGACATGCAACTTTAACAATTTATAGATGAAATGTTTAACTTCTTTTTTTTTAGTCAATTATCAATTCTTTCTCCTCTCCTTCTTGAAACTGAGAAGTTTCAATGATCGTTGCAAGATTAAACCTTAAGTTAATTTCTGGGCACTTGAATGTACTTGTTCAGACATCTAGGCACTTGAATATACTAATAAAGACTTAACATCTGTTATAGAACCATTCCGGAAATTCCTTTTCCCAGAATGGAGTAGCTCCTCTCAAGATTATCTGACTTACAGACAGCCTGATCAATGGTCTTTAAAGAAGCTTTAGTTTATCCATTAAAAAGTTACAGTTTGTTTACAAGTATGTCGTTTAAAGTGGAGCCAGGAAAAGCAAGAATGCTTCTTCCCATTCAAGCATGATTACAAACTGTTGTCAGACCCTTGCGGGTCTTCCCACATCCACCCAGGATCTGGGTTGCATTGCTGGCTTGCCCCCTTATTTGGGACATGAGGTAATCAGTTCACTCGTTTTGTGAAATAATAGTTCGGAGTTGAGATCCAATAACAAGACTTAACCGTTCCTTTGAAGAGATTGTTTAGCTTGAAAGGTATCTGAGTGGCAGCCTGGCACAAATTTATTTCTACTCCAAAGAATTAATTTTGAGGTCCTCTGTTTTGCATGACAGTATGTTGTACTGTGTGATGCAGTTACCTGCTGTTCCAGCAGGGGAGATTGTTGGTACTTTATAATGATTAAGTACTGGGGAATAAAAATATATTTTACAAGTCTATAATATACATAATAAGTCATGAAAACTACAATGTATGTGTTTTGCTTCCACTTGTAATTTTACTATTTCATTATACTGATAGTTTGAGATACATAGCCATGCACCTAGCTTTTGAAATAATTGTTTTTTTTGGAAATAATCCCGAGGATAAATACTTCGAGATTCTGTAGCTAATTGGGTGATTGTGCATGAGAAATGCCATTAACATGAACTATGTGTCATTAAGCCGAGTGATTGCCCATGCTTCAGCCAATGTGATATTATTCCTGCAACTTAAAGTGTTTTTGCCACTCAATGTCAGTCTGTCCTCCTTCTAACAGGTCTATTGAGCCACCATGCTTTGGAAGAAATAATATATGACATATCGTTCACAAATTTTCTTAGTTTGTATTGTGCTCCTGTTTAATCAAGGAATATAATAATGTATAGAAACTTGTGTCTTGTTAAGTTGTTCATCAAGCTGGATTCGGTACCACCAAACATTCTTAATAGCTGACATAATAGTCTGCTCTTCTGGATTTGTAAAATTGTTTTGCTACTTGTTGCAAAAACTCTCAGAAGCTTTGACAGGTTTCTGTTTATCAGATGCAAATAGTGACAAGTAAAGGCACTGAAATACTTGGTAGATTTTAAAACATCTGTGATCAGCAACTGATAAGTCTTTTGCTCCACTTGACTCCACTTCTTTCTATATTTTTGATTGTACTTCTCTTTCTAAACAGCAGGGCTGCACTCCAAAATAGATTTGAATAAAGAAGGCAGCAGCATGGGAGCCACTCCTGAGCGTACAGCCAATATTGCCATCAAATGACAATAAAGCAAGGCAAGGAATAGTCAAAGAAGGGACTACTGTCATAATTGGAGTCTCCATTGTCAAGCACACTAACACAATGCTATGCAGAGTTACATCTTTGTCCCATGTGATTTGTGCTAGAAGCCAAAATTAATTATGTTAGTAATAGAATAGATGAGCTCATGAACGGTGTGCATCATGGAACTAATAGGCTGTGCATCCCATTTTACAGGTGGCTTACTTCTGCTGTTGCACTAAGAAAGGTGGGGAGTGGGTGCGTTTAGGTATTTTCAATCAACTTTTTCTCTAATGTTATGACACACCTCTGGCACAGGTGGGACTTGGAACCCAGGCCTCCTGACTCAGAGGAGAAAGTGAGGACTGCAGATGCTGGAGATCAGAGCTGAAAATGTATTGCTGGAAAAGCGCGGCAGGTCAGGTAGCATCCAGGGAACAGGAGAATCGACGTTTCGGGCATCAGGAATGAGGAAAGTTTGTCCAGCAGGCTAAGATAAAAGGTAGGGAGGAGGGACTTGGGGGAGGGCGGTCAGAAATGTGATAGGTGGAAAGAGGGCAAGGTGAGGGTGAAAGGTCAGACTGGGGTGGGGGCAGAGAGGTCAGGAAGAAGATTT
>NC_057712.1:77956083-77995046 GCF_004010195.1 Chiloscyllium plagiosum
TTCGATGGATTTGGCTGAGACAAGGTGGGGGGAGGGGAATTGAGGAAACTGGTGAAATCCGAGTTCAGCCCTTGTGGTTGGAGGGTTCCTAGGCGGAAGATGAGGCGCTCTTCCTCCAACCGTCGTGTTGGACCCTATATTCCCTTTTAATTCAATCTCTCCTTCCACTCAATCTCTCCTTCCAACACAACGGTTGGAGGAAGAGCGCCTCATCTTCCGCCTAGGAACCCTCCAACCACAAGGGATGAACTCGGATTTCACCAGTTTCCTCATTTCTCCTCCCCCCACCTTGTCTCAGTCAAATCCATCGAATTCAGCACCGCCTTCCTAACCTGCAATCTTCTTCCTGACCTCTCCGCCCCCACTCCAGTCTGACCTATCACCCTCTCCTGACTCAGAGGTAGGGATGCTACCACTGACTACAAAAGTTGAGAGAGGGCTTCTGTGCTTCGTTGGGCACCACCCCCTCATATTCTGCTGGAACTAGGACACCTCCAGACATCTAAAGTGGCCCCTATTGCCTCCGTGAGTCTGGAGGCCAATAGGAAAATCCCAATTAGCTTCAACACACTGCAATATGGCAGATTATGCATATCTACCAAAAGCAGGGCCATAATTCCATCAGGTCTCTGAGAAAGTGGCCTGATGGTAGATTTGAGATGAGGAACTGGCATGCAGGCCAACAATATTTGTTCAGGACTTTAGTGGAAAATCAAACTCCAATATATTCATTGGTCTCGCATCAATTGCCATTTGTGACTTCATCCATCCTTTGTGTGAAGGTTTCTGAAAGAGCTGAGGCTCTCATTTTTGGATTATATCTTCTAGTAGTAGATTCTGCTAACTAGCAGAAACAGGTCCACTCTACCTACATTACCTATTTCCTTTAATAGCTTGACAACATTGTCAATAATCACCCCACAAATTTCTATGTTTCATGGAATACAAACCTAGTTGGTTTAATCCCTCCTCTTAGCTTAATACTTGATATCATTCCAGTAAATCTATGATGTAATTCCTCCAATGTTAAGGTGTGGTTCCTAGTCACTTCAGAATGGAGAGGGTTAAG
This sequence comes from Chiloscyllium plagiosum, assembly GCF_004010195.1. Classification (NCBI taxonomy): domain Eukaryota; kingdom Metazoa; phylum Chordata; class Chondrichthyes; order Orectolobiformes; family Hemiscylliidae; genus Chiloscyllium; species Chiloscyllium plagiosum. The sequence goes on from NC_057712.1 coordinate 77,957,153, forward strand.
AGGAGATTTGATGGAAATAATAATTCTCTAAATTAATTCCTGGAATAAGAGGTTGTCATGGAAGGAGAGATTGAGTTAAAAGGGAATATAGGGTCAGATTTTCTTCCCTGTGGCAGGTTGCAGAAGTTGGGAAATTTCCCAGTTTTTTTTGGCAGCCTCGTGAAATCTGAAGACACAACTTCATTTTTTGAGGAGTGAATGGCAGCTGAGGCTGGACCAGCTGACCCTAGACAATGTTTGATTGTGGCCAGGAAGCTATAGACAGGTAGAGGCTGTCTGATATAAAAGCTTTAACTCAGTTGGGTGTAATCACAATTGAAATACTAAACAGAAAAGCCTTACAGCACTCATCCACCAACCCCCTCAAACCCCGGATTTTTCCCAAACCCGATCCATGCCTCCTGTATATTTCTACTCCCTCTCGTTCCCTCATGCCCATCCTCTGACTATCCCATTACTCCTCATGACTCCCAAAACAAGATATACACTTACTCCCAAAGTCCATGACACTATGCCCTCCATGCCAAGGCATGCCCAAATTACCCCTGAAACTATACTAATAGCTGACAACCATTAGATTGCTGAAACAGCTTAGCCCCTGCTTTATTGACAGCACTGACTGTCTGATCTCTGTACAATTCCATAATTTTTTTACAGAAGGTGGTTTCAGAAGATGGTTATACAAGGTGCTTTGTGGTTTTGGATACTGAATTGTTAAAGGTTTGGATCATTGACTCTTTTATTGTCGTGTAGGTAAAAGGATTCTTTTAATACATTGGAATGATATGAGTAAATCATTTTCTAAAGCTTGTTTATACACACCTGTCAGTCTCTATGAGTTTATTTCTTCAACACAGTGGATCCTGGGTGAATGGGCATGAAAGCAGTCAACCCTACCAATGGTAGAATGAGGGCCCATGGAAATGAGAGGGCTTATATAGGTCTTGGCACAGAGGGCATCAGGAGGACATGTTGAGCTTCCCTTTAAAAAGGTTCCTCATTGAATGATGGTTCATGACATTTCTGAGGATATGCAAGAGTAGGGAGGTTATACTGGAGCTATACAGAACATAAGTAAGACGGCATCTGGAGCACTTCGTAAAGTCCTGGTCACCATACTTACAGAAGGATGTAGGAAGTTAATGTGTTGAAAGAAGTTCATAGCAGGTTTATGGAACTAATACCTGTATTGAGCAGATTGCCTTATGAGGACTAGGCAAATAAGGCCTGTATCCTCTGTAGTTTAGAAGAGCCTGAGGTCTTGAGGGAACTTGACTGGTTGGATGTTGGATGTTGAAGGATATTTCAGTGGGTGGCACGGTGGCACAGTGGTTAGCACTGCTGTCTCACAGCGCCAGACACCCGGGTTCAATTCCCGCCTCAGGTGACTGACTGTGTGGAGTTTGCACGTTCTCCCCGTGTCTGCGTGGGTTTCCTCCGGGTGCTCCGGTTTCCTCCCACAGTCCAAAGATGTGCAGGTCAGGTGAATTGACCACGCTAAATTGCCCGTAGTGTTAGGTAAGGGGTAAATGTAGGGGTATGGGTGGGTTGCGCTTCGGCGGGGCGGTGCAGACTTGTTGGGCCAAAGGGCCTGTTTCCACACTGTAAGTAATCTAATCTAATCTAATTTCTTCTTGAAAGAGAATCCAAAGCTAGGAGTCATAGTTCAAAAACAAGAGGTGGGTCATTTAAAACAGAGATGAGGAAACATTTTTTTCTCTCAGATAGTTATGAGTCTTTGGAATTCCCTTCCTCAAATGGCCAGTGAATGCAGAATCTTTAAATATTTTGAAAGTAAAGATAGATATGTAGGGAATGAGGGATTATTGAGGATATGCTAAGATGTAGAGTTGAGGTTCAAATCATATCAGCCGTGATCTTATTGAATGGCAGAGCAAGCTCAAGTTGCTGAGTGGCCTATTCTTGTTCCCTGTTGAGATGTTTCTCTGCTGAAAGGTTTTTCCCCTTGCTGAAGAGACCAGAACTCGGGGATGAGGACATAATCTTAGGGTAAGGTGACTCAAATAAGGAGAACTCTTTTCACTCAAAAGGTCGTGAATCTTTGGCATTCATTTTCAGAGATGGATGACCAATCAATGAATATACTTAAAGTAAAGATCATTAGATTTTTGAACTTTCTGGGAAAGCAGTGGAGTAGTGGTAATGTCACTACAACAGCATTCCAGAATTGGAGATCAATATTAATGGGTGGCATAGTAGCTCAGTGGTTCACATTGCAGCCTTACAGTGCTGCAGTCCTGTCTTTGATTCCAGCCTTGGCAACTCTCTATATGGAGTTTACACAATTTCCCTGTGTCAGTGTGGGTTTCCTCTCAGTGCTCCAGTTTCCTCCCACAGTCCAAAGATGAGCAGGTTAGGTGGATTGACCATGCTAAATTGTCCATAGTGTGTAGGCTAGGTGGATTAGCCATGGGGAGTGCAGAGTTACAAGGATGGGTAGGGTCTGGTTGATATATACTTCGGAGTGTCCATGTGGATTTGATGGGCTGAATGGTCTGCTTCCACACTACAGGGATTCTATGTTTCTGTGCATCATGACAGATACTGAATTTAAAATTCAATAAAAATCTGGATTGAAAACAAACGAGTCTAATGGTGACCATTGTCAATTACCATAAACGTACCTGCAGAAGAAAATTAGCAATTTAAGAAATGAGCAAGGGAGGGGACAGCTCTATCTAAAAGCCAACAAGCACAATGAGCTGAGTGGCCCCCTTGTGTATAATATAAATTTAAACTTCTAATGTTAATCCTCGTGTTTAAATTAATGTCATAGGAGTTTCTAGAGAAAGTTGATTGAGTACTATATCAGAAAAAGTTTGGGACATGGAGTGCACACTTTAAAAGAATTCAGTCTCCTTTACAGCTAATAGAAAGAGAGTTAGGTGAGTTCTTTTACAGGGGTAAACCTGACAGTATTTGCGGTGCATTGACATTCCAGTTTACCTGGAAATAGACTTAAATCTTCACTCTCCTGCTTGAAATAAATGCTTAATATTTGCATTAGAATTACAAGGATTGCACCTCAACAATCTGAATGAATTAAAATAATCCTTGAAGAATGGTAGAAAAAAATCCACTCATTACTTTTCCACTGTAGAGACTTCTTCCAGATAATGATAGAACTCTATCTGTGTGTCTAATAGTTTAATATAGATTCGCCATATTTACTGATGTAGAATTATGGAAACCTATCAGACTTAAAAAGGTATGACATATTCATTTGTATCAAAAGAATGTTCCAAATAACAATTCTCCCAATTTATAGACAATCTAACCTTTGTGTAGTTCTTTAATTTCATGTTGTTAAAACAAAAAAGTGTATGTATAATAATGCAGATTTAATGACAAATATATAGATCATATGTAATTCATACCTAAAGGTTTATTTTTAAATCTGTTGTTTCATGTTTGTATAACAGAGTGAAAAGGAATTGTGCTCGATCAACACAAATGGTAACATTTAAGCCATTGACAAAATATTGGTTGAATAATAACTAAATGTATTAATTACTGGTTTCTTAATGGATGATAGTTTTCTCCTTCAAATAATTGGAGGTGATATAATTCTGCAGCAGAATGAGTGACCTTCTTATAATAGTCGAAGAACAATCTTTATGAGCAATATTTTAAAGTTATTGGATGTACTCATTGTCCTGGGGAAAGCCACATTGATTTATAATCCTCAGTACATTGTCTAATGTGTCAATTTGAGAATGCAGCACACATTGTAGAATCTGACTGAGAAAAAAACACTGATTGTAAATAGTGCAAAACATTTTTTCAGCAGCTAAAGAAACTCCAGTTTGCCAATCCATACACCAAAATAATTATTATATTGTTTTCATGAATGCATGCATTCAAATTTTCAGTTGAAAATTGATAAGCATTTGCTTGACTAATTAACATAAGTAATTCCTTAATTCTTTGGTTGTTATTCATAACTAAACATATATTTCAATGTACCCAATGTAATATTACCTCGATCTACTTAACATTAATGGCACTGTTACATTCAATAATCTATTAATTGTCAAGCTTATAAAGCCTTGTAAATGTGGAGTACTGAAATTAAATAAGAGAATTTTCATTCCATTTTTTGGTCACTTACTTTAATTGTTATTCATGGGACCATTAAAGCTTCATGTTCCTCTTTATGAGTTCTGTACAGAATATACACACCCAAAAATAAAATTAATTTTATACTTGAGTTTTTTAACCAAAATTAACCTAAATAAAGTATCAATGGCTTTGCTTCTTTTCTTCCCAACCTGTTTAAGTAATTCAATAGGTTGCACAATGTTTAAAAACTTTCCGTAATTTTAGTTGCATTCCCACCATCTACAACAATGTTATTTAGCAGCTAAGCCATCAGAGGTACAAGTCTAGCAAATTTGAATTAATATAAATGAATTTACTATCAAAGGGGACACCATACATAACAAGCTACTTGAAATCTGCCAAACCACATCAGTAAACTAGCCTGCAAAATTAATAGGATGACAGCTACTATATATAAAGCCAAATTTGTGTAATTTGAATTCATATTGTGCAGATAAGGCTCTTCCACCCATCAAGACTGCACTGACATAACTACCACTAAAAGTGTTCTGATCCCAATTTCCTGCACTTGTCCCATGTGCTTGAATGCTATGATATTTGAAGTGCTCATCCAAATATTTTTTAAAGGTTGTAAGGTTTCCAGCCTAACCTGCCTTCCCAGGAAGTGCATTCCAAAATGTTTTCTCAAATCCCTTTTTAATCTTTTGCCTCTCACTATGCTCTCTCATGATTGACCCCTCAGCCAAGGGAAACAGCTGCTCTCTGTTCACCCTGTCCATACCCCTCATTATATTGTACACCTCAGTCACGTCACCCCCCCTTTGTCTCTCGGAGAAGATAAAGAAAACAATCTAAGCCTATCTAGTCTCGCCTTTTGGCTCAATTGCCCCATTCCACGCAACATCCTGGTAAACCTTCTTTGCACCCTCTCTAGTGCTATCATATCCTTCCTGTAGTAAGTTGACTAGAACTGCACACAGTACTCTAGTTGTGGCTGATCAACTCTCTTTACAACTCCAACATTACCTCCTTGCTCTTATACTCTATGACATGACTGATGAAACTATGTCAACTCTCCTGTTCATGTACTCTGTCAACTTCAGGGATCTGTGAATAAATACCTCGAGATCTCTCTGTTCATCTGAGCCTCCCAGTGTACTGCCATTCATTAAATACTCCCTCATCTTGTTTCTTCTTCCAAAGTAGATTGCCTTACATTATCAGGGCTAAATACCATCTGGTCTGTCTATCCGACCAATCCATCTAAACCTTCCTGTAACCTACAACCATTTTCTTCAGTTTTAACCATTCTACTAATCTTGGTGTCATCTGCAAATTTGCTTAGCATTCCCCCAACTTATTATCTATATCATTCATGTATGTAACAATAAGGGTCCCAATACTGATCCTTTGGTACAGTATTAGACACTGTCTTCCAGTCACTCAAACAGCCTTTGACCACTACCCTTTGTATCCCGTTACTAAGTTCGTTTCTGATCTATCTCACCAAGTTTCCCACAATTCCATGTGGTATGTAAGAGTGAAATTAAGACAAAGTATATGTAATTATTTTAGTAATCTCTGCACCCTTATCCATATTTATTATGTATTGTTGTCCATGTTTTGGACACTTTGACTAATTTATGTAATAAAAATGCTTTACCACGATATCTAATTTAGTAAGTGAGGTGTATATTTTGCCAGAAAATCAACGAATGTCCTCACAGAACTATTGTAGAGTTCCGCCTGTTATTGTGAGTAATAGGCATTTAATTCTAAAGGTGTGAAGTCATGGTCACCACCTCCACCATTGTCATTGTCATTGGGAATCATGTGTTAATGAGTATGATTGTACACTTAGGAAATCTGTGTCACTGATCATGGGATCTATAGATCCCTGTGTGGCTAATCATTCTGATCCTAGAGCCGTAACTCCCATTTCGCAGGTGTTTCCAGGATGTGGAATTGGTCCTTGGTCTTGAAACTACTGGCATTCCTTTCTCCGGTCCCGTTACTTCCACTTACTGATGGGCATTCTCAAAGAATTGTGTGCCTTTGTACAGAGCTTCCTCCAAGTTGGTTTCTTCTGAATGACAGTCTCCCATACTGTGACATGTGTTTTTCCTTCAGAGAAGCCTTCAGGAAGTCTTTGAAATGCTTCCTATGTCCTCTTGCTGTGCAAGCTGAGTGAAAAAGAAGCTGGTAGTCAGAAGTCAGGCATCATTCCTGATGAAGGGTTCATGCCTGAAATGTCGACTCTTCTAATTTTTGGAAGCTGCCTGACCTGCTGTGCCACACCTTTTGACTCTGATTCTAAGCACATGGCCAGCCTAGGTAAATTGGTTTCAGGATGATCACAATCTCAATACTTAGTTAAAAATCACACAACACCAGGTTATAGTCCAACCGGTTTAATTGGAAGCACACTAGCTTTTGGAGCGATGCTCCTTCACCAGGTGATAGTGGAGGGCTCGATCATAACACAGAATTTATAGCAAAAATTTGCAGTGTGATGCAACTGAAATTATACATTGAAGAATTGATTGTCTGTTAAGCCTTTCATCTGTTAGAATAGTGATAGTTTCACTTCTTTCATGTGTAAATCACAAAACCCTTTTTTATAAAGTTGCATTCTTGGGTTAGCTGTTAACAATGGTGATGGCTAGACAATGTGTTGAAGGTGTTAGCCCCCTGTGTTCTCTGTCTATGACCTGATGTTTAGATTGATTCCAATCTAAAAAGTGAAGTAATGCAACTTTTTAAAAAAGGGTTTTGTGATTTACACATGAAAGAAGTGAAACTATCACTGTATTCTAACAGATGAAAGGCTTAACAGACAATCAATTCTTCAATGTATAATTTCAGTTACATCACACTGTAAATTTTTGCTATAAATTCTGAGTTACGATCGAGCCCTCCACAATCACCTGATGAAGGAGCATCGATCCGAAAGCTAGTGTGCTTCCAATTAAACCTGTTGGACTATAACCTGGTGTTGTGTGATTTTTAACTTTGTACACCCCAGTCCAACACCGGCATCTCCGAATCAAATCTAAATACTGGCGCTGTTAGCTGCTTCAAGGTTGCTGATGTTAGTAGGCCTGTGCTCCAAGCTGATGCAGGGAATTAATTTCAAACAGCGTTGATGGTACTTTTGAAGTGGCATCTATATGTAGTTTAAGGCAGCTCTCCACATGAAATGTTCCACACTTATGAAGATTTCTCCATTGATCTCAATGAACAGTTGTACTGGAAATTGACCTAGGACTGATTGATAAAGGATTTGAGTTTTCTTGAGGTTAAGGCTGAGTGTAATTCTTCAGTAATCTTCAAAGACATTAAGCAAGTCTTGAGCATTCTCTTCCAAGAAAGTAGAGATAATATTGTTATCCATATACAAAATTACCACAAGCAAGATCAATGTCATTTCCTTCTTGGATTTCAACCGGTTGAGTTTGAAAAGTTTTCTGTCCACACCATGAGAAAACTTGTTCTTGACGAGATAAAGAACAATGGTAATAAAGATGGAGAAAAGGATGGCGGTGATGACACACCCTTGCTTGACCTCTGTCTATTGCAGTATTTCTGTTTATTATTGACAGTGATGGCACTTTAATTCTAAAAGTGTGAACGAGACATTGAAGTAAGGGTGGGAAAAATAAAAAGAGAGTCCAGAGAAAGAAAAATAATGTGGGAGAGATGAGTCAGATGGCGACAATGAAAAGAAAGCAAGCAGGGATGAAACTTGGCCAAGGGGAAGTGAAGAAGAGACTTCAGAATCAAAACAACATTTAAAAAGCATGGAAAAAACAGTGAAGAGCTGTCTTTGTGAGAGAAAGTGAGGACTGCAGGTGCTGGAGATCAGAGTCAAAAAATATGGCGCTGGAAAAGCACAGCCGAGGAGCAGGAGAGTCAATGTTCGAAATGATCGAAACATCGACTCTCCTGTTCCTCAGATGCTGATTGGCTGTGCTCTTCCAGTGCCACACCTTTTGACAGTGTTTGTGAGAGAGAAAGGGAGAGTGAGTAAGACTGATAGAGAGAGAGAGGGCAAGAGATGATGCGAGAAAGGATATTGAGATCTCAACAGATATGAAAGAGATATGAGGACACTGCAGGTAAATAAAGGGTGAAGTGAAATCAGATGAGAGACCAAGAAACAACATATATGACAGCATTGGGATCAAAACTGGAATGAGAGCGAGAACTTGAGGCAGAAAAAGAGGCAAAAGGAGAAAAGATTCTGTTTTTTGACTGAGTGTTACATCAACTTTCAGAAAACATTAATTGAGTTTTGAACCATGTAATGATTTCTGATTTGAACTGTCTTTAGCAGTAAAACCTTTATCTGATTTTTCTATTATTCACTTGTGGGATACAGGCATTGCAGACTGGGCCAGTATTTATTGCCTATCCCTAGTTGCCCTTGAGAAGATGGTGGTGAACTGGCTTCTTTACCTGTTGCAATCCATATGGTATAGTTAGATGGTATTAGGGAAGGAATTCCAGAATATTGACATAGATTAGATTACTTACAGTGTGGAAACAGGCCCTTCGGCCCAACAAGCCCACACCGACCCACCGAAGCGAAACCCACCCATACCCCTACATTTACCCCTTTACCTAACACTATGGGCAATTTAGTATGGCCAATTCACCTGACCTGCACATCTTTGAACTGTGGGAGGAAACCGGAGCATCCAGCAGAAACCCACGTAGACACGGGGAGAATGTGCAAACTCCACACAGTCAGTCGCCTGAGGCAGGAATTTCTCTGGCGCTGTGAGGCAGCAGTGCTAACCACTGTGCCACCGTGCCACCCACTTTTTTTTTAAACCTTGAATATTAAGTTCATCCATTTCCCTCATGTCTTTATAAACCTTCGATGAGCTCATACCTCAGCCACTAACGCTGCTGGGAAAACTGTCCCAGCCTATTCAGCCTCACCCTCCGGGTGCTCCGGTTTCCTCCCACAGTCCAAAAATGTGCAGGTTAGGTGAATTGGCCATGCTAAATTGCCCGTAGTGTTAGGTTAAGGGGTAATTGTAGGGGAATGGGTCTGGATGGGTTGCGCTTCGGCGGGTCGGTGTGGACTTGTTAGGCCGAAGGGCCTGTTTCCACACTGTAAGTAATGTAATGTAATGTAATGTAATATCTATCGGTCTGTCTGGTTCCAGTAGCACTAATGTACAGAATTTTGACCTATGTAACACACCTCTTGAATGGAGCTTATTCCACTTTTTCTTCCCAGACACTTGATGGTATGTGACTACTAATCATCTTCTACATTACTCTGTCACTAACATATGCTCTCACATTATACTACAATCTGCACTTCCAAATTGTTGATAGTGTCATGGACACAATTTATGTGCCTCTTTTAGAATCGATAATCAATAATTTTGTAAGAGGCAATTGGAATACTCACTTTGCAAGTGAGAAAACAATCAAATATTTCCTTTTTCTGAATTTTAAAATGGTTTTGTTATCATCACAAACCTGCCCCGGATTTTAAAACATGTTATCTTATTCATTATGTCCCATGTGTTGTCTTCCACAAACAAAGATTAAATATAGCCTAAGGTAGACAGAAATATTACAGCTTATAATAACTCAGTCTGTTTTGTAACAGGCCTTTATTTTCTCAGGATTCTTCTAGTCAATGTTCCAGGCGGTTTGTTCTCAGGTGAATTTCAAGTTTTGTCCAGGTTAAGGAAAATGCTTCTTCCTCTAGGATCTTCACTTTTCAGCTATCACTACTCATTATCCAGGCTGCTTAGATGACTTGCAGTTCTTTCAATGCCTTTCAATGACTTCAAAAGCAGACAACAAAGATACCTGTCATATCATGTGAATTTCACAAGATCAAAGTATGTTTACCTAAAAAGGATGATGCATCTGTTGACTGCATTTAACATGGGTCGTGAGTGTGGTGCTGGAAAAGCACAGTCGGTCAGGCAATGTCCGAGGAGCAGGAGAATCGATGTTTCGGGCAAGAGCCCTTCATCACGAATGAGGCTTGTGGCCGAGGGAGTAGAGAGATAAATGAGGGAGGGGTATACCAGGTGACAAGGTAGCTGAGAGTGTGATAGGTAGATGGAGGTGGGGTAAAGATAATAGGTAGGAGAGGAGGGTGGAGCAGTTAGGTGGGACGGAAGATGGACAGGTCGGACAAGTCATGAGGGCAGTGCCAAATTGAAAGGTTGGAACTAGGATAAGGTGGGGAGGGGACATGACGAAATTGGTGAAGTCCGTTGTGGTTCTGTTCGCTGAGCTGGGAATTTGTCTTGCAAACGTTTCGTCCCCTGTCTAGGTGACATCCTCAGTGCTTGGGAGCCTCCTGTGAAGAGCTTCTGTGATGTTTCCTCCAGCATTTATAGTGGCCTGTCTCTGCCGCTTCTGGTTGTCAGTTCCAGCTGTCCGCTGTAGTGGCCGGTATATTGGGTCCAGGTCGATGTGTTTGTTGATAGAGTCTGTGGATGAGTGCCATGCCTCTAGAAATTCCCTGGCTGTTCTCTGTTTGGCTTGCCCTATAATGGTAGTGTTGTCCCAGTCGAATTCATGTTGCTTGTCATCTGCGTGTGTGGCTACTAAGGATAGCTGGTCGTGTCGTTTCGTGGCTAGTTGGTGTTCATGGATACGGATCATTAGCCGTCTTCCTGTTTGTCCTATGTAGTGTTTTGTGCAGTCCTTGCATGGGATTTTGTACACTACATTGGTTTTGCTCATGTTGGGTATCGGGTCCTTCGTTCTGGTGAGTTGTTGTCTGAGAGTGGCTGTTGGTTTGTGTGCTGTTATGAGTCCTAGTGATCGTAGTAGTCTGGCTGTCAGTTCGGAAATGCTCCTGATGTATGGTAGTGTGGCTAGTCCTTTGGGTTGTGGCATGTCTTCGTTCCGTTGTCTTTCCCTTAGGCAAGTGATGAAATTGCGCGGGTATCCGTTTTTAGAGAAAACATTGTATAGGTGTTCTTCTTCCTCTTTTTGCAGTGCTGGTGTGCTGCAGTGTGTTGTGGCCCTTTTGAATAATGCCTTGATGCAACTTCGTTTGTGTGTGTTGGGGTGGTTGCTTTCATAGTTTAGGACTTGGTCTGTGTGTGGCTTTCCTGTATACCTTTGTGGTGAATTCTCCGTTCGGTGTTCTCTGTACCATTACGTCTAGGAATGGGAGTTGGTTGTCCTTTTCTTCCTCTCTAGTGAATCGGATTCCTGTGAGTGTGGCGTTGATGATCCATGTGTTTTCTCTATTTCTGTGTTTTTAATTGTTACAAAGGTGTCGTCAACATATCTGACCCAGAGTTTGGGTTGAATTTGCGGTAAGACTGTTCTAACTTTTGCATTACTGCTTCTGCTATGAGTCCAGAGATCAGTGATCCCATGGGTGTTCCGTTGATTTGTTCGTATATCTGGTTGTTGAATGTGAAGTGTGTTGTGAGGCACAAGTCCAGTAGTTTAAGTATGCCGTCTTTGTTAATAGGTTCAATGTCCTGTTGTCTGTTATGTCTGCCCAGCAGGTTGGCTATTGTTTCTCTGGCTAGGGTTTTGTCGATAGAGGTGAACATTGCCATTACAATTGAATGAGACCATAGTTTCTTTCTTGTCTATGTGTATATTTCTGATGATGTCCAAGAATTCCTGTGTTGATTGTATAGATTGTCTGGATCCGCTGATCAGGTTTTTCAGTTTCTGCTGTAGTTCTTTAGCCAGTTTGTGTGATGATGTCCCTGGTAGTGATACTATGGGTCTGAGTGGGATGTCTGGTTTGTGCACTTTGGGTAGTCCATAGAATCTGGAATTGGTGAAGTCCACATTGATGTGTGGTTGGAAGATCCCAAGGCGTAAGATGAGGTGTGCTTCCTCCTGGCGTCTGGTGGTTTGGGTGTGGCGATGTAGGAGGCCCAGGACCTGCATGCCCTTGGTGGAGTGGAAGGGGGTGTTGAAAGTGTTTGGCCACGGGGCAGTGGGGTTGGTTTGTGCGGGTGTCCCAGAGTTGTTCTCTGAGGCACTCTGCAAGTAGAAATCCTGTCTCCCCAATGTAGAGGAGACCATATCGGGAGCAACAGATACAGTAAATGACATGTGGAAGTGCAGGTAAAACTCTAATGGATGTGGAAGGCTCCTTTGGGGCCTTGGTGGAGGTCATGTCATTTCCATCAGAGTTTCCACACTTCCGCACATGACATTTACTGTATCTGTTGCTCCCAATGCGGTCTCCTCTACACTGGGGAGACAGGACGCCTACTTGCAGAGCTCTTTAGAGACCATTTTGAGTTCACCCGTCCCAAACAACCCCACCGCCCTGTGGCCGAACACTTCATCGTCTGCTCCCACTCTGCCAAGGACATTCAGGTCCTGGGCCTCCTACATCACCACTCCCTTTCCACCCGATGCCAGGAGGAGGAACGCCTCATCTTCCACCTTGGGACTCTGCAAGCACATGGCATCAATGTGGACTTCACTAATTTCCTCATTTTCCCCTCCCCCCACTTTATCCTAGTTCAATCCTTCTAGCTCAGCACTGCCTTCATGACCTGTCCATCTTCCTTCCCACCTATCTGCTCCAGCCTCCTCTCCGACCTATCACCATTATATCCACCTCCATCCACCTATCACACTCTCAGCTACCTTTCCCAAAATGCCCTCTCTCCCATTTATCTCCCTACACCCTCGGCTCACAAGCCTTATTCCTGATGAAAGGCTCTTGCCTGAAATGTCGATTCTCCTGCTCCTCAGATGCTGCCTGACTTGCTGTGCTTTTCCATCACCACACTCTGATCTCCAGCTTCTGCAGTCCTCACTTTCTCCATTTATCCTGTGATGACACCTTGATTGTTTAAGATAGCCAGTGTGTCTGTTTCTAAATGGCTCATTCAAATTGAAACTCGCCTTTGGAATTAGCTTCAGGAAATTTACCTTTTATTATCCTCTCAAGACAGGAGAGTGGTTTCAATCAATAACAGAAGTTAGATAAGCCTCAGATGATTATCTTTTGTGGCTTCTGCTCAGTTTTTAAAAAAATTACAACATAGAATCATACAGTACAGAAACTGGTCTTCAACACATCAAGTCTGTACTGACAAAAGTATACTACTACCTGCACTCGTCCCGCTTTACTGCACTAAACATATGTACAAAGAACAAAGAACAAAGAACAAACAAAATTTGCAGCCCAGGAACAGGCCCTTTGACCCTCCAAGCCTGAGCCGATCCTAATGTATTGTCTAAACCTGTCGGTCAATTCCTAAGCATTTGTATCCCTCTGCTCCCCACATACTCATGCATCTGTCCAGATGCATCTTAAATGAATCTACCGTGCCTGCCTCTACCACCTCTCCAAACGCCCACCACCCTCTGTGTGAAGTACTTGCCGCGCATATCCCTCTTAAACTTTCCACCTCTCACCTTGAAAGCATGACCTCTCGATATTGAATCCTTCACCCAGGGAAAAAGCTTGTCTCTAACCACACTGTCTATACCCTTCGTGATTTTGTAAACCTCAATCAGGTCCCCCCTCAATCTCCTTTTTTCTAGTGAAAATAAACCTAACCTACTCAACCTCTCTTCATAGCTAGCACCTTCCATACCAGGCAACATCCTCTTAAACCTTATCTGCACCCTCTCCGAAGCTTCCACATCCTTTTGGTAATGTGGCGAACAGAACTGTACACAGTATTCCAAATGCGGCCGAACCAATGTCTTGTACAATTTTAACATGACTAGCCAGCTCTTATACTCAATAGCCCGTCCAATGACGGCAAGCATACTATATGCCTTCTTGACCACTCTATCCACCTGTGCAGCAACCTTCATGGTACAATAATGGACCTGCACTCCCAGATCTCTCTGCCCATCAACTTTTCCCAAGGCTTTTCCATTCATTGTATAATTCGGTCTAGAATTAGTCTTGCCTAAATGTAACACCTCACATTTGTCTGGATTGAAAGCCATCTGCCACTTTTCTGCTCACTCTCCAGTCTATCTATATCCTCCTGTATTCTCTGACAGTCCCTTATAGTTTCTGCTACTCCACCAACCTTTGTGTCATCTACAAACTTACTGATCATACCAGCAGTTCCCCCTTCTAGATCATTTATGTATATTACAAACAACAGTGGCCCCAATACTGACCCCTGTGGAACACCACTGGTCACCTTTCTCCATTTCGAGAAATTCCTTTCAACTACTACTCTCTGTCTCCTGTTGCTCAACCAGTTCTTTATCCAACTAGCTAGAACACCCTGCACACCATGTGACTTCATTTTCTTTGAATGTTATGATACTTTAAGTGCTCATCCAATTACTTATAAAGTCATAGAGCCCTAGACTCCCACAGCACAGAAACAGACCCATTGGTGCAATTCATCCATTCTGACCAAGTTTTCCAAACTAAACTAGTCCCATTTGCCTGCATTTGCCCCACATCCCTTTAAACTTTCCTATTCATGCGCCAGTCCAAATGTCTTTTAAATGTTATAACTGTACCTGCATCTACCTCTGGTAGTTCATTCTACACAATGAACCACCCTCTTTTTGAAATGTTTACCCATCAGATCCTTTTTAAACCTTTCTCTTCACGCCCTAAAAATATGTCCTGTAGTTTTTAACTTTTTTAAACTTTGTGCAATTTCCCTCCTCAACCACCAGTGTATTCTGGAACCCCAACATCCTCTGGGTGATTTTTTATTTTCCTGGAATCCCCTCTAAATATCCTTCTTTTCACTTTAAAATTGTGCCTCACTGTTAATAATCCTTCAGGTCAATAAGGGAAACAGCAAATTTCTACTCATCCTGGCTATGTCCCTCATAATCTTATGTCCCCGTATCAGGCCCCCACTCAACCTTCTCTGCTCCAAAGGAAATAAATCGAGCCTATCCAATCTTTCTTTAAGGTTGAAATGTTCCATTCCAGGCAACATCTTGGTAAATCTCCTTTGCACCTCCTCCACTGCAATCATGTCCTTCCCATAGCATAGCCAGAACTGCACAGTGTACTCCAGCTATGATCTAAACAAAGTTCTCCAACAAGATCTCCCTGTTATTATAATCGATGCCAAGACTGATAAAGGTAAATATTCCAAATGCTTCCTTCACTACCCTATGAATCTGTCCTGCTACCTTCAGCTATCTGTTCCTCTGAGTTTCCTAGTGTCTTGCCATTCATTGAATACTCCTTTGTCTTGTTCCCTCTTACAAAGTGCATCACATCAATTCAGCAATTCAATTTACCACTGGCCTGCCCAGCTGACCAATCTGTTTATATCTTCCTGTAACCTAACAGCTTGCACCTCACTGTCAAACACCTTCCACTCACTGTCACTGTCACCGTCACCTTCCTCATCACATATTGATTGAAAGTTCAGAATACACTGGAATCTGGCAATAGAGAAGCTTTACACTATGAGATAAAAAACTTACTGTCAGCCAAATGTTGCACACTTCTGACACACACAAGAAGCTGAGGCAAGAGATTCATCTGGAATTGGGCTTTCTACCTCAATTTAATAATCCTAGTCAGAAAAAGAAATAGAGTTAATGTGTTGAGTCAAATATGAATCTCCTTCAGAAAATGACATCTGAGAAAGAGCAAAGTGAGTTAACAAGCTATCAAGCTAACAACCCAGAGATGCACGCTATCCTGATGCATGAGACTGGTGTCTGATCTGGCACACATGTTTACATGGAAGCTGTCTTGCATTGTCAGTGAGTGCAATATTGACTGCACAGACATGACAAGAAGAATGGCCTCCTTCTCTGTACTTCTCTCGCCTGAACTTTTTACCATCTGATTGACTAGATAATGGGAGAATAATGGGAATAATGAAAAAATGTGATTCTTGACATTGTGAGAAAAGAATTAGATTTTCTCCTTTAAGGTATCAACAGGTAGATGAGAGTTTCGCTGGTGAGTTGTCAGAACCCTATATGTGCACTTTAACATCTCTTATACTCAATGGCATATGCAAGTTGATATTTTTCCAGGTCCTAGTGAGAAAGCAAACAGTGCTAATGCCCATTTTGAAAGATGGAGTGGTCACATGGTAGCTGTTGCTCACCAACATCTTTTCTGGGCATCTGTATTCACCTGCATCTCCCGACATCTAAAGACACAATGCAGGGCAACTGCCTGTGCCTGCTCCATCAGCAATGTTGGTACCAGCAAAGCACCAGCCTCACCATATCATGATGGCATATATCTGATTAACTTATAACCATTTGCCATTTTGGTACTCATTTTACCAAGAGTCTCTGACAAATCTGCCTGCTGTTCTTCTGTCGGTGACTTTGCAGAAAGTCATTAATAACCAGAATAATGGGCTCCTCTCCAGCCTGGGGCTGAGCAAGGGCCTGGTTTCGGGCAGTCTTGATTGTCAACTATCTAGAGCATTCCATCTTCTGCCAAACGTGGAGCTGTAGTAGTGATGTACATCATCACTACGTATATATACATCAGCATGTGTTCCAACTGACCTAATGTAACCACCAAGGTGAAAGTACCTAAACTGCTAGAGGGTGCAGGAGACAAGAACAGAAATTGGAGATATAGCAGTTAACATTGCTGGTCCAGTGACACTCCTTCAGAATGGTTTTGTTTTATTTTGGTGCAAGAGGCAACCTTGTCAGTGCATCGTCTGAAGGATCTGTGGCTTCTTCCTCAAACAAGAAAGAGGACTGATGTCCTGAGGGGATGTCTGCAGAAGGTGGGAGAGAAGGAGTTGCAGAATGGGGTATACATTTAGTGTGAGTTAAGAAGATGTACACTGTGGTGGGAAATGAAAAGCAGTGCAGTAGAGCAATTTGGTTGCAAGGACATGGAGGTATCAGCATCACCACATAAGCTGGCATGAGCTCAAGGCTTCTCTCCTCATTCGGGGTGAGGATATGAATTATGATGGCTCTGTTCCCCCTTTTGACCCTTTTAGCCAGGTTATGAGACAGTTTCTTCTGCATTGAGACAAAAGGGAAAGATTGAATAAGAGGGAAGTGGCTGGCCCAGCTGTTCGTGTTGGTGCAGGAAAGGTGTCCTGAGTGAGAGTAGGAAACTCAAGAGTGCATGAAGTCGTAATATTGTTGGGGGGAAGGCTTAGCTGAGAACCACTGAGAGAGAATGCTGCATGTAGTAGTAGACGTTGAGCTTTGACATGAGTTGCAGAGAGTGTGAAGTAGCACAGAGAAGATGGCGACACTTACCCTTCCAGAGCACATAGTATCATTAACCTTCTTGTAGCCCTGCAGGTTATTCCTCCACAATGTGAGCACTACACTCATCAGAGTTGCTATCTCCAACCAGACTGACTGGGTTTGGTGCCATAGTCTCCTCTGGCAGTCCTAAGGACAAATGGATGCCTCTCACCTTATCATAGAATCCACCAGGACCTCCAAGTCTTTGCTGGTGAAGCAGGGTGCCATTTTGCATCTCTCAGCTATGTCCTTTCCAATTGTACGCAACACAGTAAAGGTATTTCCTGACTTGCAGCATTTGGAATGATATGCCCAGCTGCGGCTTGAATAAGACACCCGCAGCTTGAATACTAGAAGGCTCTTGAAACTACTTCACCGCTGCTGACCACAAGATTGCACAATAGAAGTGTTGTGGAGGCCGGATGCATGTTTTTGAGGGATCTTGACAAGATAAATATGGAAAGATTATTTCCCATTGTGGGAGAGTCTAGGATGAGAGGACATAATCACAGAATAGAGGGTCACACATTTAAGACAGCGAAGAAAATGATTTGTTTTTTTCCCTCAGAGGGTCATGGCTCTATGGAGTGCTTTACCACAGAGAACTATAAATATTGGGCTGTTAAGTATATTCAAGGTTGAGATAGACATTATTAATCAGTAAGGGAATCATGGGGCTATGGGGAAAGGGCAAGAAAGTGGAGTTAAGTATTATCAGAACAAGTGTGATTTCATTGAAGAGCAGAGCAGACTCAGTGGCTGTATGGCCTAATTCTACTGCCCTGTCTTATGGAATGTAGATATAATGAAACGAGCAGTTCAGAATACTATGAGAAAAGTTGTCAGGGCTCACAGAGGGAAGGCTTCCATGAAACTCTCCAAGATTGTCACTCAGCAGAAACACAGGAAATGTCGGCCTAAGCTTGTTTATACATTTCCAGAGGAGATCAAGAAGAAATCTTTCTATGAAGGGTATAGTAAAGAAGCAATTGCTCAACCAAACAATTAAACCCTTGTCCTTACATAAACATTAACTGAAGCTTTGCAATAAAAAAAATTAAATGGGTGCTATTACAATATATATTAATAACAAATGTAACTACTTCACGTCTGCAAATTAAGTGGATATAAACAGCGATAATTGGAATTCTTAGCTTGATGCCAACGCCTTCATTGTATAGGCACTACACAATTATAAGGTAAAAATTATTTAAATAAACAGGTTATGATCTAGCTCTGGAATATACAAACAAATTAATTCAAATATAATGTATTGCAATGTGTCCTTTCTTAATCAAAAAGTCACAAATTTATATAAATGATGCAGAATGGATGATCAAATCTTCTATATTCCTTAAAATCCTCTATTAGTTTCTTTGTTCAGGGAATTTACTAACATCTGTCAGAGTGAGCCAATTGGAAAGTATTACAAGTATTTTGTATCAGATAACACCAGTTTTTGATTTCTTGAAAACTGTCCTACATAAATAACGAATTAATAATTAGGAGGCTCAAATATATGACTCTAATGAAGGATTTTAAGGAATATTTTAAGCAAAGAAGCTGTCAGTGGGCTGCTGGGAAGGTAACTCGCTGTTGTAAGAACTTTCCTTAAGCGTCTGGGCCCTCCATTTTTGTTTAGCAGCAGGAAGAGCAGGAGGCTGCTGGGAAGGTAAATCAATCATTTAAGAACTACCTCATGAATAGGTGGAGTGCACGCTGAGCAGGAGCTGAAACAGAACTGCTGAGTAAGTGAAGTAATATATTTGGGTGATTGTGTTACCCGAAACACTACTCAGGTAGTGTCTCCCACCCACCCTCCTCCTCAAACCAAAAAAAAGGTTCTGTGCGCCAGATTGGTAAGGTAACTAATTTTGTTTTTATTCTTTATTTTTCAATAACCTCTTTGGGAATTTAGAACAGTGGGAATGGAGGTTAGAACAGTTGAATATTCCTCCTGCAGAATGTGGGAGGAAAGGGTCACCACTAGTGTCCCTGCTGACTTCATCTGCAGGAAGTGTACCCAACACCAGCTCCTCGAAAACTGCATTACGGAACTAGAGTTGTGGCTGGATGAACTTCAGATCATTCGGGAGGTGGAGGGGTTATTGAGAGGAGTTACAGGGAGGTATTCACACCTCAGGTACAAGAAGAAGGTAGATGGGTTACCGTCAGGGGCCAGAAAGGGGACCGACAAGCAGTGCAGGGATCCCCTATGGCCGTTCCCCTCAATAACAAATATAACATTTTGAATACTGTTGGGGGTGACGACTTACCCGGGGTAAGCCATGAGGTTCGGGTCTCTGGCACAGCGTCTGTCCCTCTTGCTCAGAAGGGAATTGGGGGTGGGGTGAGGAACTGAGCATTAGTCACTGGGGACTCCTTAGTTAGGGGGAGAGATAAGAGGTTCTGTGGGAACGAGAGACTCGTGGTTGGTGTGTTGCCTCCCAGGTTCCAGGGTTTGCAATGTCTCAGATCGTGTTTTTGGGATCCTTAAGGGGGAGCAGCCCCAATGACATGTGGTCCACATAGGCACCAATGACAGAGGTAGGAAGAGAGAGATGGGGATTTAAGGCAGGAATTCATGGAGCTAAGGTGGAAGCTTAGCATTAGAACAAACAGAGTCATTATCTCTGGTTTGTTACCTGTGCCACGTGCTAGCGAGGCAAGGAATAGGGAAAGAGAGGAGTTGAACACATGGCTATAGGGATGGTGCAGGAGGGAGGGTTTCGGATATGTGGATAATTGGGGTTCATGCTGGGGTAGGTGGGACCTCTATAAACAGGGTGATCTAAACCTGAACCAGAGGAGTACCAGTATCCTGGGGGGGCAGGGGGAAGGGAGGTGGGGGGGGGGGGGCGCGGGTTTGGGTGAAGAAGGGTTTAAACTAATTCAGCAGAGGGATGGAAACCTGAATTGTAGTTCGAGGATACAGGAGTTGAGAGTAGTGAGGTCAGAAGTATGGTTTCAGAGTTGAAAGAGTGTACCGGCAAGTAGGAAAGTGGTTTGAAGTGTGTCTACTTCAACACCAAGAGCATCCGGAATGAGATGGGTGCACTTGTAGCAAGGGTTGGTACCTGGGACTTTGATGTTGTGGCCATTTTGTAGACATGGATAGAGCAGGGACAATAATGGTTGTTGCAGGTTTCAGGATTTAGATATTGGAGTAAGAACAGAGAGGTTAAAGAAGGGGGAGGTGTGGAGGTGTTAGTCAAGGACAGTAATACAGTGGCAGACATGTGAGGACTCATCTACTGAGGTAGTATGGGCTGAGGTTAGAAACAGGAAAGGAGGGGTCACTCTGTTGGGAGTTTTCTGTCGGCCTCTGAATAGATCCAGGGATGTAGAAGAAACGATTGCAAAAATGATTCTGGATAGGAACAAGAGTAACAGGGTAGATGGAAAGGGATAGGTATATACCGCAGGACAAGAGTTATAGCTGGGGGAAAGGCAATTATGATGCAATTAGGCAAGATTTAGGATGCATAGGATGGGGAAGGAAACTGCAGGGGATGGGCACAATTAAAATGTGGAGCTTATTCAAGGAACAGCTACTGCATGTCCTTGATAAGTATGTAGCCATCAGACAAGGAAGAAGTGGCCGAGTGCGGGAGCCGTAGTTGACTAAAGTAGTTGAATTTCTTGTCATGAGGAAGAAGAAGGCTAGGATGAGACGTGAAGGCTCACTTTGGACACTTGAGAGTTACAGATTAGCTAGGAAAGACCTAAAGAGACAGCTAAGAAGAGCCAGGAGAGGACATGAGAAGTAATTGGCAGCCAGGATCAAGGAAAACCCTAAAGCTTTCTATAGGTATCTCAGGAATAAAAGAATGACTAGAGTAAGATTAGGACCAATTAAACATAGTAGTGGGAAGCTGTGCATGAAGTCCGAGGAGATAGGGGAAGTGCCAAATGAATATTTTTCATCCGTATTCACTCACGAAAAAGACAACGTTGTCAAGGAGAATATTAAGATACAGGCTACTAGACTAAATGGGATTGAGGTTCACAAGGAGGAGGTGCTAGCAATTCTGAAAAATGTGAAAATAGATAAGTCCCTGCGCTGGATGAGATTTATCCTAGGATACTCTGCAAAGACAGGGGGAAGATTGCAGAGCCATTGGCTTTGATCTTTATGTTGTCATTGTCTACAGGAATAGTGTCGGGGACCAGAAAGGGGGTGGAGACAATCCTGGTAATTATAGACCAGTGAACCTTACTTCGGTTGTGGGTAAAGTGCTGGAAAAGGTTATTAGAGATATGATTTATAATCATCTAGAAAGGAATAAGTTGATTAGGGAGAGTCAACATGGTTTTGTGAAGGGTAGGTCATACCTCACAAAACCTATTGAGTTCTTTGAGAAAGTGACAACACAGGTGGTTAATGGTAAAACAGTTGATGTGGTGTATATGGATTTCAGTAAGGCGTTTGTTAATGTTCTCCATGGTAGGCTATTGCATACAATGCGGAGGCATGGGATTGAGGGTGATTTAGCGGTTTGGATCTGAAATTGGCTCACTGAAAGAACACAGAGGGTGATGGTTGATGGGAAATATTCATCCTGGAGTTCTGTTACTAGTGATATACCGCAGGCATCTGCTTTGGGGCCACTGCTGTTTTTCATTTCTATAAATGGCCTAGATGAAGGTGTAGAAGGATGGGTTAGTAAATTTGCAGATTACACAAAGGTCAGTGAAATTGTGGATAGTGCCAAAGGGTGTTGCAGGTTACAGAGGGACATAGATGAGCTGCAGATCTGGGCTGAAAGATGGCAAATGGAGTTTAATGTAAAAAAGTGTGAGGTGGGGATTCACTTTGGAAATAGCAATAGGAATAAAGAGTACTGGGCTAATGGTAAGATTTTTGGTAGTGTAGATGAGCAGAGAGATCTCTGTGTCCATGTACATAGATCCCTGAAAGTTGCCACCCAGGTTGATCAGGTTGTTTAGAAGGCATATAGTATGTTACCTTTCATTGGTAGAGGAATTGAGTTTCAAACACACGAGATCATGTTGCAGTTGTACAAAACTCTGATGCGGCCGCACTTGGTGTATTGTGTACAGGTCTGGTCACCACATTATAGGAAGGATGTGGAAGCTTTGGAAAGGGTTCAGAGGAGATTTGCTAGGATGTTGCTTGGTGTATATAAGGAAAGACTGAGGGACTTGAGGCTGTTTTCCTTCGAGAGAAGAAGAATGAGAGGTGACGTATTTGAGACATACAAGATAATCAGACCATTAGATAGGATGGGCAGTGAGAGCCTTTTTCCTCAGATTGCAATGGCTAGCATGAGGGGACATAGCTTTAAATTGAAGGGTGATAGATATCAGACAGATGTCAGAGGTAGTTTCTTTACTCAAAGAGTAGCAGGGACATGAAACATCCTACCTGCAACAGTAGTAGAATCACCAACTTTAAAGGCATTGAAATGGTCATTGGATAAACAGATGGAAGAAAGTGGAATAGTGTAGGATTGATAAACTTCATTTTGGTTCCAAAGGTTGGTGCAACATTGAGGGCCAAAGACCCTGTACTGCACTATAATGTTCTATTACCATATTTGCAAATAATATCACAATGGAAGTGGCACAAAAGACAGATTTTTATTGGGGTCTTTACATGATGGTTTGGCAATGAAAAACTAAGTCATTGATGGAGATCCTTTGGCTACAACTGAATAGATAAGAGTGAGCTCATACCGGTCACACCAGGAATACAGGAAGATGACTTCGTTTTTTGGATGTCAGTGTCTCAGCTCCAGGACATCTCTGCAGGAGTTCCTCAGGGTACTGTCCTCAGCTTAACCATCTTCAGCTACTTCATCAATGATCTTCCCTCCATCACAAGGTCAGAAGGGGGAATGTTCACTGGTAATTGCACAATATTCAGTACCATTCACAACTCCTCACATACTGAAGCAATCCATGCCTAAAGCAACAAATCCCAGCCAATATGCAGAAACAAAAACAGAAGATGAGAGATAAACTCAGCAGGTCATGCAGCATCTGCAAAGAGAAAAATAAAGTTAACATTTTGAGTCCAATGACCCTTCATCAGAACTAAAAATAACTGGGAAAGGGTGGTATTTATGCTGATGACAGATTGGGGGAGGTGAATCACGTATGTGGAGATGAAGTTGAGAGAGAGTTTGAAAGAAAATGATGAGGCAAACAAAGAGATTGCTGATGATAAGCCAAAAGAGATAAGTGCTGGGTGCTGTGCTAGCACGAACTGTAAATGGTTGAAAATGTTCAGAGTATTCGAGAAGATTTGTAACTCAGAGTGTGGATAAGATTGTTGACTTGCTCACTGAGCAGGTACACCTCTGATGAAGCTCTGGTATTCTGTCCCGCTTATTATTTATGGATTTATAAGTGGCGAGTGGGACAGAACACCAATACTCCATCTGAGGTGCACCAATGATGTTATCTAGAATGGTGATGAAATGTTAAATGTCGACTCTCCCCGGATGCTGCCTGATCAGCTATGCTTTTCCAGCGCCACACTCTTTGAATAAACTTACCAGCTCAGTGAAAATGTATTGGCTGAGCTGGGTGCAACTCATCCAAAACAGGACCTAGAGCTGGAGGGGTAGGTGACTAACATGGAGGAGGGTGCTCATGTTCTGAAATTGTCAAGTTCAAGGTTGAGTCCTGAAGACTGTAAGGTACTTAGATGGACAATGAGGTGTTGTTCCTCCTGGACAATATCCAGGGTTAAGTGAACAAATGGCAAGTAACATTTGCACCATATAAATGCCAGGAAATGACAAGCATCAAAAAGAGATAATCAAACCATTATCCCTTAATATACGATGACATTACCATCACTAAAACTCCACTATCAACATCCTGGGGATTACCATGAATCAGAAACTCAACTGGACCAGCCATATAAATACTATGGGTGCAAGTGCAGGTCGGAGACTAGGAATCAAATACAAAAGCAAATAACCCCCGACTCCCCAAACCTATCCAAAATTTACAAGGAACAAGTCAACAGTGTGATGGCATGCTTCCCACTTACATGACAGAGTGCAGCTCCAACAGCACTTAGGAAGTTTGGCACCATCCAGGACAAAGGTTTGTTGATACCGCATCCACAAACATCCACTCTATCCACACTGATGCTCAGAAGTATGCACTATCTATAGAATGCACTGCAAAACTCACCAAGCCTCCTTAGACAGCACGTTCCATACCCATTACCACCACCAGATGGAAGGACAAGAGCAGCAGACACATTACAACACCACTATCTGCAAGTTTCCCTTCAAGCCACTCACCATCCTGACTTGGAAATATATCGCTATTCCTTCACTGTCACTGGGTCAAACACCTGGAACTTCCTCCCAAAGGCTTTGTGGGTTTACTTACAACACATGGACTGTAGCAGTTCAAGGGGCAGCTCACCAGCAGCTTCTCAAGGACACATAGGGACAGGCAATAAATGCTAGCTCAGCCAGAGAAGCCCACATTCTGTAATTTTTTTTCGAAAACAGTAGACAAGTACATCAGGTTCCACAGAAGAAACAACAACAAAGGTCGCTGACAAAGTTCAGTGAGTCTAACAGCATCTGTGAAGAGAAATCAAAGTTAACGTTTTGCGTTCGGTGATCCTTCCTCAGAACAGAAGAAAGGTCTTAGATATAGTGACTATCTTCACACATATCTGACACAACTGCTTTAACTGGAAGCACTAGCTTTCGGAGCACTGCTCCTTCATCAGGTGGTTGTGAGCATCGCTCCGAAAGCTAGTGCTTCCAATTAAAGCGGTTGGACTATAACCTGGTGTTGTTTATGATTTTTAACTTTGTACACCCCAGTCCAACACCAGCATCTCCAAATCATGACAACTGCTCTCAGTCGTGTTTAGGGAGAAAAAACTTCTGAAGGCTATTGTTGTTGTGAAAAACATCAACTTCGTTGCAACTGGACAAAAAGCTAATGGCATGGGTGCTTCAAGATACGTAAATATACAACTCTAAGTTCCATGTGGTTTGGAGGCAGGCATGCCAGAAATATACAAATTCTCATCCATGTGTTAACAAAGTTCATGGGTGGCTTATTGAGAGAATCTAGGTCAGACACAAAATAACAGATAAAACGGAAGTTTAAAAAAAAATAGGTAGGAGAAAAGTTGCCTTCAGGTTTATATGGAACTTTTAGTTTTCATATATGTCAGCTGATAACAGCTGCCATCTTAAAGTGCTAGCTAAGAATGATTCAAAAAGGCACATGGCCTAAAAAAGAGATATCCAATCTTAAAATCATCTGGAAGAAATTACTTTTCCATGCAGAGAAAGAGTGAGGGAGGGAAAGAGAGCAACATCTCAAAACAGCCATTGACCTGCTATAACATAACTGTGCAGCTAAAAGTGTCATACCTGCAGAACCGGGAGCTAGGAATCTTCTCTGTCTTTCCAAAGATGTTCTGCAATGCAGAATCTACCTGTATCAGAAAACATCAACTAATCAATTTCAGAAGCCATCACATCTGATGGATCAGATTTCAAATATTTATCACTTCAATTCAGTAAAAATAAACTAAAGTAATAGGTCCAACAGTTTATTATAGAAACTTAATGCAACTTTCTCTATAAAAGTGTTATTGGAAGTGTGTTAAACTTTATATCTATAATTTCTTATTAATAAATTTATCTCTATCTCAAAGGCACCTTATAAGTAACAATTTATAATAAACTAAACATTAACCTGGTTTAAACCAAGTACGTGAATGTTCATCTACTTTAACTTGAATTATTACAAATGATAAACAAGCACTTTTAATTCAGTTCATTGACCATGCTGGGAAGGTCTCTCACTACCCAAAATTCTGTGCCCATGGGAGGATGTGGCAGTGGCTAGGGGCTGGCCACTGAAAACTGACCACTGTTCTCACTTGCTTTGATGAGTCAGCAATTCTTGACAAGTGGAACCTGCTTTCCTAGGGACCTCATTTACAGGTTTCCATATAAACCTGAAGGGACCTCACTTACAGATAAGGCCCAACAGTGCCCATTTAAGTGCCTGAAAGACATTTGATTCTGTTGGGCCTCCCTCAGGGAACTGATGGTTCCTTGCTAATTCTCTGATTGATGGGAAGGCATTAATTGACCCATTAACTGGCAATCTGACTGTTAATTGCTGTTTTTCTCTTCATAGATGCTGCGAGGTCTGCTGGCCAATTGCAGCATTTTCTGCTTTTATTTTAGCTTTTGGATGAAGTAATTTTATTCAGTTTTCTATGGGTTAAATTGTTTCAGAACTCCGCGAGTGAAAAATGACTGCTGTCCAAAGCACTTGATGAGGTATAGCCATTAAACTATGAAATGGGCTTGTACTTTCAGCAGTTTATCTGAAGGAGAAAGTGGCAATTTTGCTTTTGAACAAATTCTTCTTTATATTGCACCACTTCTTCATAAATTATTTGTGCAAATCAATTTCAAGGTTTCTGTATTATCAAATGATGATTGCTGAGGAACTTAAACATCCATGGTGGTTTATGCATATCCAGAAGGAATGAGAAAGTGGTAACCTCATCACAAATTAAAGATAGAATAATTAACAATAGAAATAAAGCTGAGGGAAAACCTTTCAGGGGTCTGAGTCATGTCAGCGATGGCCAGATGTGTGGCAGAATTGGGCCATGAGTCCAGTGAGGCCCATCTTGTCATCGGAAGCGACTTGTTCCATCTCTTGTGCTTCTCACAAGAGTGTGTTGAGTTATCGTTTGATGGGGATTAATTCTTGCTGACTATCTGACTCGGCTTTTTTAATATTCAGCCTCCCATCTTCCCAAAGTTGCCAAAAAAGTTTAAAACAGGAATCAGAGCAGATTCAGCTCATCGCTTCCTCTAACAACCTTCATTTGGGAAACCAGACACTGACATCTCAGGGCATACTCCATGGGCACCAGCCACCTACACCCGACATTGTGACAGACATTGACTTCTGATATGTATTAGCCCTTAAGAATCCTCATGGCATATCTCTGATCCAATTATTTCTGTACTTCAATGCTGCACCTTGGGCTGCACCAACAACTGTCATTGTACTGCTGCTCTACTGAGGGATACACACCCAGCTCATGGATTGGATCAGGCTCTTTGCACTCACTCTGAGCCTACCTGGATGTTCATTGTATTCCTGTCTTGCCTTTTTGCACTTTAGTCCCTCAGTCAGAGTTACCAGGCTCATATTACTGCTGCTTAGTTGTGCTGTATAGTGCAAACTGAAAGGCAGAGGTTTGTCATAATTTACCACAGGCCTCAGTCAAGTCAAGGGGAGAACTTTCGTTCAGTGGGTCTCAGCACAGCAAGTAAAGTGTAGATTCCAATGCCAGACTAAGCCCAGGTTGGTATGGTTAGAGTCCAGATTCTCTCCCCATAAGGGATGAGGAGCCGAATGACTTGTAGCCCACAACAAGTCTTGATTCCTTTCGTGGTACTGTGGGGTCCTTTCCTCATGGATTGAGGAAATTACATACAATGGAGGTGGATGGTGCAGCTATTACTGTGGGTGCAAGTGGGGAAGGGGCTAGTGCTGGGGGTTGAAGCAGGTGAAGCTGTGTGGCTAAGATGCAGCAGAAAATAGCGAGAGTGGCAAAGAAAGAGGTAGGTATAGCTGCAGAAACAGAAAGACTGTGAGGTATTGGAGAGAAGATGGTGGCACTTACCCTGGTGGAGTGGGGAAGGTATTGAATTTCTCCCTACAGTGCTGAGTATTCGTTTTGGTACTGCTTTAACCTGGACCAAGACCAGGCTGTGACCTCTGCCGCTGATCATGGGGAAAGAGGAAGTCCCACTTTGATACCACCTCATTCAACAGAACCTCCACTGCCCTGCCAGGAAAGCGGGTCAGCAATTTCCCGCAGTCTGTCATGTTCAGGGTGAATGTCAGTGGTCAAGCAGGGCAGCTCTGGATGAACAGGGTTAGTCTGAGTGCACAATGGACTTTTACAGATAGTGCAAATGGAAGGCATACAGCAGCTGTGCAGTGACTGGTGAGTTGTTCTCGTAATAGCACATAATAAGGTGGAGCGGAAATCAAATGTGAGGTGTGCCATTGAGGAATGGAAAGTAATTACTGAGGTGAGTTCAGTAAAATATTGCGAGATAAATCGTTAGCCCTTGCAGTGACAAACCCTCCAGAAAGCCCGGCACAACACAATCCAAGCCAAAAGAATATGAGATTCACCCCTTAGATGTTTTATGCATAGTACATTTTTATTAAGATTGGATTAGTGTCTCCATTTCAAATAATAATTTAGTAATGTTTGCTTCTGCTGTTTTTTAGGAATGTAAACATAAACTTGAAGTTGTTTGAAAGAAAAGAGTAGTGGCCATTTCTTTGATATGGGAGGGTCAGAACTGATAGTGAAGATTAAAGTAACCTGCTTGACAAAGGGCATGAGATATTTCAGAAGACAGTGACACATAACAAAGGGTACTGCTGCTGGCAGTGATGTAAGGCCTGTCAATTTGCAAGGTTATATCTGCAGGCCAATACACTTGTTGATGTGTAAGCTGGGAAAAAAGAGAGAGAGAGAAAAAAGAGCGAGGATTGTTAAGACTCGCTTAAGGTTAAGGTTAAAGTGATACCATCAAGTAGAGTGCTCCAGGCCAAAACAAATGACTCTGATTTTACAAAAGCAAAATTCTGCAAATGTAGAAAATCTGATATAAAGAAAAGGAACTCAGTAGTTCTGCTAGCATCTATGCAGAGAGAAACCAAGTTAAATCAAAGATTCCAAAGACTAAGATTTTATGCTGGGCTGGGAAACTGACCGCTGACATAAATGGTGAGGTCACCTCCACTTGGTTGCCCTATCCAATAGTCATTTATGAGGTTTTAGGCTATTAATTGACTCACTGTGAGATACCCGCTGAGATCTGGGGAACAGAGACCCTGAAAGTCTCACCCATGTAAGGAGTCAGCTGGGATCAAATGATCCCAGCAGCAGCACCAAAAGCCTAGAAAGGAGCTATGGCCACCCTCACTCAATGTGAAATGGTAGTGAAATGGGTCAGCAACTACAGCTTAGGAATGGCACCCTGTGTTCAAAATTACATGCGCACCCCCACCAAAAATGTGGTTATTCAGCATCCAGCTGCATAGATTGACATAGCATTATGACTGGGTCTTTAAATTCTGCCAATGGAAAGATCCAGAAAAAAAAGATGAGAAATTGGTTCATATAATGATGAACTGATGAAAGGCTTATGCCCAAAACGTCGACTTTCCTGCTCCTCAGACGCTGCCTGACCTGCTGTGCTTTTCCAGTGCCACATTTTTCAATTCTGATCTCCAGCATCCACAGTCCTCACAACAGCAGCTGTAGTTATATCATGGGTAACATCTTTGAAACACAGCACACAGATAAGTGATGGTATTGGTGATCAAATGCAGCACAGACACTGGAGGCTTAGACAGGCAAGTTTAATCAAATTACATAACAAGAACTGCCAATTGAGGCAATGCGCTGGAAAGACACCATTACAGGAGGGAAGGTAAAATCCCAACTTCTAAAGTAAAAAGTAGGGACACTTTTCTTTGCTGCGTACATGGGATATAGCATACTGACTGTGTACAGTATAGCTGGAATTTTCCCTGCCCCTGGAAAGATTTCCCAATTATTTTTATGGCTGTCTGACACTAAGCCACTTACAGGTGTGTTTCCCAGGGCAAGTTGCACATTAATTGACAACTCAGTCCAAAGTTCAGGCAGACCGTTTGAAGAAGGGCCTGTGCCCGAAACGTCGAATCTCCTGTTCCCTGGATGCTGCCTGACCTGCTGTGCTGTTCCAGCAATAAAGTTTCAACTCAGTCCAAAGTTCAGGCAGACCGTTAGGCAATTTATCCATTTTCCAAAGTTAATGGTATTTTTCTGAACACCCCTCCCCTTCCTTAGTGCAGAGGCTGGGAGAAAATGGGAGACAACATGCCAGACAGTGAGTGATGCTTCATCTCACTGGGCCAGTTAATGAGCTATAAATATGAACTGCCTCAGCCAAAAAAAAGACCCCTATGAGGAAGCTCCTTCTTTCTCCAAACAGGTGTTGGATTTAATATGTTTTAAATTTTCAGCAGGCTTTTGACAGTGTCCTGAAGTGGGGATAGTCTTGAGCTTTACCATCTGCCTCAGCAATGTCTAATCACTGTGAGGCCAGTACAAGAGGTCATTTCACTGGGTCTCCCACACTGGGAACCTTCCCCAATGGGTGATTGCTGAGTCAGCTGATTAGGAGGCCATATACAAGCCAGCATTAATGGGTGTCTTGACAATAAATGCAGGCTTGGGAGCAACATTTTATTTCAACATTACTTTCATAATATCTGAAAGAAAGGTCAGCATGATGTGTGCCAAAAGCCTGAACACCATCCACAAGGCACAGTAATCACACTCGTGCAGTAAGGATTTATTCACTATTGGAGTATACATTTGCAATGGATGCTTTGCTTTAAGACAAAAATGGAGTTGAGAGATCAAGTGACATTTTCTTTCCACGCATAGCCATGGAATTACACAATGCCCAAACTAACCATCAGGCTTGGACAAGTCATTAAAATGTAAATGAACTTTCAAGGCATATGATTGAGATGTAATTAAAATGCAACAAACCTGTCCTGTGGTTAATAGATGTCCTTCTTCAAATAACTAAATTAGCTGCATTTCACAATACTGCTTGTAGACCTTTCAAATTGACAATTTAAATTCGGAGAACGAGTGTGAAACATCTATCACAATGGTATGTGAATGAGTGAAATTCGGATCCCATTGTTTTACTCTGGCTTAGTTGTCAGAAATCATTTGTGAAGGCAATGGACACAAATCACCCTGGTCACATGACAGGGGCTAGGTTTCAGACATTTAATGAGATACATTTTCAGAACAATAAATGAGCTAGATCCAGCCCAGCATAGGGACAGGAGTCTCCTGAAGCAGGCAGAAATTCCCAGCTGGTCTTCACCTCTATCTCTGAGGAACTGAACCAAGGTTTCGCCACAGGGATTCCACCGCACCTCATAAGGAGTGGAATAATGGAAAACCACTCCTGCAAGTAATACATCACAGTGTAGACACAGACTATTTGGCCCAACAAGTCCATACTGACCCTCTGAAGAGTATCTCACCCAGACCCTTCCCCTAACCTATACATAGGCAGTCCTCCTAATCTGCATATCTTTGGAGGAAACCCACGCAGACACCGGGAGAATATGCAAACTCCACACAGATAGTTGCCCAAGGCTGGAATTGAACCCAGTCCCTGGCACCGTGAGTTAGCAATGCTAACCAGTGGATCAGTGGTGCTGGAAGAGCACAGCAATTCAGGCAGCATCCGAGGAGCAGCAAAATCGACGTTTCGGGCAAAAGCCTTTGCTGCTCCTCGGATGCTGCCTGAATTGCTGTGCTCTTCCAGCACCACTGATCCAGAATCTGGTTTCCAGCATCTGCAGTCATTGTTTTTACCAATGCTAACCACTGAGCTACTGTGGCAGTGTAATCATCTTCCTAAACCATAAGGTTCTATTCTTTAGTAAAAGGAACTACAGGCCTTCAACATCTCAAGTCTTCACCTCAAGGAAAGTAACAGAGAACTTTCAAATTGTTAAGAGCCAAGTGTGTATGTCCTTGTGCAATCATACTCTTTGTTTGAGTATGTACATAATGCTTTAAATGAAGACACATATGCACTTGGGTGTTAAATAATCAAAATTTGACTTCTTATTTTGTCATTAAGCTTTCATGTTTACAAAGTTATTGTTATGTTCAAGTTTGAAGGATTGTACATAATTGGATTTCTTTTTCTTTTTCAGAAACCAGAGAGAGAACATTGGAACATTTCTTCCAACAAGGCATTTCTAAGGAGTCAGTCACATGTCTTGTGATAGCTGCTTGTTCACTGGAGTCAGGTTTCAGTTTCTGTTTTGGGTGTTGTTTGATATATTTGGAGAGATGTTTCCTGAAAGAATGAAGCTTCAAGATGAGCTCTCCTCTTTCAGAAAAGAACCATTATTGTCTGTCCAGTGTGCTACCTGGAGCCCAAGTCCATGTGCTTTTGCATGAGTTGTTTGATATTTCCTAAATGACTGTGTCTGCAGAGGCCCCCAGAGACAACTAATATGCTCAGTGGACATCCTTCTTTATTTGCCAAAACATCAAACCGGCAGCCATCCGAGCATCTCAAACTTTATCATTTCTGTTTGCAAGAAGTAAGATTTATCAGCCCAGTATATTTTTCCCCCATAGCGAACCTCTGCAAAGAAATCCTTTTTTTCCCCCCATTACTTCTTCAAGAGTGAGTGTACATGGATGTTTGTGATGTATTTTGGGTTACTTAAAGGCGTAAATGTCTGTTTTCACATTACATACTGAGCATATTAACTAGTTTTACATCTTCATTGAATAAAAGTCAATAATAAATCAATAATTTTGATTTATTATTGGTTGATGGACCATTTGTATTCTAAGGCTAATATTGAAAAAGTATGCAATTGATCACAACAGGAACCAACAAAAACAATTACATTTATGTTGTGACACATGGAGCTCAGTGCATTCCTCCCTTCTTGGTCGTAACATGTATTTTAAAGATTAGATTCCCTACAGTGTGAAAACAGGCCCTTCAGCCCAAACCAACCCTACAAAGAGTAACCCACCCAGACTCATTTGCCCCCTGACTAATGCACCTAACACTATGGGCAATTTAGCATGGCCAATTCACCTGACCTGCACATCTTTTGGACTGTGGGAGGAAACCGGAGCACCCAAAGGAAACCCACACAGATACGGAGAGAACATGCAAACTCTACACAGACAGTCGCCCAAGGCTGGAATCAAACCGAGGTCCCTGGTACTGTGAGGCAGCACTGCTAACCACTGAGCCACCATGCCACCCCAAAGCTTATGAGAAAACTTGTTACTGATTTGTCCTTGACTGCTTCAGAGGTTAAAACATATCTTTTTCATAATATATCTGTCTTTCCGCCAATCAACAAGTGGATAAAGGGGGAGCCATCATTATCATTTCTTCCCTGTCAGTGCACAAGTTAAGAGTGCAATGGAATATTCTTCACTTGTCTGGAATGGTGCAGCTCCAACAAGATTCAAGAAGCTTAACACCATCAGGACAATGTAGCTCAACTGATCATCAATCTAAACACCATATTAAACATTTAGTCCCACCATCGTTGTCACACAGTGACAGCAGTGTGTACAACCTTCAGCAATTGACCAAGACTCCTTCACCTGCAGCATTCATCCACAAATTCCACCATTGAAAACAAAGGCAGCAAGCACAAGGCATCACCATCAGTCCTGAGCTGGGATAATTCCTGGGATCATTCTCATGAACCTCCTCTGGACCCGCTCCAGGGCCAATACATCCTTCCTGACATATGGGACCCAAAATTTCTCACAATACTCTAAACGTAGTCTGACCAGAGCCTTATTAAGCCTCAGAAGTACATCTTGCTTTTATATTGTGGTCGTCTTGAGATGAATGACAACATTGTATTTGCCTTCCTAATTACTGACTCAAACTGCAAGGTTACCTTAAGAGAAACCTGGACTTGGACTCCCAAGTCCCTTTACACATCAGATTTCTGAAGTCTTTCCTCATTTAGAAAATAGTCCATGCCTCTATTTTTCCTACCAAAGTGTATGACCTCACACTTTCCCATGTTGTATCTGATCTGTCACTGCTTTGCCCACTCTCTTAACCTGTCTAAATCTTTCTGTAGCCACCCCTGCCCCTCCACCTATTTTTGTAACATCTGCAAACTTAGTCAAAAATGCTCTCAGTTCCTTCATCCAGATCATTATTGTATAAAGTAAAAGATTGTGGTCTCAACACTAATCTTTGTGGTCAGTCACCAGCTTCTGTCCTGAGAAGGACCCCTTTACCCCTACTCTCTGCCTTCAGCCAGACAGTCAGGCTTCTATTCATGCCAGCACCTTGCTGAAAAGTGTGGCACTGGAAAAGCACAGCAGGTTAGGCAGCACATGAGGAGCAGGAGAGTTGGTGGGTTTGAAGTAGATGTCCATGTTGAATTGCTCGCTGGAGATGGAGATGGAGAGATCCAGGAAGGGGAGGGAGGTATCTGAGATGGTCCAGTTGAACCTGAGGTCAGGGTGGAAGGTGTTAGTGAAGTTGATGAACTGTTCTACCTCCACATGGGGACATGAGGTGGTGCCGCTACAGTCATCAATGTAATGGAGGAAGAAGTGGTTGATGGTGCCGGTGTAACTGCGGAAGATGGACTGTTCCACATATCTGATGAAGAGACAGGCATAGCTGGGGCCCATGCAGGTGCCCATGGCTACGCCTTTGGTATGAAGGAAGTGGAAGGATTCAAAGGAGACATTGTTGAGGGTGAGAACCAGTTCTGCCAAGCAAATGAAGTCAGCGGAAGAGTACTGGTTGGGTCGACAGGAGAGGAAAAAACAGAGGGCTTGGAGACCTTCATTATGGCGGATGATGTACAGGGACTGGATGTCCATGGTGAAGATGAGGCATTGGGGGTTGGGGGATGGGAGTCATGGAGGAGATGGAGGGCGTGGGTGATGTCCCAAATGTATGTGGGGAGTTCCTGGATCAAGGGAACAAGACCGTGTGAAGATATAAAGACATACATTCGGTGGGGCAGGAGCAGGCAGAACCTGTGCCCACACCTACGCCCACACCTCCTCTCACCTCCGTCCAAGGCCCAAAAGGAGTCTTCCACATCTGGCAGAGATTGTCCTGCACCTCCACACACTTCATCTACTGTGTCCGTTGCTCTCAATGTGGTCTTCTCTACATTGGGGAGACAGGACACAAACTTGCAGAATGTTTCAGAGAACATCTCTGGAACGCACGCACCAAACAATCCCACTGACCTGTGGCCGACCACTTCAACTCCCCCTCCCACTCTGCAAAGGACATGCAAGTCCTGGGCCTTCTCCACCACCAAATCCAAGCCACCCAACACCTAGAGGAAGAATGCCCCCATCTTCCGCCTTAGGACCCTCCAACCACACAGCATCAATGTCAACCTCACCATTTCCCTCATCTCTCCTTCTTCCACCTTATCCGAGATCCAACTCTCCAACTCGGCATCGTCCTCTTAAACTTCCTACCTGTCCATACTCTTTCCCATCTATCTGCTCCACCCTCCCCTCCA
Organism: Chiloscyllium plagiosum; assembly: GCF_004010195.1. Classification (NCBI taxonomy): domain Eukaryota; kingdom Metazoa; phylum Chordata; class Chondrichthyes; order Orectolobiformes; family Hemiscylliidae; genus Chiloscyllium; species Chiloscyllium plagiosum. Next base: position 77,992,580 of record NC_057712.1, read on the forward strand.
ATCTATCACCAACACCCCCCACCTTCAACTATCTATTGCCTTCCCAGCCAACTCACCTCAACTCCCACCATCCCCACCCGCCTATTTATCTCTCAACTCCCTTCAACGCCCTCCCTACCCCCACATTCCTGATGAAGAGCTTATGCCCGAAATGTCAATTCTCCTACTCCTCAGATGCTGCCTGACCTGCTGTGTTTTTCCAGCGCCACACTTTTCAACTCTGATCTCCAGCATCTGCAGTACCTTGCCTCTAACGCAACTGGCCCTTACCTTACTCAGCAGACTGCTGTGTGGCACCTTATCAAAGGCCTTCTGGAAGTCCAGATCAATAATTGCTTCTCCTTGGTTTAAGCTGCTCGTTACCTCTTTAAAGAATAGCGAGCAGGTTAGACCGAGGAGAGCCAATAGATGCTATCTATCTGAAACTCCAGAAGGCCTTTGATAAGGTGCCGCATAAGAGACTGCTGAGTAAAGTAAGGGTCCATTGTGTTTTAGACAAGCTGCCAGTGTCACAAAGCTGGTCCCTTTTTTTCTAAAATTTGTTCCTTTTCTCAAGGATACCGTATCCTTGGCTTTTTCAGAGGGGTCATAAACAGCTCCCGGCTCTGAGGTGACTAGTTTGGTACAGAGATGAAAAGGATTTTGAGAGGCCTTTTGTTTATTTGTAAACAGATGAGACTTCAGACCAAAGTGGTCATGTTTTAGAAGTGATCTGTATAATGAAAGGGGAATAGTCAGCTCTCTAGCTGAGCAGTTCAGTCCAGAACTAGTTAGGAGTTCAACAGTGAGCTGTGTGGAAACAGGCTGTGAAACTCTCTTTCTCATTCTGCCTTTTCATCTTCAAACTGTAAGCATTTGTTCCATTTGGACTGTTTAAGGGGGTTTACTTATTGGGACTGTTGTGTATATTCGGAACAGCATAATTAAGTCTAGTTTGGATAGACTGAGCTCTGTGGGGTTCTTTATTCTGTTCTTTGTGTTTCGTTGTGTAATTTTGTGAATCAATTTTTGTCTGTTTTAAAACCTGGTAGTCAACCTAGCTAACTTACTGTAGGTGATTTTCACTGTACACTTACCGAAACAAATTGCAATGTTATGATCTGGGTTACCTGCTTAAGAATGTTTTGAGTGGTCTGGCCTAGTCCATAACACTAGCATGGATAGAAGTTTGGCTGTCTGCCTGAAGACAGAGGGTGGGGATAAAAGGGGCCTTCACAGGATGGAACCCAGTGACTAGTGGTGTTCCCCAGGGTCAGTGCTGGGGCTACAACTTTTCACGTTGGATCAGTGGTTAGATCTGCTGCCTCACAGCACCAGGGACTTGGGTTCAATTCTGCTCATGGGTGACTGCATGTGTGGGTTTTCTCCCACAGTCCAAAGGTGTTCAGTTATGTGGATTAGTCACGGTAAATGCAGGGGTATGGGGAAAGGGTGGGGTGGCTGGAATGCTCTTCAAAGGACTGGTGTGGACTCAACGGGCTGAATGGCTTCTTTCCACACTGTAAGGATTCTATGATTCTATTAAAATGTTCTGGTAAAGAGAAACAGATTTCAAACATTAACTCTACTCCTCTCTCCACAAAAGTTGTCTGTCAAAGAAAATGTTTGGGCTTGTCCATGTTAATCCCACTACCTAATTAATGATCATTTGTGTTGTGACACACTGGAAGTTAATTTTTCCAAATGCAGAGTTTTATTCCTACAGATTTTAATTTGTATTTGAGATTTAATAAAAATAAATAAATTTTCAAATTTTTCTAAACATTGTCATTCTAACCTTTTTTTCGTCTTAGTCCAACTTTCCTGTTCCTCTTTATACGTTGTCTGCTACTTCTGATTTTTCTTGAATTAAGCACTTTAGATTACACTTGCCTACACAGACTATGTGCTGTCCATGAACCACTGGAAGATGTACAATCTCTTGCTCTTTTGGATGATCCAGATCACTGAGGGAATGGGGCTGATCCAGGATTTATGGGGGCACCTCAGGCGCTAGCTACAGAGCAAACAAAAGACCTTGATTTAAGTCTCAGGGAAAGCCTGTCAAAACATGATCCAAGCAAGCAATTGACAGGTCATCAGCAGGCCTTCCATGTGATCAAGCACTTAGCAGGAAGAAGTCTCACCTGAAAAAATAATTGCTGGCCATTCCAAGGTTTCAAGCCATTTCTGACTTAGAGTCATAGTCATAGAGATGTACAGCATGGAAACAGACCCTTCGGTCCAACCCGTCCATGCCGACCAGGTATCTCAACCCAATCTAGTCCTACCTGCCAGTACCCGGCCCATATCCCACCAAACCCTTCCTATTCATATACACATCCAAATGCCTCTTAAATGTTGCAGTTGTACCAGCCTCCACCATATCCTATGGCAGCTCATTCCATACACATACCGCCCTCTGCATGAAAAAGATGCCCCTTAGGTCTCTTTTATATCTTTCCCCTCTCACCCTAAACCTATGCCC
>NC_057712.1:77995543-77996591 GCF_004010195.1 Chiloscyllium plagiosum
CTCTGTCTTCTACCTTTGAGCCAGTTCTGTATCCAAATGGCTAGTTCTCCCTGTATTCCATGAGATCTAACCTTGCTAATCAGTCTCCCATGGGGAACCTGGTCGAACGCCTTACTGAAGTCCATATAGATCACATCTACCGCTCTGCCCTCATCAATCATCTTTGTTACTTCATCAAAAAACTCGATCAAGTTTGTGAGACATGATTTCCCACCCACAAAGCCATGTTGACTGTCCCGAATCAGTCCTTCCCTTTCCTAATACATGTACATCCTGTCCCTCAGGATTCCCTTCAACAACTTGCCCACCACCAAGGTCAGGCTCACTTGTCTATAGTTGCCTGGCTTGTCCTTACCACCCTTCCTAAACAGTGGCACCACGTTTGCCAACCTCCAGTCTTCCGGCACCTCACCTGTGACTATCAATGATACAAGTTTCTCAGCAAGAGGCCCAGCAATCACTTCTCTAGCTTCCCACAGAGTTCTAGGGTGCACCTGATCAGGTCCTGGAGATTTATTCACCTTTAACCGTTTCAAGACATCCAGCAATTCCTCCTCTGTAATATGGACATTTTGCAAGATGTCACCATCTATTTCCCTACGGTCTATATCTTCTATATCCTTTTCCACAGTAAATACTGATGCAAAATATTCATTTTGTAGCTCCCCCATTTTCTGCGGATCCACATAAAGGCCACCTTGCTGATCTTCGAGGGGCCCTATTCTCTCCATCATTACCCTTTTATCCTTAATACATTCGTAAAACCCCTTTGGATTCTCCTTAATTCTATTTGCCAAAGCTATCTCATGTCCCCGTTTTGCCCTCCTGATTTCCCTCTTAAGTATACTCCTACTTTCTTTATACTCTTCTAAGGATTCCTCGATCCATCCTGTCTGTACCTGACATATGCTTCCTTCTTTTTCTTAACCAAACCCTCAATTTCTTTAGTCATCCAGCGTTCCCTATAGTTACCAGCCTTCCCTTTCACCCTGACAGGAATATACTTTCTCTGGATTCTTGTTGCATTTTCCAGCTATCCCTTTACCTG
>NC_057712.1:77996615-78027075 GCF_004010195.1 Chiloscyllium plagiosum
CCTCCTGATTTCCCTCTTAAGTATACTCCTACTTTCTTTATACTCTTCTAAGGATTCGCTCGATCCATCCTGTCTGTACCTGACATATGCTTCCTTCTTTTTCTTAACCAAACCCTCAATTTCTTTAGTCATCCAGCGTTCCCTATAGTTACCAGCCTTCCCTTTCACCATGACAGGAATATACTTTCTCTGGATTCTTGTTGTCTCATTTCTGAAGACTTCCCATTTTCTCGCTGTCCCTTTACCTGTGAACATCTGCCTCCAATCAGCTTTCGAAAGTTCTTACCTCATTCCGTCAAAATTGGCCTTTCTCCAATTTAGAACTTCAACTTTTAGATCTGGTGTATCCTTTTCCATCACTATTTTAAAACGAATAGAATTATGGTCACTGGCCCCAAAGTGCTCCCCCACTGACACCTCAGTCACCTGCCCTGCCTTATTTCCTGAGAGTAGGTCAAGTTTTGCACCTTCTCTAGTAGGTACATCCACATACTGAATCAGAAAATTGTCTTGTACACATTTAAGAAATTCCTCTCCATCTAAACCTTTAACACTATGGCAGTCCCAGTCTATGTTTGGAAAGTTGAAATCCCCTACCATAACCACTCCATTATTCTTACAGATAACTTAGATCTCCTTGCAAGTTTGTTTCTCAATTTCCCTCTGACTATTGGGGGTTCTATAATACAATCCCAGTAAGGTGATCATCCCTTTCTTATTTCTCAGTTCTACCCAAATAACTTCCCTGGATGCATTTCTGGAAATATCCTCCCTTAGCACAGCTGTAATGCTATCCCTTATCAAAAATGCCACTCCCCCTCCTCTCTTGCCTCCCTTTCTATCCTGCCTGTAGCATTTGTATCCTGGAACATTCAGCTGCCTGTCCTGCCCATCCCTGTGCAATGTTTCCGTAATTGCTACGATATCCCAGTCCCATGTTCCTAACCATGCCCTGAGTTCATCTGCCGTCCCCTTCCAATTTAGGTGCAATCCGTCCTTCTTGTACAGGTCACTTCTAACCCAAAAGAGATTCCAATGATCCAAACATGCGAATCCTTCTCCCATACACCAGCTCCTCAGCCATGCATTCATCTGCTCTATCCTCCTATTCCTGCCCTCTGTGCGTCGCTGACAAATACCAACTCATCTGCTCAATCTGACCCTCCATGAAAGTTGCCAGCCTCTCAATGTAAGAAACCATGTGCCTATGCACCAAGAAAACGGCAGCATTCATGGTCAAGATGGACTCATCCATTCCCTTGCATAGGTGTGCACAGATCTACCAGATCTTCCCATTCTACTCATGACTAGATCCAGCAGCTGCCATATTGTTGACAACTCCAAAAGTCCTTTGTCAACCAACATGGTCCTTGTATCCCACTGTCCTTCAATTTCTCTGGCCTCATCTCTCTTATTAACTCAAAGCTGATAGTTTCTCAACACCTTGTTTATCAAGAATCTACATAGAAACTGAAAGAGCTACAGGTGCTGTAAATCAGAAACAAAAACAAAAGTTGCTGAAAAAGATCAGCAGGTCTGGAGCATCTGTGAAGAGAAATCAAATTTATCATTTTGGGTGGAAACATTAACTTTGGTTTCGCTTGACAGATGTTCCAGACCTGCTGGGCTTTCCAGTAACTTGTGTTTTTATTTAAGACTATATAGCTTTACCTTAACAATATTCAAACCATGGAATCTTCAGGCACGACAACGTGGGCATTGGTGAGACAGTTAGAAGATTGGCAGTGAGGAGTTTCTCAATGTCAAGAACAAAAAATAACAAGAACCACATGTTGACTGGCAGATGAAATTCTCACCAGTGAGTAGTCGGAGGGCACCAACATCCTTATTATTACATCATCTCACCTCATTGATATGCACTTTCCCATTAGATAGAAATTAAACAAACAATTACTGAAATGAAAGTCTTAATGGTAACTTGGTAAGTCTCCTGACTTGATGGTAATGGTACAGTGGGCAATATGCCAAGCCATGAAGTTGTATAATGTGTTGAAATTTAGCAGCTGCTTATAGATGCACAGCAGCTGATCAATGACAATCTTGTTAAGGCTGTTCGAAGTCTGTCCCATTTAGCACAGTGATAGTGCCACACAACACGATGGAGAGTGTTCTCAATGTGAAGACAACAGTTCATCCCCTCATGGACAGTGTGGTTGTCACTCTTCCCAGTCTTGTCATGGACAGATGTCTCTGTGGCAGTCAGCTTGATGAGGATGAGGTCAAGTATGTTTTGATTCCCTGACCACCTGGCCGAGACCCAGTTGAGTAGTTATGTCCTTTAGGACTCAGCCAGTTCAGTCTGTAGGTGTGCTGCCAAGCACTCTTTGTGGTGGATGTTGAAGTGCCCCCACCCAGTGGACATTCTGCACCCTTGCCAACTTGAGTGCTTCCTCCAAATGGTGTTTCACATGGAGAACCACTGATTCATCAGCTAAGGGGTGAGCAGTACATAGTAATCAGCAGGGTGTTTCCTTCTCCATGTTTGATAGGTTACCTTGAAACTTCATGTTGTCGGAGTCAATGTTGAACACTCCCAGGGAAACTCTGTCCTGACTGTATGTCACTGTGCCACCACCTCTTCTGGGTCTACATGCCTGTGAGACAGGACGTACTCAAGGCTAGTGATGGCATTGCACTGTTAGTACAACTTTTATAATAATTCTGAGCACCTTTGTTATGTTAGATTTTAAGCCTGTGATCTAACTCTAAGCTAATAGTGTGTAAATAAGAGTTTGCTGGATATCCCAGAGAGTCAGACAACAGCCATTCTTAGGGTGTCAGAAACCAAGATGCAGTGCAGACAAAAGGGAATACAGTCCAAGCTAGTCTCTCAAAGCTGCAGGATAGAACCTTGAATTCCTATCATGGTAACCACAAGGCCTGGTCATCTAAGAGTTGTTTCAATAAAGACAGATCAAATAACTGCCACTGTCTGCCTGACCCACTTGCCATTGACTGAGTGGTCAATCACTTGTCACCTTGTATATCATTTCACATTTCCATTTGCAAATCCCAAAGAAATTAAATATGAAGGACTCATACTGGTAAAGGTTATTGGTTTGTTTACAGCACTGTAGCCATGTTCACCACAAATGCTGACCTCCTGTGCAAACTCCATCCAGTTTCTTCAATCTGGTCTCTTCATCTGTAACTAAGGTAGAGTGCTTCCTGCCTTCCCGAGAAAGCCTGGAGGAGAGTTTGTAGGAAGGCGTGTTAGACTGTGGAGTCAACCACGGTCCATACCTCTGCTGTGGTGGCAACAGGCTTCCTGTCAGCACTTTGGGTGTTGAGTATTTGTGGTCAGGTTGTGAGACCTTCTATGAGGTGACAGTAATGCTTAGCCAAGTGATTCAAACATAGGCAGAACCTCACATGAAGTTGGAAACGATGTAAAAATGACACTGGTACCTGATTTTAAGTCAGGTTGCACCGCCATCAGCACTTCTTTGCTCATGTTTACTTTAGACTGAGGTCCATTCCTCAGGATGGCTTATTATTGACTTCACTACATTTGGCTGGCTTCACAATTATCGAACAGAAGCAGTACGAGCACCAGGACCCGCAGTCTATCAATCAATTTTAGCTCACTAAGATTGAGCATTTCTACATTAGAAACTCTGAAGCACCAATTAGAATGCCCATGCCTGATGGGAATGAATTGGAGATGATTAACAGTTCTGCAGCCACATATACAGCCAGCTTTACACTATTTAATAAGCATGTTCAGACCAGCCATCAACAGTGTCGCACCAAGCAGGCAAGGACTTCATTGAAATTCAAAAGGTGCCTTAACTCTAGGCAAAAGAATAATGTGTTGAAGATCATTCTTTTAAATAGGCATTTAGTTTCCCTGCATAATGGATTTAAGGGACATTTTATTGAAATGGCATATCCTGTAGAATTATTATAAAAGCAGTCTGTAGGAACTTAGCAGGAAGCAACAATTAACTTGCATGGGACTTCAAATTGCTCCTGCCAGCTCAAAAATGGTTTTAATGCTATAAGTTTGAATTGACTGCTTTCTCAATGACAGGTAATCACTCTGCATTAGGTTGCATTAGTCCGTCAACATCAAACCTACTCTGTGCAGGCATATATGGCAGTGGAATAGGATGGATCTGAAGCTTGTGGCAATTCTGACTGTACAATTCATTCACTCAGTTCTGTTTTGTGAATAGATGGTCACCCCAAATTCTAACAACATTTGAAAGCATCATAGAGGTGGAGTGTTGTACAAGATGCTAGGTTCTGAAAGGGTTAATGGTGGACAGCACATTCAACTCCTCCCAACTTGATGACGTCATGCTGACTTAGGTGGGAATACAACGATGAATCTCAAAACAGATGGACCTTTTCCCGTTCAGTTTCCTTTCAAAATCATTGATTGTTTCTTTTTCCACCATTCTTGTCAGCAGTGAGTTCTGCTTGCAATGCAAAAAATGTCCTTCCTATATTTCCTATTCATCTCTTGCCCAAAACCACAACATGTCCTACAGTCCTTAACAATCTCAATGGCTTTGTCTTTTTCTACCCTATCTAAACCTATCATCGTCTTGCATCTGAATCTAGTTCTCCCTTCCTTTCTGTAAAGGAGAGTATTCCAGTTTCTCCAACTCAAACTTCATAGCTAAGATGCCTCATCATTAAAACCTTTCCAGTCAACCTTCCCCTGATCCTCAAAGACTTTAAATATTTGTGTTTGAAACATAGATCAAGAGTGAAATTATGGAATGTAGGAATGTGAGAATTCCCACAGGCTGGGTCTGCACAAGTAGCAGGTTCACTTTTGTTTTTTTTTTGGGAATGAAGTAGAGTTCCACTGATTCATGTGACCTGCTTCTCCAGATGATAGTGGCATTATCAATTGTCATATCATGAGAGCACTATGCCTGTTAATGGGGCATCTAGCTATCAATATCTGAGCCCATCTGCTTGTCAACCATAGAGTCATAGAACTGAACAGCACGGAAACAGGCCCTTCAGTCCAACTCATCCATGCCAACCAGATACCCTAAATTAATCTAGTCCCATTTGCCAACATATAGGCCCATATCCCTCTAAACCTTTCCTATTTATTTACTCATCCAGATGTCTTTTAAATGTTGTAATTGTACCAGCCTCCACCACTCCTGTTGGCAGTTCGTTCCATACATATACCACCCTCAGAATGACAAAATTGTCCCTTAGGTCGATTTTAAATCTACCCCCTTTCATCCTAAATCTATGCCCTCTAGTTTTGAACTCTCCCACCCAAGGGAAAAGACCTTGTCTATTTACCCAATCCATGTCCCTCATGATTTTATAAACTTCTATAAGATCACTTCTTGGCCTCCAACACTCCAGGAAAAACAGTCTATTCAGCCTCCCCCTGTCGCTCAAACCCTCCAACCCTGGCAACATACTTGTAAATCTTTTCTGAACCCTTTCAAGTTTCACAGCTTTCTTGCTATAGGAAGGAGACCAGAATTGCACACAACATTCCAAAAGTGGACTAACCAATGTCCTGTACAGCCACAACATGACCTCCAAACTCCTAAAAACAATGCACTGACCAATAAAGGAGAGCATACCAAACTCCTTCACTATCCTATCTACCTGCAACTCCACTTTCAAGGTACGATGAACCTGCACTCCAAGGTCTCCTCGTTCAGCAACACTCCCTAGGATCTTACCATTAACTGTCTAAGTCCTGCCCTCATTTGACTTTCCAAAATGCAGTACCTCAAAACAAAATCATTTTCAATTCAAGTATGCTGAGGTGCATTTGTTTGTTCTCCTGATGATAATATGGTGACACGTTTTGGAACCAAATGATTGTAAGTTACTCTTGGCAAGTACCACATGGACTGCAGCAATTCGCAAAGCACCACTTTCTCACGGACAATTAAAAAGAGGCAATAAATTTGAAGAAAGTCAATAATGGCCACATTCCATAAACCATAGAGAAATGAAAGCACCAAAGGAGGCCACTCAGCCATTATGTCTGCAATTACTAAATAAACTAGCCACCCATTCTAATTCCATTTCCCTGGCCCATCAGCTTGCAGATTATAGCTCTTCAAATGCAGATCCATCTTCAGAGGAAATGAATTGAAGATTTATGCCTCAACCAACAAACTAGGCTAGTTGACCTCTCCACAAGGGGTAATTGGTATTCCCATTCTGCTTTATCCCAGCTCCTTATTATTCTGCACACCTCAATTAAGTCACCCTTCAGCCTCTTCTGCTCAAAGTCACTCACCTATCCAATCTTTCTGCAGAGCTACAACTCTCAAGTCCTGGAAACATACTTGTAAATTTCCTTTGTACTTTCTGTTAGCAATTATGCTCTTCATGTAATATGATTACGAGAACTGTGCACAAAACTCCAGATGTGGCTGAACTAATATCTTATAAAGTTACAGAATTTCAGCTGCTTTTGTATTCAATACCCCATACAGTAAGAAAAGCATCCAGTAATGTGCCTTGTTTACCACTTCATATACCATCAAAGTCAAGCTGACCTGGGTACAATTATCTGGCAAGGCCTTGCACCCTTTTTGAACAAATTGTTTTAGATTAGATTAGATTAGGTTCCCTACAATATTGAAACTGGCCCTTTAGCCCAACAAATCCACACCGCCCTCCGAAGAGTAACCCACCCAGACCTATTCCCCTACCCTATATTTACACCTGACTAATTCACCTAACACTTGCACAAACTCAACTGTGAGGCAGTTTCCAGTTGTCAGTATCTGAGTTTCCATTGCAGCACAAGCAGAAGTCAGGGTGTCACTGCGGATGTGCAGACTGAAATCAAGAGATCTCAGTATGTTGCCTAATCTCCTGACTGGGGACACCAGCATTCTTCTCAGAAGATTCAAAAAGGTACCTGGAGCCAAAACAAATAGAGAAGCAAACAATACATGATTCAGTGACATTTTAATCAGAGAATGTAATGATACAGAACGCAGCATTAGTGCACTAAAAAGAAAACAGCAAGTGCTGGAGAAACTCAACAGCTCCGGCAGTATCTATGGATAGAAAAACAGTTAATTTTTTGAGCGCAATGTGACTCTTCTTCTTCTACAAATGGTTAAGACTGAAGGGAAATTCTGGGACACCAGCTCAGTGGCTCCTGTTCACAAGCATTGCTGAGATGATTCTTATGATTCTTGTGATGCTTAGAACACTGTTTCTCAGTCATCCTTCTCCTGATGTTTCCACTGGATTTCAAGAGATGTGAAGTAGCTGGTTCACTTATAATAGATCTCTGACTTAGCAATTCAAAATCATAGATTTCAGCAACCGCTGAAAGTAAGTTAAACTGGTTTTCTTCAAATTTAAAGTGGCTTAATGCAGAGAACAGGGAGGGAAAGAGCTCCTAAGCTAGTGCGATGCAAAGGCTTTCTGTATCTTGTTCACAGCCTTGGGGCAAAATGCCATTGAGAGCAAAGTAATCTGCTTGATCGGTACTACATCCATAAACATTTATTGTTCTACTACTGGCACTTAGTAGGAGAAGAATACACAATTTATTTCTACATTCTTGAAGTATACATTTTAATGACATGGAAATACATCACTGTTTCTTCAGTGTTGGCTGGTCAATATCCTGGAGCTCCCTCCCTAACATCATTGTGGATCTATTTACATAAAGTGCACTACAGGAGTTCAAGGAAACAGCTCACCACCACATTATCCATGTCAGTCAGGAACTAAATGTTGGCCCAGCCATTTAAGCTCACATCCCCTGAATGAATAATTTTTTAAAAAAATCATATTGAGACATGTCTTATTTTCCTAATTATGGAAAAGTCCTTGGAATAACCCAATAAAAATGCTCTGACCTTAACTGAGCCAATGGACCTCTTGGAAGAAACCGAATGATTCACTCTGTGATTAGTTAAAAGTTCATAAGTCTTTGAACTTTGTCAGACTCCAGGAGATCAGAGATGAACTTGAAGCTCATAAAAGTCTCCTAAATCAGAGCCTGCCTAAATTTGCCCTTTTGACCTTGGGGCATGGATGGAAGAAGCATCCATTTTCCCTTCGATTGGCAAATACCTCTTTGGAGAAAGCGTGTAGTCGCAGATGAACAACTGGCATGCTCTGTGCGTTAGTCCTTCAGAATTTCAGAGCCAAGGTCAGCACTCATTTCCATTAGCTATTCCTATGCAGTCCAACAATGTACACTTCATGCTGGCAGATCAAGTCAATTAATATGTATTTGTGTTTTGCCTTCTGTCAAACAAAGTGGTGTTTAATTGGGTAATGATGACAAAATGTAGACTCGTTGATGTTGTTCTGTGGATTAGAGGCTCGAATAGCTGACGAGGCAATCTATTAATTGCTCTCCGTTGCAAGTATTCACAGTGCTTGGCACAGATCAATGCATCAAGTTCTTCCTGTGAATTTCAAAGACTCTCGGATTAATTTCACAATGATGAACTTGGGCAGTGATTCCGGATCAAAAATATAGATACAGCCAATACAGATACAGTTCTATTCCTGGGTCTCTCCTCTGAGCCCGTGAGAACATTTAAAAAATCGAAAGAGCAGAGGATGCTGTAAATCAGAAACAAAAACAGAAGTTGCTGGAAAAGCCCAGCAGGTCTGGCAGCATCTGGGAAGAGAAATCAAAATTAATGTTTCGTGCTCTGAGGAAGGGTCTTTGGAGCTGAAACATTAATTTTGATTTCTCTTCACAGATGCTGCCAGAATGTTTAAAAACACTCTGTATCTGTTCTGTGCATGTGTTCTGGTACATCAACCTCTTAAAAGTGAAATTTATTGCTTAAATCCCAATTTGATGATCATTGTAGCTTTCAACCCATATACTGATACCAGAGACCGATCAGCTCTTTTTTGAAGAGCTCCACTACTTAAAGGTGGTTCACCTTCGAACCAATTGGCTTGCTCTATTGCTGTGTATTGGTGAACAAATTTTGCTCCTTTTTCCTCTCCCACCACGTTACTGCTTTTGTCTGATTTGCTTTATTTCAGTCTTGAGTTTGTTCCAGAATTCTTGCAGCAGCACTCCAGCTGTTACCAGTTTCACCTTTGCATTGTCAACCACGGCTGTTTCATTGAGCTAAATTGGAGGAGGGATTCCCACAGAGGAAGAAGAAACAGATGCACTGGTGCAACATCTGCTTGAACATCCATATATCAGTGGTCCAATCATGTCACAAAAGCCAGGCATAACTATAATAGCAAGCAACCATGTAGTTAAACTGGAAAGCTGGAAGTGAACAGCAATAAAATGGTGCCTGATTTTCAGGCAATATTCCATATTTCTCCTCCCTGTTGTCATTAATAGCACACATGTATAATGAACCTTGGGCTCTTTTCAGGAGTGTCATTTGGACATCAATATGCTAAATAGGACATTTTATAAAAAACCTTAGAGATGATCTGGGAATAAGTGGACTGGTGACAGCTACTTTAACGAAACTGGGTAGGAGGAACTCAAAGTGAGTTTTTATGGGCACAGTGCAGACATATCTACAAAGCAAAATGGGTGGCGCTGCCAAACCAAAGGTGTCTGGTTTTCTAGACCTTACAGGGTAAGAGAAAGCAGAATAATAGACCTTCTGACAATCTCAAAAAAGCAATAGATTTAGATTTTTTTAAAAATTCCCTACAGCGTGGAAACAGGCCCTTCAGCCCAACACCTACCTTCTGAAGAGTAACCCACTTCCCTCTGACTAATGCACCTAACATTATGGACAATTCACCTGACCTACACATGTTTGGATTGTGGGAAGGAACCGAGCACCTGGAGGATACCCATGTAGATACAGGGAGAACATGCAAACTCCACACAGACAGTTACCCGAGGCTGTAATCGAACCCAGGTCCCTGGTGCTGTGAGACAGCAGTACTAACCACTGAGCCACCATGCTGGCCGTGTTATGCAATAACACTCAATTCCAATTCTCTGGTATCTTGTGAGAGTTGAAAAATAATTCTACATATTTCCTCCTTGTCTTCCCATAAAGTATTCCCTCCTAAGGCTTTCCATAGGATACGGTTACGCTCGCCTTGGTGATTTACCCACTTTCATGAAAGTCAGCTCTGCAAGTGTTTCCCTTCTCATTATAATTATTTTATCTTACATTTCACACTCCTCCTCCTTAACTGGAATATCTGCATCATTCCCTTCCTTTGTGAAAACAGAGACAAAATACTCATTAATAACTCTGAGCACACCTCCTGCACCCATGCGCAACCTACCATGTGTATCTTTGAGAAGCCCAGCTCCTTCCTTAGTCCTCTCCTTGCTCATATTGTACTGATATATTCTTTATGTTTCCCTTAATTTTGGCAGACAAAACCCTTTCTATATTCTCTCTTTACTTTCCTAATGTTCTTTTTCACTTCACCACCATACTTTCTATATTCCTGTAAAATTCCTGAAGGGGTGGCATGGTGGCTCAGTGGTTAGCACTGCTGCCTCACAGCACAAGGGTCCCAGATTCGATTCCAGCTTTGGGTGACTGTCTGTTTCATGATGGAAACAATGAGCTCCATCTCTGCACAGAGCCTTATGGCACATTGGAACTGGACTCCTTCATGCTGTTGTAAGCAACCTTTGTGACAGGTCTACCAATGCCTCAATCATCTCTTTGTACATGCTCGTTATCCTTTTGCTGTACGACTCTGAATGAAATCCTTCTCAAAACCTGCTGGAAAACGTACCTGCAAGCATGTCCTTGAAGATTTGATACACATGTAATTCCTTCCCCTGGCTTTGATGTAATCTAATTTTACCTGGTTTATTCTGTAATAATCCCTGGTTTATATTACCCTCTGAAGCCCAAACAGTGTCAATATCTGAACTGTTGGCAGTGAAGGTCAAATCGAAAGATTTGCTCTTGTTCTTGATTTTGCGAGACTTCACTGGCTGATCAGTCAGTACATGGATATCTGCAAGTAGAAAAGCAAAGGTAAATGTTCAGGTCCATGATGTTGGAAATAGGGGTAAACAAAAGTTACATGATCATACCATTTGAAACAAGGATTTTGTATCAGGTTGCCGGATGAAGGTGATGTTATTCTGCAACGTTGTGTGGGAATGTACCATCATCCTGAATGGTTTAGATGATACTGGCCACAAGTACCTCATTCACTGCCATGATAATTACTCTGTGCATTGGTTAAGAAGACAGAGGTCTTTGCTGCTCCTTCCTGCTGAATGTGAACCTATCATGCAAGAGAGAGGAGTGGAAACTGCAAACTGTGAATCTAAGGCAGGCTACATTGATCAGTGTATGAGGTTGTGTTGGAGCAAATGAATGTTAGACATGAGTCCTGATAGTTGGAAGTTGCTGATGGACGAATAATAAGGCATTGCTCGTTGAAATGTGTGTGAGGCTTATTGTGTGGTGGGTCAAAGATGGTATTTGGAATGCATTCACTGACCTTCACTATTCATGTAAGATCATTAAACTTCTTATGGCACTGAACATAGTCCTCAGGACCAGATTCTTTGTAAGGACCTGCATAGTTGCCAGTTCCCATTCCCTTTGCAGTACATCTACTGCAGACATATGCTTTTTCCCTTCTACATCCTGGCCTAATATCCCCAGCATGGCATCAGAGAACCTAGAAAGACTGTCTCTGCTCTGTTACACGATTGGTATTCTTCATTCCTTGTGAGAAATCATTCTTTATTTTTGGCTTTTTATTCAGTCGTGGCTTGTGGTGTGTCACTGGCTGGACCAGCACTTATGGCCCATCCTTAATTGCCCAGAGGGCAGTTAAGATTCAACCACATTGCTATGGGTCTGGAGTCACATGTAGATCAGATCAGGTGAAGATGGTAGTTTCCTTCCCTAAAGACATTACTGAACCCGATGGGTTTTTTTCAACAGTTGACAATAGTTTCTTGGTCAACATTAAACTCTTGATACCAGATTTTTGTTGAATTCAAATTCTACTATGTGCTATGGCAGGAATCGAACCTGGGTCCCTAGAACAAGACTGAGGTCTTTGGGTTAACAGTCCAGCAATAATAGCACTAGGCCATTGCTTCCAATAAAACAGTTCCCAATGTGTGCTGCTGCCAGAATATATACTCAATTTAAGAAATGTGTTTGTGAATCAGAAACATCAGACTTACATCCCATTTTTGCTTGAAATGAATCAAAATTTAAACAAGATTTCTAATCATTCTTACTGCACATTGCTGGACTAACTTTTGAAAGGGTAAAGCGCTAACAATCCATGAATTTGAAATTTCATCCATTCCATTGAATAAGTATAAGTCTGACAGAGTATTCACCTGCCCGAGCTACAGGCTGGAGACTTCATTCTAAACTCCAGGGATAAGATCGGTTGCACAACAGTGGTGACCCGTCTATGTCTACAAAACGAGCCAGTGTAGGATTCCTCAATCCAACCTGATTTACTCTTGTACACCATGTGGCCTTTGGCAATACTTCTGAACTCTCTTCAAGGCTCACTGAACTAAAGGAAATTAGATTAGATTACTTACGGTGCAGAAACAGGCCCTTCGGCCCAACAAGTCCACACCAACCTGCCAAAGCGCAACCCACCCAGACCCCTACATTTATCCCTTCACCTAACACTATGGGCAATTTAGCATGGCCAATTCACCTAACCTGCACATTTTTGGTCTGAGAGAGGAAACCAGAGCACCCGGAGGAAACCTACGCAGACAATGTGCAAACTCCACACAGTCAGTCACCTGAGGTGGGAATTGATCCCAGGTCTCTGGTGCTGTGAGGCAGCAG
The DNA here is from genome assembly GCF_004010195.1 of Chiloscyllium plagiosum. Classification (NCBI taxonomy): domain Eukaryota; kingdom Metazoa; phylum Chordata; class Chondrichthyes; order Orectolobiformes; family Hemiscylliidae; genus Chiloscyllium; species Chiloscyllium plagiosum. The sequence continues at coordinate 78,009,377 of NC_057712.1, forward strand.
TGCTAACCACTGTGCCACCGTGCCACCAAATTGCATTTTTCAATTGAACCTTTGGCTTCCACTGGCACCATTTTGACAAGAGAAGATAATCAATCAACTCCAGGATTAATTATCTTATTCTAAGGTATCAGGGGACTGGAGAAAGTTCAAAAGGATACCTTGGCATGAATTCACCTGAAACCTTACAGGAATACAAAAGGAGGGAATTCCCTGCAAATCCCAGAAACTTGTTCTAAAATATCCCCAAGATAAACATTTATGGACTGAACACTTTGCCAATCTCCGAAATGAAATTGAAGTCTCTTATCTATGTTAATGCATTCTCTTGTATTCCTTGTTCCTCGTGAAGAGAATGCAAAGTCACACTCTCTCCCAACAAAGTAATTTTGGGGAATTCATTTCTTTTTCAGAAAGCAAATTAGGCACAAACCTGTCATATTGCAGAAATTGCATTTTAATTATGAGTTGCCGATCTATTTTAAAGTGTACATTTTCTAGATTAAGATAATGCTAGCTTGAACTCTGCCATTAACACATTTTAGGATATTAATTTTAGGATTCTTAAAGATAGCCTCAGGTTGGTAATTATATACCAAATTAATTTGGTTCAGTAAGTACACTTTATTGAAAACTAATACATTTTAAATAGACTTTATAAATCAGTAAATCATTTTCGCTCTTTTGCAAGTGACCTTTACCAGCACAAGAATGTATGATGTAGGCCTTTACAAATGTTGGAAGCTTACAGTCTCAAATCACAGTACACTATTAATTCTAAATGTTACCAACAGTCCACAATGAGCTATGGGAAACTCTATTCACCACAGTAAAGACCCTAGTTACACTCAAACTTAGGATGACATAAAAATTGCGAATAATTCTGCTCAGCAAAATTAAGAGGTAAGAATATACTTATGCATTGGGTTACACTATAGATCTTTTCCATCTAATAATGAAATACTCATATATTGTATACTCAGCAGCCAGAAAGAGATTGATTATAGCAGCGGGCACTCAATTAGAATGCATAATTGTATATTTCAGAACAGACGAAAATGAAAAAATAGAACAGGGTGGGCCTTTCAAACCTATCCTCTGGTTCAATACTATCATGGCTGAATTTTTACATTGACATTGTTGATCCCCATATCCTTTTACTCTCTTAACGCCCAAAGATTTACTGAGCTCAGACAAGAATATCCTCAACAATAAATACCCACAGCCTTCTAGGACAGAACATGTTAAAAATTTGAAAAATTCAAGCTATAGATATTTTACTTTGTCTCAGTCCTAAATAATTGAAACTTATTATGAGATATCGCCCCAAGTTCTAGACTTCGGACCCAGGAGAAACAATATAAAACACTTATCCTGTCAAAACTTCAGGGAGTTTTATGCATTTCAATATTTCTCATTCTTCTAAACGTCAGAGAGTATACGTCCATCCTTTATCGAGTCAAGGTCTCATTCATGGAATCAATCAAATTAACTTTTGTTGCACTCTATCTAAGGCAATGATCTCCTTCTTAGGAAACAACACTACATTCCAGTTCTAGTCTCGTCATGGTCCTATATAATATGTTTTCTTAATATCATACTTCAATCTCATGCAATAATGTTAATGTACCATTTGCCTGTGTCTGCAAGATAAATATCAATGACCACGATGACCATCCAAGTGGAGTTATTTATTTTTATAATGCAATCCCAGTCAATAGTCATGCTGGACAAATCAGACACCAGAAGGAAAGCTGACTTAATGTTAAGGTCCAAGGTAGTGTTGCTGAACAAAGAGACCATGGAGTGCAGGTTCATAGCTCCTTGAAAGTGGAGTCGCAGGTAGATAGGATAGTGAAGATGACATTTGGTATGATTTCCTTTATTGGTCAGAATATTGACTACAGGAGTTGGGAGGTCATGTTGCGGCTGTACAGGACATTGGTTAGGCCACTGTTGAAATATTGCACGCAATTCTGGTCTCCTTCCTATCGGAAAGATGTTGTGAAACTTGAAAGGGTTCAGAAAAGATTCACAAGGATGTTGCCAGGGTTGGATGATTTGAGCTATAGGGAGAGGCTGAACAGGCTGGGGCTGTTTTCCCTGGAACGTCGGAGGCTGAAGGATGACCTTTACAAAAGTTTTTAAAATCATGAGGGGCTTGGATAGGGTAAATAGACAAAGTCTTTTCCCTGGAGTCGGGGCGTCCAGAACTAGAGAGCATAGGTTTAAGGTAAGAGGGAAAAGATATAAAAGAGACCTAAGAGGCAATTTTTTCACACAGAGGGTGGTACGTGTATGGAATGAGCTTCCAGAGGAAGTGGTGGAGGCTGGAACAATTGCAACATTTAAGAGGCTTTTGGAAGGGTATATGAATAGGAAGGGTTTGGAAGGATACGGGCCGGGTGCTGGCAGGTTCGACTAGATTGGGTTGGGATATCTGGTCGGCCTGGATGGGTTGGACTGAAGAGTCTGTTTCCATGCTGTACATCTCTATGACTCTATGACTCTATAATTTTAAATTTTGAAATTGTTTACCATGGAGGTTAGTCACTGGAACATATTCACATGAAGTGACTGGCATTTTTAACAATAGAATATTTGTTTGTTATATGACTAGCTAGCAGTGTCAGAGTGTACTGGAAAATTGAAAATATGTGATATTTGGCTGTGAAATGGAGTTGGTTGCTCTTTTGACAACAATTCAAATTTAACCAATCAATTTAAATTATGCCCCAGGATATTAAAACCTATCGCACTTGAATTTATTATTTTACCAATATCAAACTAATAAGACAATCCAATGTTGGGGGTATAAAAAAGGCAGGCAGTTTGAAAGTCAGGCAAAGCAACTGCCACTTGAAACACTCTCTATCAAAGGTACCTTTTCATATGAAACATCTGCACAGTAAAAAGAAAGAAGACAACCCAGGGAGTTCTTCAGCCAGAAGAAGAAAGACACTGGAGACAACAGACACTGTATGGTTTTGAAATAACCAATGTAAATTTGAAATAGATTATGAGTCAAGGTAAGCTTTTCTGAGTGTTTGGTTTAATTAGCAGAAGGATTCACCGCCATGGCGTAACAGTTAGACAAAAGAAAAACAAGGTGATATGAACAGTTAGGAAGATCTTCACACAGACACCAAATAAAATTTCTTCCTGTTGCCCAACACTATTCCTTTTCCAAGTATTCAATTCCAGGGAAATTTCATTCCAATCTTAACTCATTAAGTGTTGACTTTATTTATTTATCCAGTTTCATTTCTTTGAACTGCAATGTCAATTCTGTGATTCCTGTCCAACTCCTCTGGAATGAACGTTTTGGGAGCCCAAGTTATGACACTGAGTTTCCAATCACCTGTCATTTAATTCCCCTGCTTGTTGCTGTTCTTGGTTTCAGCAGCATTCCACTGAAGATCAATGTAACTTTGAGAAACAGCTCTTTGTTTTTTGATTAGGCAACATAGAGCCTTTCACACACAACAATTAATTCAATAATTCATACAATTCTGATGTTAACTACTACCTCATGTATTACCTTTTCTTTGCTCATTTTATTTTTTACTATCTTTATTCTTTCATTTTATTTTCAATATTTGTGCATTATTCAATCATTCACACCTGATCTAGGCATATCTATTGTTTATTTGCATGGCTCATTACCATTCTGTTTGATCATCAGCTCTTTTGACTTGAAACATTAACTCTAATTCTCTCTGATAGTTGCTGATAGACCTGCTGGTTATCTCTGGCATTTTCTGTTTTTAATTTCAGATTTTCTGTATCCTTCAAAGAAAAACAATTACATACAGATGCTGAAAATTCAAAATAAAAACAGAAAGTGCTGGAGAAACCTAGCACTACTATGGTAGCATCTGTGGAGAAAAAGAAAAAAAAGTCAATGTGTTGAGTCTGATCTGATTCTTCTCCATTTTGAATTAGTTCTCCAGTGTGCTGGAGGATACAACACTGACAGCAGAAATGGAAGTTCTTCAGCAACTTTTTTCTTGACAGGTGGAAGATGTCCAGGCTTCACAGCGATGCATCTATGTGCTGAGGAAACAAGACTTTTAGCTAAGTGTCTTGTTTATTCATTTTCCACGCTCATTCTGAGTCAGCCAGAGTGGGTGATTAACTTTCCAAAAGGTATGCTGAGATCTTCATCAGCAGAAATGTTGCTTGGCATTATAGAACCAATGTTTGCTGACTATTTCCAATTGTACGTTGTTATATCTGGTCATAGACACGATACCCTTTCTCATGACTAGAGATTATATGACACTGACAGTGAGGGGTGAACACTGTAAAGGCACAATGAATCGAAAAGAGTTACTCTTCTGTCTGGGCCACAAGGGCAGCATCATCAACTTAGAGATGTTGTCTAACTAGCACAGGTTGCCTTGGCTTCTGGTCTTCATGACTGAGAAGTTTTTTTTTTGACATTCTATATGCTGTAGACAGAGCTTTTAAAAAGAATTCACCCTGCAGCTGTTACATTCAAAAGAAAAGATAAATCATCTATACACATCCATAAACTGACTGGTCACCAAACTCAGCAGGATTGCTGAGTTCAGCCACGTTGTCACATTCAGGCACTATAAACTCTTTTATTTCATCAAATTTTGAATGGTTTAATCTATTCTCATACTTTGTAATCTATTAGCATATGTGAACTTCGAATGTGTATGTGTGTGTAAGTTCGAATACGAACATTAATTATGAAAAATATTTTACTTTGTTTTATTCTTTCATGAGATGCATGGGCATTGCGAGCTAAGTTTCCATTTATTGCCCTTTGTAAATTGTTCTTGAGAAGGTTTTGGTAGGCTGCCTTCTTGTACCAGTGCTGTCCATAGCGTGTAGGATCACCAGCAGTGCTAAACGGAAGGGAAATCCAGGATTTCGACTCAGAGACAATGAAGAAAAGGTCCAATCACAATGGTGTAAGAGTTGGAGAGGAAATAGCAAGTGGTATATCTGACGCTCTTGCCCTTCTAGGTGGTAGACATCATGGTTTGAATGGTGCTGTCAGAGGACCCTTGATAAGCTTCTGTAATACACTTTGTAGATGATACACAATGCTCCCATGTTCATTGGTGGTGAAAGGAATGAATGTTGAGGGTGGTGGATGGGGTGCCAATCATTTGAGCTGCTTTGACTTCAATTATGTCAAATATTTGAGCATTGGTGAAGTTGCACTCATCCAGGCAAGTGAAGAATATTCCATAGCACACCTGACATATGCCTGTTAGATGTGGGATGGAATTGAGGGAACCAGGAGGTGAGTTACTTGCTGCTGATTTCTGAGACTCTGGCCTGCTCTTATAGCTATACCATTTAAATGGCTGATCCAGTTCAGTATATGGTCAATGCAAGTCCTAGTGTGTTGATACTAGATGAATCAGGAATAGTAATGCCATTGAATATCTGGGAACAATGGTTACATTGTCTCCATTACCTAGCATTATTGTGGAATGAATGTAATCTGCCACATATCTGCCCAAACATGGATATGGACACGGACTGCTCCATCATCTCAGGAGTCACAACTGAAACTGAACATTGTGCAATCATTGGTGAATATCACCACTTCTGACCTTATGATGGAGGAAAGGTCATCAATAAAGTAACTGAAGATGGTTGGATTTTTGGATACTACCCTGAGGAACTCTTATAGAGTTGGTCCTGAGCTTAAACGATTCGTCTTCAATAACCGCAACCATCTTCCATTGTGCCAGTTATGACTACAACCAGCAGAGAGTTTTCCCCCCAGTTTTATTGACTCAGGTTTTTCTATGGTTCCTTGATATCACACTTTGTCAAATGTTGCTTTGACGTCACTCTCACCACACCTCGGCAAAGCTGCTTTTTTCAACTTGCTTGGAACAACACTGTAATGAGATTGAGAGCAGGGTGGCCATAGCAGAACCAAAAGTGAGTGTCAGTGAGCACGCTATTCCTGAGCAAGGGCTACCTGATCATACTGACGTTATCCCTTTCCATCACATTAGTGATGATCCAGAGAACGCTAATGGTATGATAATTGGTTGTATTCTGCTTTTTTTGGACAGGACATATTTGAGCAGTTTTCCACATTAAAGGTATAAAAAAAAATGTGCTGTACTGGAACAGCTTGGATTGGTGCATGGCTAGTTCTGGAACCTAAATTTTCAAGATTATTGCTGAAATATTGTCAGGGCTCATAGAGTCTGCAGCATCCAGTGTCTTTGGCTGTTTCTGGATATCACATTAAATGCCCTAATTGGCTGAAAACAGGCATCTGTGATGCTGGGAACCTCAGGAGGAGATAAAGGCAGATCATCCATTCATAATTTCTGACTGTGGATGGATGCAAAGATTTCATAAGTGTCTTTTGCACAAATGATAGACACATCATTTTAAGAACAGAGATATTTGTGAAGTCTTCTCTGTGTGATTTATTGTTGAATTCACCACCACCATTCATGGCTGGATATAGCTCAAGAAAGCCTATTTCAAAACCCATGAAAATCTGCTTCAGTGTGTCCTTTGCTCTTATAGCACTTAATCAGTCAAAACGCTTACTGAATTGGCAAGTATATCTTGAAAAATTAAGTCTCTTGTAGGCAAGCAACTAATGGATAAAGAGGGGAGCAAGCCAACCCCTTCATCAGGTTATAAGAATACAACATAATTTATATTCATTAACCCATTCTGGAGATAATTTGCTCTTATATTTTAAGTCTTAAATATTTTGATGTGAATTGCTTTCAAAAGAACTAGATTAAAATATTTCACCAGCTACTTGCATATTTATATAGCTTAAGCTTACAATTGCCATTAGCTTGAATATATTTCCAGTCAGTGCTACTGGAGTGAAAGGTGCAGAAATAAACTAAATGTAGGATTTCTCTGCAACTTCTGAAAAGGGAAGAAAATGCTTTCAGGGGAGCAACCTGCTGAGCGCAGAACTGGTCTGGTGGCAAAAGATGCCTGGAAAATATTGTTCGTTGTGTAATGAACATAGTATCAATGATTCCATTTCACGTGCAATAATGTTCAGAGGTTAGGTATACAATGAATAATTAACAAGCAGGAGTGTTTAAACTAAATTGCATTTAATTCAAAACAATAATGGAGAGTCATTCTTGTTTCCTTTCTATACATAAGTCTACTTTTGAAATTATGCCTTTCCCTTAATAGTTATTTCATGTGCTATGAAAAAAAGGCTCTAATATAATTGTAGAAGCAAAACAGTAGCAAAGCTATAGTATTGTGATTTGTGTGATCCTAGCAGATTTTAGTGTTCATTTATGATATAAATAAAATCTATGTGATCCTAAATGGCCTGTGCATGTGCTGGCTTGCTGCATGATCCAATGTTCTGTATAATAATTCAAGTGTCAGTTTATCGTTCCAAAGAAACTGAGAGAAAGTACTGTACAAATTTTGCAGAAACTTTATTAAGGCATTTTCTAACAGAAGGAAGCTGCCTTTGGGCTCAGCAATCCATATCTGTAGGTTCTGTGTGTATGTGGAAGGTAAGAAGAGATGATTATCACCCATAAGTAGAAGAGCTCCACATTTTAACCAACATTCTGTGAAAATTGTTTCCTGCATTAAATAACGTAGCTTACTTTTTAAGATTATAACTTCTATTCTGAATTCTATCACCAAAGTATGTGCTCCATCGAAAACTATAATCATTTTACACTTCAGTTAAATCATTTATGAACCTTGTAAACTCAAGAACATGCAGACCAATTTTATGCAACCTGTTCTCATAAATGAGTCATTTCAATCCTGCTATAATTAAATATATGTACTCCAATTCCAGAACATCTTTTCTAAGATGAATTACCCCTATCCGAGGATATTACTCCATACAGAGACTGACCAATGCTCTGAACCATTTTTTCATTTGACATTCTAACTCCCTTGAGCCAAAAGCCAACTCTTTAATAGCCTATATGATCTATGGTATATTTTGTCCTAGCTTTTAATGGTTTCTATGCATAAATCTCTTTGCTCTTCCAGAGCTTGTGTTTTCTTACCATTAAAGAGTATTCCAAACAATTCCTGTTAGTCCTTCTCGACTGGGACATGCAAGATTTCATGTATCATTTACTTCCTTTTCGTAGCTAACTTCTTATTCCTATCATTACAATTTACCATACATTCGCAATTAATTTCATTTTCAATTGTTTTTTATCCATATCATTAATACATAAAATGGAAAGTTACCGCCCCTGTACTGAATACTGGACAGCCAATTATCACGCAGTGTGAAGTTAAAAATGTTCCCTTGATGTATACTTTTTTATCTCCCAATTACCAATCCGAACCATAAACGTTTTCCAATCACCAGAACTAACGACACTAAGTGCAGAGCAAGTACTGATCAAGAGATTGTTACCATTATTAAAAAGATGCAGACCAGCCCAACTTAGTGGGCCCAAAACACAATCTAACGTCCTTCACCAGGTCTATATGCGTGTAACTACAAATCAGATTTACTCATTGTGAACCTTCTATTACTGGTTGAATTAGAGGAGCAATGGGGATGATAAAACCAGAATAGGGTTGGGTTAAGTGATGAGCCGCAGAAGATTCAAAGGTCATACTTGGAAAACAATGATATTGATCAAAGTGATTTCCTAACTTGCAATTAATCTTCCTGTGAAGAAATTATTTTGTGAGCATTTAGTGTGGTGTATTAAAGGGTAGGAAGACTTGCATGCTGTTTAACAGCAGCATTTAAAACAAAATGGTTGGGGCTGTTCTCCCTTCACCCCTATAATTTCATTAAAAATGTGACAGAAATTCTGTTTTCAAACATTCATGGTGATTCTGTTGCACATCAGCTAAATTACGCTGACAGAACAGGAGCAGCTTCTAGGAATTTCCCAGGCGCTGTGCTGATACACTCCATAAACAGTAACTGGCATAGTTGATCTCAGTTGTTTGTAATTGCTTAAACATTCCACAAAATGAAAAATTTAACATGGTGTGAAATGTTCTAGTCAATATCACATGACTGAATGATGACATTAATTTAGTCAATGGAATTGTTCAAAAACAAATTGAATGGCAGGTGGCAGACTGATCATATTAACAGGAGGCAAAATATTCTCTTTATTCTAGTAGAGCTCAATCACTGAGGTGTTTTGTGATGCAATGGTAGTACCACTACCTTCGAGCTAGGAGGCCTGGTCTCAAGGCGCACCTGCTCCATAGGTATGTAATAACTTCTAAACAGTTTGACTTGCAAATATCTACAACTAAGTCATTATTGTAGCACTAAACTAATTGCTGAATGGATTAATTAAAATTAATTATACTAGATCCTGCTCAGAATAGGAGAATTAAATGAGACATGAAATAATGGGCCAGTCTTGATTGCATTCAAAACCCCATCATTCTGTGCCTTAGTTAGTCCTCTTTAGAAAAACATATCCATATTGAGTGAAGCTTGAGGCAGGTCTTGCAATTCTTAAATAGTTGCCGCGTGACCATCATCAAAAACTTTAGTTCTTTCAAAATACAATATTGTTGCTGTGGTGCTGGGAAGATCAGATCTTCATAACGTTTCAATTGTACCCACCATCTATTGCTACTCTACCCATTGAGTGCCATATACACCCTGGGACTTCTGTGGTCTGTGAGACAAGCATTTCTTTCAAGGAGAGGAAAGGTTTAAGCCATCGTTGCTAAGATTGTTGATTATCTGGAGATTTCTCCCCATGCACTCCCACTTCATAGTCCCTTAACCTCACACAACCCATGTCAACTTCTTTTCATGATGAACAACTTTAAAGACTCATTTCATGTTTCTATCCATTTAAATTGATTTCTTCTTATTTCTAACCAATTTATTCTCTTTTAGTCTAATCTATTTTCATATGCATCCATGTTTCTTCCAACCCTCTGTCAACATCGCAATCTCCATTTCTTGGCTCTAAACAACTCCTTATCAGTAGGGGTGTCTAATTTATTCAAATCTTCATTTTTCGGCTTGCTGTCATACTAAATAATTGAATAGTCATGTCGACTCTGTGAAGTTCTCCTTAGAAACATCTGGGGACTCATGCCAAAATCTGGAGAGTTGTGTGACAGACTAGTCAAGCGACAATCTGACATAGTCATAATCATGGAGGAGAAAGTGAGGACTGCAGATGCTGGAGATTAGAGTGGAGATTGTGGTATTGGAAAAGCACAGCAGTTCAAGCAGCATCCGAGGAGCAGGAGAATTGATGTTTCAGGCATAAGCCATTCATCAGCCCTTCATAGTTATCAAAGTTTGTGCGAAGATTTGTAGCTCGGGTGGTCGTTGTTGTGGTTCTGTTCGCCGAGCTGGAAGTTTTTGTTGCAAACGTTTCGTCCCCTGGCTAGGCGACATCATCAGTGCTTGGGAGCCTCCTGTGAAGCGCTTCTTTGATGTTTCCTCCGGTGTTTATAGTGGTCTGTCCCTGCCGCTTCCGGTTGTCAGTTTCAGCTGTCCGCTGTAGTGGTTGGTATATTGGGTCGAGGTCGATGTGTTTGTTGATGGAGTTGATGGAGTTGTTGATGGAATATACCAACCACTACAGCGGACAGCTGAAACTGACAACCGGAGCGGCAGGGACAGACCACTATAAACACCGGAGGAAACATCAAAGAAGCGCTTCACAGGAGGCTCCCAAGCACTGATGATGTCGCCTAGCCAGGGGATGAAACGTTTGCAACAAAAACTTCCAGCTCGGCGAACAGAACCTTCATAGTTATAATTATGAAATCATACTTTACAGACAATGTCTCAGACACAACCATCTCCACCCCTGGATATGTCCTATTCTAATGGTAGAACATATCCAACAGAGGTCGCAGCACAATGATATACAGTCGGGAGGAACTTGCCCTGGGAGTCCTCAGCATTGACTCCAGGTGCCATGATGTTTCATGGCTTCAGATTAAACATGAGCAAGGAAGACTCCTGCTAATTACCACATACTGTCCTCCATCTACTGATGAAACTCCTTAATGTTGAACTACATTTGGAGGAAACACTGAGAGTGGCAAGGGCTCAAAATGCACTCTGGATGGGGGCTTTCAATGCCTATCACTGAGAGTTGCAGTACTACTGATCGAGCTGATCAGGCCCTAAAGGACATAGCTGCTCGACTGGGTCTGCAGGTGGTTAGAGAACCAACAAGGGGTGTTAACTGGATCGGACTTCGAACAGAACATCCAGGACCAGGCAACCTTGAGACGCTGTGGGCCATCAACAGCAGTGAATGGTATTTCAGTACAATCTGCAATCTCATGGCCTAGCATATTTCTCACTCAACCATTACCATCAAGCCAGAGATCAACGCTGGTTCAGTGAACAGTGCAGGAGAGTATGTCAGGAACAGCACTAGGCATACCTAAAGATGAGGTGTCAATCTGATTAAGCTAACATGCATGCCAGACAGCATATACAGTAAGTGATAGACTAAGCTAAGCGATCCCACAAGCAATGGATCAGATCTAAGCTCTGCAGTCCTGCCACATCCAGTCATGAATGTGCTGTGGTGAACAATGAAACAATTAACTGGAGGAAGAAACTCCACAAGTATCCCCACCCTTAATGAGGGAAGAGCCCAATACAACAGTGCAAAAGAAAAGAAAGTAGAGTGTTGAGGGAAGGGAGCCAGTGGGAACCCAAATAGGGATTGGTCACCCCTGTCTTCCTTTGCTTAGCTACTGTTAATTCTGAAGAAGGATCACTGGACTTGAAACATTGACTCTGCTTTCTCTCCACAGATGCTGCCGGACCTGCAGAGTTTCTCCAGCAATTTCTGCTTCTGTTTTCACCAATCCATCTTTTGGCGCTCCTTCTGATCATTTGATTTAGCACCTACATTTTGATTACTCCTCTGTGGAACACATTGAGACAATTTCCTCTGTCAAGTGCATTATGTAAATGTAATAGATCCGTCCTGATCCAAAGTATTTTTTCAGCAGCAGGCAAAACTAAATTGTTTATATCTTGACATGAAGTTGCCTGGATCTGGCCTCTGGCTAATGAATCCTGACTTCCCTACAAACAAACCCCATTGTAAATCTGGTACTGTTTTTATTCATTCTTGGGCTGTGAGTGATACTGGCAAGGTCAAATTTATTGCTCATCCCTGGTTATCTTGAGAAGGTTATTTGTTTAGCCATTTTACTTGTACTTCTTCTAATGTGGAAAAATGCCCCAGGAAGACATTCACAAAAACAGAGGCAAACTGGTCTTTAAGCTGACGTTAAATTACAAATGAGTGATGAAAATTCCATTACACACTGAGTAAAAATATGGATGCGTACTTGATCTATTTCATCTCAAGACTCGGATTGCATTGAAATGTAAGTCATATATTTCACAAGCAACAGGCTGAAACAGAACAGTTACAGGAGACTGAATTTCACTAGAAAATACAACAATAGAGTCAATTTTGTTCTTTCAATTATGTCACAGCTAAGTATCAGTTACTGCAAAAGGATTTGTACAAATAATAGTTAGTTACATACTGTAGTGTTAACCCATCCCTCCCCTGTTGACTTAACCTTGAGTATTTTACTGTAGGTGTGGTGGATAGGGTAGATCAGTTCTCTTTAGTTTTACATTCAACTGTTTTGGAATCCAGTTATCCTTCTTTGCAATTTATTGCTCACTTTACAAAGAAGAAGAATGTGTGGAAAATTTGTTTCTTTGTACCCAGGTCTCTGCACCCACTTTGTGGTGATCGTGCTCTCAAATTCTGTTTGTCTTTAAACACAGCTCTTCATATTAACCCTTTATGGAAGACAACCACAGTGAATTCAAGCAAATATAAAGTTAAAAATGCAGTACTAATGCTAGCATTCTCTTCAAATAGTACAAGTTTCCTTTCATTTAGTTAATGACATGTAGAGGAGATGAGAGATAGGAGGAATGTTACAGACAGTTCATGGGAAATACTGCCTAACCTTGGAAAACCTTATGTGATCTCTTTCATGCACTCTGTAGCATTTCCTAAGCTGGCTGCTATTACACTGTCTATATCAACAATTCCACTTCAGAGTTTTTTCATTCATATATGAGTCATGGGGATCACTGCTAAGGCCAGTGTTTATTGTCCATTCCAAATGGATATGATGAGTATGATTGTCCGCTGGGAAATAATTGGTGGGAAACTAGATAAAACAATCTTCATAATTGTAGTATTATTTTACTTTGGTTGTTTAGGGAAATAATGACATATCTCCAGGGGTCTTTGAAACTCTTCACAATGTTTCTTTGGATAGTCATGTCCAATAGTGCTTTTGGCTTCTTCAGTTTCTGGCTGGTCGGAACTTTGAGAGGCCAAGAACACAATTGGATATCATTAATCCGAAGAAACTTTTTGAAGAGTTTCAAAATGTGTTGAAATGCCTTCACATTGACTCAAATTCCATGTAGTCTTTAAGAGTATGTAATTGTGATGGTAGCACTCTTGAGGTATAATGGTAGTGTCCCTGCTACCAGCCAGCAATTCCATGCTCAAGGCCTACTAGCCCTGCAAGTGAGCCATATTATGTCTGAAGAGGTTGATTCATATACTTGGTGGGCTCTTATGGCATAGTGCTGATGTCCCTATCTCTAGGTCAGAAGAGCACGTGCTCTAGTGGTCTGTCATAACAGCTTGATTAAAAATGTCTATAATTATGATGGCAGGACTCTTGGGACACAATGTAGTGTCCTTATCTCTAAATCAGAAGGTTTGGGTTCAGGTCTCACCTGTTCAGGAGATGTGTCATAATAACCATAAACAGCTATATTAAAATTAGACTACAATTATGAAGGTCATTTTATCTAGTTTCCTATTAACTATTTCCTAAGTGGACAATCATACTTGTGAGCAAGTGATTGTCATTGCCTCTGGTAATGAACCTGTTCAACAAAGTGGCCAATGTGAGCTGGTCTGTGGGATTTAACCCATTGTAAACTTAAACCAATTTTGTACATAATCTCACAATGGTTAATAGATACTTATCTCTAAGTATAATAATAATGATATTTTAACTTCTTCACAGACAATGTCACCCCAAAAGGTGCCACAAGAACAGAAGAGGAGATAAGGAAACTCGTGGAATCAACATTGATCCTGTGTGGTTGGAGGCGGGAGATGAGGCGTTCTTCCTCCAGGCATCGGGTGGCTAGAATTTAGCGATGGAGGATGCCCAGGACTTGCATGTCCTTGGCAGAATGGGAGGTGGAGTTGAAGTGTTCAGCCATGGGGCAGTGGGGTTGTTTAGTGTGTGCATCCCAGAGATTGTTCTGTGAAACATTCCACAAGTTGGCGTCCTGTCTCCCTAATGTAGAAGAGACCACATCAAGAGCAATGGACATAATAGATGATGTGTGTGGAAGTGCAAGAAAATTGCTGTCAGATGTGGAAGGATCCTTTGGGGCCTTGGATGGAGATGAGGGAGAAGGCATGGGCACAGGTTTTGCACCTCTTGCGGTGACAAGGTAAGGTGCCAGGAGTTAGGGGTGGGTTGCTGGGAACCATTCTCTCTGCGACTCCCTTGTTAGGTCCATGTCTCCCAGCAACCCACCTTCCACTGCCGGTACCTTCCTTTGCCAGCGCAAGAGGTGTAAAACCTGCACCCACACTTCCCCACTTACCTCAGGCCAAGGCCCCAAAGGATCCTTCCACATACAGCAGAGATTTTCTTGCTCATCCAAACACCTCGTCTGCTGTGTCCATTACTCTCAATGTGGTTTCCTCTACACTTGGGAAACAAGACATCAAATTGTGGAACGTTTCAGAGAACACTTTTGGGACACATGCACTAAACAACTGCAATGCCCTTTGGTCGAACACTTCAACACCCCCTCCCACTCCGCAAGTCCTATGCTTCCTCCACTGCAAATTTCTTGCCACCCGACGCCTAGAGGAAGAATACCTCAGGACCCTCCAAACACACGGAATCAATTTCACTAGTTTCCTCATCTCTCTTCCCCTTGCATTATCCCAGATCGCATCTTCCAACTCGGCACCGCCCTGTTGAACTGTCCTACATGTCTATCTTCCTTCCAACCTATCCGCTCCACCCTCCTCTCCAACCTACCACCGTCAACGCCCACCTGAATCTACTTATCACATTCCCAGCAACCATCTCCCCAGCCCCACCCTCCTCCCATTTATCTCTCAGTCCCTTGGGCACCCACCCCCCTCACATTC
The DNA here is from genome assembly GCF_004010195.1 of Chiloscyllium plagiosum. Lineage (NCBI taxonomy): Eukaryota > Metazoa > Chordata > Chondrichthyes > Orectolobiformes > Hemiscylliidae > Chiloscyllium > Chiloscyllium plagiosum. Next base: position 78,024,568 of record NC_057712.1, read on the forward strand.
CTAATGCAGAGTTTATGCTTGAAACATCGACTCTCCTGTTCCTCAGATGCTTCCGGACTGGTTGTGCTTTTCCAGCACCACACTTTTTGACAAGTGTTTAGTGGTGCTCAGTTTCTCTGAAATGGTGAGCCTAGAGAGTCATCATAAAAGGAGCAGTGCTATGAAATGTGTGGACATTTTTCAGAATTTCTCAAGGCTGTTGACTCTCAAAGGCACATGATGGAAAAGTCCATCTAAGACACAATGGCACCATATCTCTAGTGAATACATAGCCTCTTCCATTAAGAAAATGGCAACCCTCCTAAAGAGTTAGATGCAGCATACCCTATAGATGAAGGAGGTGCATGCCAATATCCACAGTCTAGTCTCATTGTGATGAGTCATCAATGGGCAAGTTGATCCTGAGAATTTTGGACCCATTATCAGATGTTGAACCACTCCTAGTACACAGAGGTGTGCAGATTAAACTGGTTAAGAGATAACTGCTTGCACCTTATTAGCCTCTAATATCTTCTTGTCCCCTTTGATGATGACACAAGCACTTCATGAAGTCTTATAAAGACCCATTAGAACATCAGAAATAGGAGCAGGAGAAAAACCTGCTTCACTATTCAATGTGATCATAATGGATCTTGAACGTCATTCTGATTTCTTCGACTACGCTTCATTTTTCATGATTCCCTAAAAGATTACAATCTCTGCATCTCATTCATAGAACATGGAAAAGTACAGCTCAGAACAGGCCCATCGGCCCGCAATGGTATACCGAGGAGTAATCCTAATCTGAAATAAAATAACCTAAGCTACGCACCCCTCAATTCACTGCTGTCTATGTGCCTGTCCAGCAGTCGCTTAAATGTCCCTAATAACTCTGCTTACACCACCACAGCTGGCAACGCATTCCATGCATTCACAACTCACTGCATAAAGAACCTATCTCTGACATCTCCTCTATACCTTCCTCCTAAGATCTTAAAATTATGACCCCTCGTGCTAGTCAATCTTGCCTTGGGGAAAAGTCTCTGGCTATTGACTGTATCCATGCCTCTCATTACCTTGTATACTTCGATCAGGTCACCTCTCTTCCTCCTTCTCTCCAAAGAGAAAAGTCCAAACTTAGTCAATCTCGCATCATAAGACAAGCCCTCCAGTCCAGGCAGCATCCTGGTAAACCTACTTCGCACCCTCTCCAAAGCCTCCGTATCTTTCCTGTAATACGGCAACCAGAACTGGACACAATATTCCAAGTGTGGTCTCACCAGGGCCTTGTAGAGCTGCAGCAAAACCTCGTGGCTCTTAAACTTGATCCCCCTGTTAATGAAAGCCAAAACACCAAATGCTTTCTTAACAAGCCTATCCACTTGGGTAGCAACTTTGAGGGATCTATGCACTTGAACACCAAGATCCTGCTCTTCCTCCACACTGCCAAGAATCCTGTCTTTACTCCTATATTCATCATTCAAGTTTGACCTTCCAAAATGCATCACTTCATATTTATCCAGGTTGAACTCCATCTGCCATTTCCCAGCCCAGCTCTGCATCCTGTCTATGTCACACAGCAGACTGTAACAGCCCTCAATATTATCAACGGACCTCCAACCTTTGTGTCATCGGCAAATTTACTAACCCACCCCTCACCCTCCTCGTCCAAGTCATTTATAAAAACTACAATAAGCAGAGGCCCAAGAACAGAGCTGTGTGGAACACTACTCACTACTGACCTCCAGGCAGAATACTTTCCATCTACAACCACTCTCTGCCTTCTGTCAGCCAACCAATTCTGAATCCAGACAGGCAGATCTCCCTGTATCCCATGCCTCCTGCCTTTATGAATGAGCCTACCATGGGGGAACCTTATCAAATGCCTTACTGAAGTCCATATACACCACATCCATTGCTTAAACTTTGTGGACATGTCTCATCACCTCCTAAGAGTAATCAATGCTAACACCTCCATAAACCTCTGGGGTAGAGGATCGCAAAACGTTCACAAGCTTTGGAATGAATTTTTTTTTGTTTCATCAGCTCAGTGATCACCATCTTATCCTGAAATTGTGCCTTTTCTTCTCGATTCCCCATCAGGGGAAATAACAGGAATAATTTACTGGGAGTGCAAGGAGTCTTTAAAAGGATAGCTGGAGGAACTAAATTTGGTATGAGGAAAACATTCAATTGTTTTCAATAGCAATTTAAAGATTTTCTATCAAGTCATCAGATCGTTTAGGCAGTTCAGTTTTCTGTATCAAGAAATTATTTTACATTTATCTTCCTGCACTTGCAGTGAGTGCAAACACCTTCAGTTACTTGGATCTGGATTAGCGGTGCTGGAAGAGCACAGCAGTTCAGGCAGCATCCAAGGAGCAGTGAAATCGACGTTTCGGGCAAAAGCCCTTCATCAGGAAAAAAGGCAGTGAGCCTGAAGCGTGGAGAGATAAGCTAGAGGAGGGTGGGGGTGGGGAGAAAGTAGCATAGAGTACAATGGGTGAGTGGAGGAGGGGATGAAGGTGA
>NC_057712.1:78027111-78050339 GCF_004010195.1 Chiloscyllium plagiosum
GCAACGGATACAATAGCTGATATTAGTGGATGTGCAGGTAAAACTTTGATGGATGTGGAAAGCTCCTTTGGGGCCTTGGATGGAGGTGAGGGAGGAGGTGTGGGCGCAGGTTTTACAGTTCCTGCGGTGGCAGGGGAAAGTGCCAGGATGGGAGGGTGGGTCGTGGGGGGGCGTGGACCTGACCAGGTAGTCACGGAGGGAACGGTCTTTGCGGAAGGCGGAGAGGGGTGGGGATGGAAATATATCCCTGGTGGTGGGGTCTGTTTGGAGGTGGCGGAAATGTCGGCGGATGATTTGGTTTATGCGGAGGTTGGTAGGGTGGAAGGTGAGCACCAGGGGTGTTCTGTCCTTGTTGCGGTTGGAGGGGTTGGGTCTGGGGGCGGAGGTGCGGGATGTGGATGAGATGCGTTGGAGGGCATCTTTAACCACGTGGGAAGGGAAATTGTGGTCTCTAAAGAAGGAGGCCATCTGGTGGAACTGGTCCTCCTGGGAGCAGATCCGGCGGAGGCGGAGGAATTGGGAATACGGGATGGCATTTTTGCAAGAGGTAGGGTGGGAAGTGGTGTAATCCAGGTAGCTGTGGGAGTTGGTGGGTTTGTAAAAAATGTCAGTGTCAAGTCTGTCGTCACTGATGGAGATGGAGAGGTCCAGGAAGGGGAGCCAGGTGTCGGAGATGGTCCAGGTAAATTTAAGGTCAGGGTGGAATGTGTTGGTGAAGTTGATGAATTGCTCAACCTCCTCGTGGGAGCACAAGGTGGCGCCAATGCAGTCATCAATGTAGCGGAGGAAGAGGTGGGGAGTGGTGCCGGTGTAATTACAGAAGATCAACTGCTCTACGTAGCCAACAAAGAGACAGGCATAGCTGGGGCCCATACGTGTGTGCCCATGGCTACCCCTTTGGTCTGGAGGAAGTGGGAAGATTCAAAGGAAAAATTGTTAAGGGTGAGGACCAGTTTGGCCAAACGAATGAGAGTGTCGGTGGAAGGGTACTGTTGGGGATGTCTGGAGAGGAAAAAACGGAGGGCTTGGAGGCCCTGGTCATGGCAGATGGAGGTGTAGAGGGATTGGATATCCATGGTGAAGATGAGGCGTTGAGGGCCCAGGAAACGGAAGTCTTGGAGGAGGTGGAGGGCGTGGGTGGTGTCTCGAACGTATGTGGGGAGTTCCTGGACTAGGGGGGATAGGACAGTGTTGAGGTAGGTAGAGATGTGTTCAGTGGGGCAGGAGTATGCTGAGACAATGGGTCGGCCAGGGTGGTCAGGCTTGTGGATCTTGGGAAGGAGGTAGAACCGGGCAGTGCGGGGTTCCCGGACTGTGAGGTTGGAAGCTGTGGGTGGGAGATCTCCTGAGGTGATGAGGTTCTGTATGGTCTGGGAGATGATGGTTTGGTGATGGGGGGTGGGGTCATGGTCGAGGGGGCAGTAGGAAGAGGTGTCCGCGAGTTGGCGTTTGGCTTCAGCGGTGTAGAGGTCAGTGCGCCAGAATTTACCTTCAGTTACTTGGCTCCTTCATAAACAAGGCATGTTTTTTTGTACAAATAAAGCCTCTTCTGCAAGGCTGAAGAGACTGTAACTGATAAGAGGCTTGACAATGGGCTTGCTTCAGCCATTGTGTTTGCCTTGTTTGCGTTGATTTTTGACTTTGTGAGGTGTTGCCGGTCTCTGTGAGCCAAGTTTATGTGTGTTGACAAAGGTACAGCAGAGACACTTACAGCCCTATAAAACTCAATTAGTTTATTAATTATTTAAATGAATAACACATGCTTTAAACTCCTAGTGATATTTCAATCACTGTGTTTCATTGTCTTGGGTTCTGTAACAAATGCCAAACATTATTACCCAAGAGAGTTGGCAGCTGGCTAGGCTTCACCACACCTCCTGACGTGGAATTCTGCTGAGTCATTCACGTCAGCTGAGAGCTCGGAATGGAGGAAATCAGCAGCTGCCTCAGCCAAATAAGGACAAAAGTCAGGATTGGTCGCGTTCATGGAGAATTCAAAATAATGTGTACACTTAGCAGGTAAAGCAGCCTAGAAAGCCCCCTACCCCTAGAACTCAAGACAACAACACAGCAAGAGGTACCCTATGTCAGGAGGTGTGGTGAAAACTTCAAGACGTGTTCCAGCCTGGGCAGCTGCCAACTCTCTTGGGTATAATGTTTGGGGTTTGTTACAATTCCCCACCTCCACCTTATCTGCTCCCAGGAGGAGCAATTCCATTCCAGGACATCCAAGATCGCATCCTATTTCTAGGACCGCAATTTCCCTTTCCACATGATCAACAGTACCCTCTGGCCCTGCCTCTTAGTAGGATATGTTGAATAATCCATCCCCCACTGTTACACTGGCACCATCACCCACCTTTTCTTCTGTTACATTGATGACTGAATTGGCATCACCTCGTACTCCCACAAGGAGGTTGAATAGTTCATCAACTTCACTAACACCTTCCACCCTGACCTTAAGTTCACCTGGACTATTTTGGACACCTCCCTCCCCTTCCTGGACCTCTCCATCTCCATCTCTGGTGACAGATTCAACACACACATCTATTTCAAAACTAAAGACTCTCACAGTTACATTCAGTCATCAATGTAACTAAAGAAAAGGTGGGTGATGGTGCCAGTGTAACAGTGGAGGATGGACTATTCAACATATCCTACTAAGAGGCAGGGCCAGAGGGTACTGTTGATCATGTGGAAGGGAAAATTGCGGTCCTAGAAATAGGATGCGATCTTGGATGTCCTGGAATGGAATTGCTCCTTCCACCATTCCCCTTGTAAAAATGCTATCCCTTACTCGAATTCCTCCACCTCCACCGCATCTACTCCCAGGCGGAGCAATTCCACTCCAGGATATCCCAGATTGTCTCCTATTTCCAGGACAACAATTTCCACTCCCACGTGATCAACGATGCCCTCCAGCACATCTCCTCCACTTCCCGCATCTCTACACTTGAACCCCACCCCTCCAACCATAACAAAGATAGAATCCCTCCCCCCAGTCCTCACCTTCCATCCCACTAATTTCAGGATACAGAGCTTATCCTTCGCCACCTACAGTTGGAACCCACCACCACAGACATATTTCCCTCCCCATCCCTATCTGCATTCAGCAGAGATCATTCCCTCTGTGACTTCCTCATTAGTTCCGTGCCACCCACCAACTCACCCTCCACTCCTCGCATTTTCCCTTGCCACTGCAAGAGGTGTAAAAACTACACCCACACCTACCCCCCTCACATCTTTCCAAGGCCCCAAAAGATCTTTTCACATTCGGCACAATAATACCATGCATTTCTGGATCTACCTGCAGGAACTGCATTGTAATGATTAATTCCAGCTCTTGAACTTTAGAGGCTAGTACAATTACAACATTTAAAAGGAATCTGGATGTGTATATGAATAGGAAGGGTTTAGAAGGAAATGGGCCAAATGCTACAAATGGGACGAGATTAATTTAGAATATCTGGTTGGCATGGATGAGTTGGACTAAAGAGTGTGTTTCCACTCCGTACATCTCTTTAACATTATCTGTCAATCTAACCCTGCTACTAAACTTCTCTCCCCCATCAATGTGAATGTGATAAATAATGTTTGCTGGTTTCAAACAAAATTATATTGAGCTGCCTTCCGTAATTGTCATTTCAGATTTGAAAAATTGATTGTTATAATTCAGAAAAATGTAGTTTATCATATTTGAGATTGCGACTTGATGTTAAATTACTCGACCTTACTGGATTCAGTTAGACTGCTCACTCAGTGGGTGTTCCTGTAATTGAATACTTCTAGTTTTCTTCTAGTTATTGCAATTTTGCTCTGGTACTAAGCTAAAGATGCACTTTAATCAAAAACATCAATCATGGAAACTGGAAATTATGACCTACGCTTATTATTGAAGCTGGATTAACACAGATGGCCTTAGTCATTAATGAATTCTCCTCACCATTCACACACATACCTTGGTTTGTGTCACCAGCAAACTTGGCAATATTATATCTGATTCCATATATTGTAAACAACTGGTTCCCGAGCACTGATCCTGTAGCACCCAACTTGTCACAATCTTCCACTTCGAAAACCAACCAATCTAATTCGACTCTGTTTCCTGTCTGCTACCTAATTCACAAACCATGCCACCACCAATCCTATATATTTTTATTTTGAACATTAACACCTTATCAAAATCTTTCTGAAAATCCAAATCCAAAAATCCATAGCCATGGTTTCCTCTCATCTACGCTACTAGTGATGCCCTCAAAACCTCCAGTAGATATGACAAACATGATTTCCCTTCTATAAATCCATTTTGGCTTTGTACTATGCTGTTGGTATTTTCTAGGTATCCTGATATCATGTCCTTCAATATTAGGCTCCAAAGTTTTCTACTACTGTATCATAATTCCTGGTTTTGTCACTCATTCCTTTTTTAAACAGTGAGGTTAAATTTGCCACTCTCCAATACAACACAGTAAATACAGCACAGGAACAGGCCCTTCAGACCACCAAACCTGCGCTGATTTCTAATCCTTATTTAGACCCATATTGCCCACACGTGCTTTCTATCCCTCTCTTCACCTCCCATTCATCTATCTATCTAGATGCGTCTTACATGCCTGCTCCAACCACCTCCCCGGCAGTGCGTTCCAGGCACCCACCACTCTCTGTGTGAAAACCTTTCCTCACACTTTTCCCCTAAACCTTCCCCTCTTACCTTGAGCCTGCGCCCTCTTGTGATTGACCTTTCCACCCTTGGCAAAAACCTTTGACACTCCACGCTGTCTATGCCTCTCATACTTTTGTAGACCTCTATCAGCCTCCATCTTTCCAGTGAAAACAATCTGAGTTTGTTTAAATTTTCCTCATAACTAAAACCTCCAGAGTAGGCAACATCCTGGTAAACCTTCCCTGCACCCACTGCATCCAATTGACTGGAAATGTGGCAAAATCTCTAGAATTTTAAAATATTAGAACCAATGCAACCAATATTTCCATGACCACCTCCTTTCATACCCTGGGATGTAAATTATCAGGACCTAGGGATTTATCCACTTTCAATCTCATTTAATTCTCCAGCATATTTGTTATTTACTTAATACTATTCCCCTTCAATGTCTTTTTCCCAATAGATCCCTGTCTCCCTAGTATTTATGGGAAAAGATTTGTGTCTTCTTCTGTGAAGAAAGAACTAAGGAAATTGTTTAATTACTGTTCCAGTTCCTTGTTCTCCCTTATCAATTCTCCTGTTTCAAACTGTAATAGCCCTAATTTGTCTTCACCAATACTATTCTTTTACATCCTCTCACTTCACTATTACATCCCTATGAGTTTATTCTCATACACTATTTTTCTTTATCAATCCTTTGCCCTCCTTTATTGAATCTGAAATTGTTCATTATTCCCAGGTCTTCCGTTTTTTCCACCAAATTTATATGCCCTCTCTTTGGATCTAATGCAACCTTAATTTTCATTGTAAATCATGGTTGGGCCACTTTTCCTGTTACGTTCTTTCACCTAAAAGGATTATATAAACACCATAATGCATGTATTCATTTCTTAAATTTTAATTATCATCTATCCTCTGTCATGTCTTTTAATGATCTATCAGTCTAACAATCAATCCTAGCCAAGTCACACCTCATGCTTTCATAGTTTCCTCTGTTTACATTTAGTTTCATTCATTTAAAGTTATTTCTGTAGTTAACAGTGTAAATTAATATGCAGCTTAATAGGGCAAGGAAGAATCATCCTGCTCCTCCCACTTCTAGAATTAGGTTCTGGGCATAAGTCCCCAAGATGAACCTTCTTGCCCCATTGCCAATTTAGGCCTTAATATGGTCAATTAATGATCTGCTCTTGTTTTGTAATTCAAGCAGTAAGCATGCTTGATGTGCTCTCTGACTAAGGTAGTCAGTGGATTTCTCTGACTTAGTCTGAAAATACCATCCTGCATCTCTTTAAATAATTTCATAAATTTAGCATCTTCATCATCATCGGTGGTCCCTTGCAGATGAAGATGACTCTCTTCCACTCTCAGGGTGAGTCTGTAGGTGGCAGCCACAGGCTTTTTACACTTGATGTAAAAGGTGGTCACTGGAAGAGGTGGGTGGAGGGTTGGGGAGACAGTGTGCTCCTTATGCTGTTTTCGCTTGGCTTCCACCTTTTTTCCCTGACAGCAATTCTTCAGATGCTCAATATCTTCCCAAATGCTTCTCCTGCACTTTGGTCAGTCGTGGACCAGTGATTCCTAGGTGTCTGTTGGAATGCTGCACTTCACCAGTGAGGCCTTGTGGGTATCACTGAAGCACTTCCTCTGTCCAACAGGGGCTTGTCTGCCATTTCAGAGCTGAGAGTAGAGTACCTGCTTGGGGAGTCTCATGTCAGTTATGTGGATGATGTGTCCAGCCCATTGTAGCCAATCAAGGATGCTCAGTGCCTCGATGCTGGGGATGTTGGCCTGTTCAAGGACACTGGTGTTTCTTCCCAGCAGATTCGCAGGCTCTTGCACAAACAGCATTGGTAGTACTGCTCTATCACCTTGAGGTCACTGCTGTAGACAGTCCGTGTCGCACAGCAAAATAGGAGGGCAGGAACCACCTCAGCTCTGTAAATCATGAGTTTGATATCAGCTCTGATGTTGTTGTTCTCAAGCACCCTTTTGTTCGGGTGGCTGAAAGCTGTGCTAGCACACTGGAAGTGCTACTGTATCTCTTCATTAATAGCTGCTTTGGCTGACAGGACATTCCCGAGGTATGGACAGTTGGCAACATTCTCTAAGGCCTCCCTGGATGTTCGCTCCATAATGCGATGCCAGCAATCATTGAAAGATTCACTGATGTGATATAGTTTGTCAAGGAATTTGCTGCCACATTTTCTGAGATCTGTCTAATTTCACCCATTTGGGGTTCATTGGATTGCAGGTACTGGATTGTCAATGCACTTGGCCATTGTACTACTTTTCAAACGTCGATTCTCCTGTTCCCTAGATGCTGCCTGACCTGCTGCGCTTCTCCAGCAACACATTTCCATCTCTGATCTCCAGCATCTGCAGACCTCATTTTCTCTTCAAAGATTTCAACCTACTGCGAATCCTCTTACAAGGATGCCTTCCTTGAAGAAGCTCTCTTTCTATCTTAGCCTGCTGGCCTGAAGAAGGGCTAATGCCCGAAACGTCGCCCTAGATGCTGCCTGACCTGCTGCGCTTCTCCAGCAACACATTTCCATCTATAGACTATAATCGTCTGGCAGGAAATCAGCATTAAAATCACCTCATTTCAAATGATTTTTCATTTATCTCCAAGAAGCTGTAGGTGCTTTGTCTATTACAAAGACAGCAATGTTTGTTGACGTGTAAGGAAGAACATCTTAGTGTTTTTACAAAAAAACATAGTAAGTGATGTACTTAAATGACGGAGGCTATGAAGTGAGCTACTCTGAGAGTCCGAAAAAGAGATTGAAATGCACTGGACTGTCAAATAAGAAAATAGCAAGTAGTCAATTTAAAAGCAAGAGCTAAAATGTTTAAGATTTGCTTTATTTATTCATTTCTTGACTTGGAAGAACTGGATTATAACATGAAGTCAATGATTTGATTCTAAATATTACTAAATGTTCAATGATGCAAGATTTCAATTAAAAATTACAAGCATGTCATGTAATTGAAAGTCAAATTTTATATGCTTTTCATGTTTCTAAGGCTCCTGGGTAAAGCTTTGCTAATTAAACCATTTCTGACATCACATGGTCAATTATGTTTTGTCTGAATGATCCGTTTAAGATGACTTTCCGATATCTATTCATGATGCAGGTTATTTTACTCAATACATGGAAAACTTGAAGCAAGTAAGCAAGTTACTAGGTCATTCCAAATTTATTGCCTATGGAGATGATGTTAGTCTGAAGGACATTGATGACAAAGTGACCTTAAAGGAATTCTTTGGATGTACATTATTTTTAAAGTCTGATATTTATCTTTATTGGATTTGATTCCTGAGGTCACAAAGATGCAAGTTATATTAAAAAATGAATAAATGATATTATTCCCGTGGAATCAGCAGACTGTGGATGTTCCCATTTCAATTGATTTGGAGTCAGAACTGCAAACCAATCTGATCACAAAAGGACTGCCTGATGTAGGCTTGCCATCTGTCTGCTCCCACGGCAAATGGCATGCTGAGAACAGCTGCACAAACAGCCCTAAGTGTTTGGAATGTGTGATGCAGATGTAAAGCATTTCACTGATGGACTTACCCCAGGCAGGGCAGATGTTCCTCATCACAATATTTGTTACCTTTTTATTAATGGATGTGATTAATTGCTCTTACATCATCAAGTATTTGAGAAACGGAATGCAAAGCAGCTATGATCACAGTTTGTATATTGCTACTGGAATCATAGCAAGTATTTGGAGCAATAATTATTTTCCAGGTGAACTTAGAAGTTGAAGACTTAACCATAATAAGGGCAATTGAATAATTTTAGTCACACTTTTTTTAAAGAAAGTTGAAGGAAATAATATGCCTTCAACGATAAAACATACCGGATGCTCTGGCAAAAGTACTGATCAAGAAATTCAGGTTTTTCAGGAATTATTGCCGAACACTTTAGTTCCAGAATATATCAAGTCACAGGTTTTCCAAGTTAACAGCAGAACTGTAAGTAACAGAAGCAGATATTAGAATTTTGGCTGTGGGGAGGCAGGGAAGATCACTGAGGACTATTCACAGCCCACTTAATTTCCCATCCATTGTGACAAATAGAAAATTATGAGCAACAGAAACAGCATATTGACCTCTGACCCAAAATTGGTAATAGTAGGTGCCAATATTATGGAGACACTATGCCAAGCATACTAAATTGTCAAATTTTCCCCGGAAACTTCCAAATGATTTAACATACAGCAGCCTTACCATTACAGGAAAGTGATTACACAGACCAGACAAAATCACTAGTGATGTTTATAAGCAGTTATCAATTTGCAACTCTACACATTAAAAGAGTTGTAGAAATTCTACATGTTCATAACTTTTTCAGTTTGACAGAAGACAATCGACAGACTTTGCCACTGGGAGGTTGAAGGTAGGGGTGCTTGTAAAATCCAGAACATAGCCATACAGCCACCTACCCATGTAATGCCAAATCTTTGTGAAAATTTACTGTGGTGGGGGACAAGCTAGGTTGGCAGCCTGTATGGTCTTGCGTCTTTTCAGACCGTTAAGAGGCAAATTATTAGCCACTTAATTGCCCCATCCTACCTCAGGAGACCCATGTGTTGTGGAACCTGTTGCTGCGTGGGCTGATGTCAGCATGTAGGGTGGGGAGAATCTTCTCTGCAGGGCCCAGTCCTGATTTACGTAGCCACCTTGAACTCCCCACAACAAAGAAAGATCACACCACACTTCCCCCCAGCCTCACCATCTCCCCCTACTCCACACTTCACTTTCCCGTTGCTGGCTTCTCCAATCAATCACTCCATAGCCCTCACCAGGGACTGGCAGCTTGATTGGAGTGGCAAAGCTCATTTCCTTCCATCATCCAGGGGCAAATTCCATTAGTCAGGGCCTGTAGTTCCCAGCAGTGTCCAATACTGTCAAGCTGGCACTGTTGGTACCATAGGCTGCCAGGCTTTTGATTGATCAACAGCTCTATGAGGTGGGACTTCCTGTCCCAGAGTTCCTGTCATGGCCAATTGGCTGTTAAGTGAAAGTGAAGCAGCAGTTTGTTCCATAGGCACTCTGTAGGCCAGCTTTTTAGCTACCAGGGAACCAGAATACCCTGCACAATCCAATCTAATGTATTTTCCCCTTTGGCTGTGGACAAATCATTATCAGTGACACAGGATGTTACATTAGAGTTATAAGTAATAAGGAAGATACAAAAGATCAAAGAATAACTTTCCTCTCTTATACTCTGTAAAAGCTGCAGACTCTTTCAGGATACCCCCAACTGCAAATATACAAGCGAAAGGACTGTAAGATTCCCCCATCACCTCAGTTTGTATTAATCAATAATAGTGTTTGCAGCTTGTCTCTGTAGCACTGTTATTTTATCAGATATCCAAATTGACTCAATGCCAAGTGTAGATGCAATAGCACAATGTATTCTAAAATTCCATAAGATTGATAGAACTCAAATCAATTATTAAGAGCAAGGTTATTCAATGCAGTGACAAGGAGAGAGAAAATTCTAATGTTTTGATGTATGATTTTCCATTGAAAACAGAAAAAGGCAACAATGTAGAAACACCTTTTATTGTAAGGGAGTGTATTTCCACAAGTTGTTTCTCCCAAAGCTGCACTGTAATTGTCAGAAAAGACACAGAATCTTCAGAAGAAAAGCTCCAAGCCAGGGTCTCTGCGACACTTACACTGGGGTACGGCAGTCGGGGCAAGTCGCCACATATCCACCAGACCTCCAAAACCTGAGATCCTTTCATTACTCAAAATCAGTCTTTCAACTCACTTAGTCTGCCACTAAGGCTTCTGTTTATCTTCAACAGATTTAATTTGGAGGAGCGTGCACGATACACAGTGAGGAAATTCTCCATGGGAAACTAATCTTATATACTGTTGATTTGAAGAAAAAACAGAATATAACCAGACACAAAAAGGGCCAAAATGACAATTGATTTTGTGACAATTGAGGGTATGTTTCACTGAGCATGGGTTCAGACATCAACAAGTTAGAAAAGGATGTCTCTCGGTGAACATCAGCAAGTGGTTTACCACAGAAATAATGTCACACAGAGAATTTTGGCATTGGTTTTACATTCAAATGCTCTATCATGCTGTTTAATCCAGTGAGAAACATGACAGCATAACTATTTCAGGACCAGGGAAAGCACCTGCATGACCAAGTTGATGAAATCTCTTCACAATCCTATTAACTCCAAGGAGCAGAGGTACAGATGAAGTCAGGAACTATTTCGATTTATGTAAAACACATATTAGGAATGCTCCAGCAGACTTTGACTGTAAAGGTGTCAAGAAACATGTCCAAAATAGAGTGTCATACACCATTGTGACATTCTACATCAATACTTAGTCCATTCTAATATTTTATTTAAGTATTTACAAATTCTTAAAGTTTCAGAAAAGCTTTTAAAGTCAACCTTGGTGCTTAGTGATAAACCTTTGTTTTTCTTTATCAATTTTACAGTTGATAGTATTCTCCCCCGGGTCAGATAAATGTGGGATTGAATTTCATACCACTGCTTCAGAATCATGTATGAATATGAATTCAATACAATGTTGGCTGAGTGCTTTATTATTGGCAATACTTGATGGGGTTGATTAATTACGTTTTAGAATCACTGGAATTGTATAAGCAATTGGGTTAACCAAATGTGGAATAGCATATTACACACATCAAAGAAAAGGATTAATGTATGGAATGAAAAGTACAGAATGATCTAACCGTAACCTGACCAGGGGACTACATGCAGGTCAAATATGAGCTAATGTCTGCCCTAGGCTTTACAATAATATCTGTTCTAATCTTAGAGAGAGAGAAGAAAATGGGATCAGCAAATATCTTTCAGATGGAGAAGGCAGCTCTCAATAAAACCAAAATAGGGAAGGTGACTAGAGAAAGGATCACCAAAACGGAGAATATTTAAGGATTGCGGATGAGACTGCATACAGGCAGTCATTTCTCAAGCACAGCTAACATTCAGCATAGCTAAAATTTGCATAGAATATTATGTGTATGCATCATGGTCTCTATTTGCACTTACAAAAATGGCTCAGATTTTGTGGTGAATGGTGAAGTGAAGGCGCTTATTGCTGACCATGAAGTAAGCCTCACACATGAACATAATGATCTCCCTGTGCAGTGGTAATACAACTGGTTTCAGTGTCCTTTACTGGTCATTCCAAATATGAAGCAGCCAATCACATTAAAGGAATGTTGAAAACATAAAACCAAAATGCAAAAACAAAATCACTTCTAGATTTTTTAAAATCTGCTAATTTATTATTCAACAGCATTACATAATAATAAAATTGTATTTTCAGGGCCATTCATTCTAATTTTCTTTACATTTTATTAATTACAAGATAATTAAAACCACAGTTACACCTGATTGATGACAATATAACATTTAAAGGAATTTCAAACAGTAACATAGGGATGGAAAAGTTGACATTATCAGATATTTTAGTGATTGCTGAGTATGGGATGGGAGGACTAATCTCGATCATCAGTAAAGTATTGGGAGGAGTTATCGACAGAGTCGTTAAGTGACACTTGCAATGAGATAACCTGCTCGCTGACATTCAGTTTGGATTCCATGAGGGCCATTCATTCCTGACCTCATTACAGCCTTTCTTCAAACATGGAGATGAGAGCTGAACTCTGGACTTGAGGTGAGAATGATGGCACATTTAGCTGACTGTAGCATCAAGGAGTCAATGAGAATCAAGGGGAAAGACTCTACAGGTTGGAGTCATACTCAGCACAAAGGAATATAGCTGTGATTTTTGACAATCAATTATCTCAGGGGCATGACTTCACTACAGGAGTTCCTCAAGTACTGGTCTAAGCCCAACCATGTCTAGCTGCTGGACCTTTTCTTTATCTTAATGTTAGACATGAGGATGTTCTCTGGAAATTATACAATTTTCAGCATCATTCGTGACTTCTCAGATGCTGAAGAAATCTTCGTACAAATACAACATTGAAATTGAGCTGACAAGCGTCCAATAACCCTAACCCTAACCCTAACCTTAACCCTAGCCAGACAAAGACCAACTCTGATGAGAGATAGTCTAACCGTCCCCATATGAATGTCATTGGCATTACCATTACTGGATCCTCCATTATCAGCATTCTGCTGGTTACCATTGACCAGAAGCTGAACATAAACAGTCACATAAATATTATACCTGTAATAACATGTCAAAGGCTAGAAATTCTACAGCAACTATCTCCCCACCTGACTCCACAAAGCCTGTTCACCATTTACAAGACAGCAGTCAAGAATATGATGGAATACTCTCTAATTGCCTGTCGGTATGTGACTCCAACAAAAATAAATTTGCTATATGCCATCCAAGTCAAAGCAATTGGATTCATTGACTCTCCATCTAATACCATCAACATTCACTTCCTTTACCATTAATGGAGAGTGGCAGAAGTGTGTACCATCTACAAGATGGTCTGTAATAATGCACAAAAGGTTCCTTCAAAGCACCTATCAAACCCACAACGTCGATCAATGAAAACAACAAGAACAGCAGATGCATGGGAATAACAAGATCAGAATGGTGTGTGACTTGCAAGTCACACACTATTTTGACTTGGAAGTATATCAAAATTCCTTCACTGAGCATTATATATTGATTTAGCCAGGGGCACCCACATTTCATGAATGATTTCAAAGCATACCATTCAATGCTGCTCAATGGTTACCACTGCTGCCTCACAGCACCAGGGAGCCGGTTCGATTCCAGCTCAGGCAACTGTCTGTGGAGGTTGCACATTCCCCCGTGTCTGCATGGGTTTCCTCCGGGTGCTCCAGTTTCCTCCCACAATCCAAAAGGTTAGGTGAAATAGCAATGCTAAATTGCCCATAGCTTTCAGGGATGTGTAAGTTAGATGCATTAGTTAGGGATAAATATCGGGTAGGGGAATGGGTCTGGTTGGGTTACGCCTCAGAGAGTTGGTGTGGAGTCATTGGGCTGAAGGGCCTGTTTCCATACTGTAGGAATTCTAATTTTACTTTTTAGGTTTGTGTTTCCTGAGACATAATCAACTTGTGTTTAGAGGAGAAGGAGAGTCGACATTTCGGGCAAGAGTCCTTCATCAAGAATGAGGCTTGTGAGCCGAGGGGCTGGAGTGATAAATGGGAGAGGGGTGAGGCTGGGGGGGAAGGTAGCTGAGAGTGCAATAGCTAGACCAATGGTGATAGGTCAGAGGGGAGGATGGAATGGATAGGTGGGAAGGAAGATGGACAGGTAGGACAGGTCAGGAAGACGGTGTCAATTGGAAGGTTGGAACTGGGATAAGGTGAGAAGAGGTAAAATGAGGAAACTGGTGAAATCCACATTTATGCCGTGTGGTTGGAGGGTCCCAAAGTGGAAGATGAAGTGTTTTTCTTCCAGGTGTCAGGTGGTGAGGTGTGGCGATGGAGGAGACCCAGGACCTGCATGTCCTTGGTGGAGTGGGAGGGGGAGTTGAAGTGTTCAGCCACGGGGCAGTGGGGTTGGTTGGTGTGGGTGTCCCAGAGATGTTCTCTGGATCGCTCTGCAAATAGGCATCCTGCCTCCCCAATGTAAAGGAGACCACATCGGGTGCAACAGATACAGTATGGAAGTGTGTGGAAGTGCAGGTAAAGCTCTGATGGATGTAGAAGGCATCCATCTACATGGGTCTGGACAGAGGTGAGGGGGGAGATGAATGCTATCTCTTATTCTCAATTTCTCCTCCGCCACTGCAGCTGCTCCCAGGAGGACCAATTTCACCACAGAACATACCAGATTGCCTCCCACGTGGTCGATGATGCCCTCCAGCGCATCTCATCCACTTCCTGCACATCCGCCCTCAAACCTCACTCCTCCACCCACAACAAGGACAGACCCCCCCTTACCTTCACCCCACCAAAATCCTTATACGTTGCATCATCCTCTGCCATTTCCGCCAGCTATAAATGGACCCCCTTTTGCTTTTGTATGCCAAACTGAGACAAGCCACCTCAGTGGGCTCTACAAAGGGGAAACCGATAGGAATTTTGTCAGATAGGAAGAGGTGAAAGTCTCATTGCTGTTCTCGTTAATACAGCAATGCTGGCATTTGAATATGTCTCTACCTGTTGGTAGCAACATTGAGTGTTAAGTATCCTCTGGTAGATTTTAACCAACGGTTAATTCTCCCAAAATCTTCCTCTTTTAACTAAAGTCATGTTAATCATGGCATTACCATTTGTGAATTCATACGACGTTGAAAATGGCTGCTGCATTTGTATTTTCCTCAGATAATGCCAGCAAGCTGAATTTATTGGCTATCTCTGATTGATTGAACAGATGGCCAGAGGGAGAGCCTCTTCGAACCTCTGCAGTTTTTGTTTTCTTTCATGCACTTACAACTGCATTATACTGGAACTCCATGTCTGTTGCCTGCAAGGTAACCTGAAATATTTCTACAAAATGTGGCATGAGACCATTGTCAATCTTCATTTACCTTTTCCCAAATTCGTCATGTCATGAATGATAAGCCTCAGCAGGAAGACATGAGAGCTACAATCAGACTCAGTTTGTCCTACTTTCTCAATGATGAAATGATGATGAAAACATTTTTACCATTGTGCTAAAGGTTTCTCAAAACTGGTGTAATACTTGTTAATAAGTATCTTTCAAATCACAAATTTAAAACAGTATCCTCACCATCCTCTCAATATAAAATGTGAAAAGCAGTTTTTTCTTATTTCAGTAGTTATGACAAAAAGAGAAAATGAAAATAGTTGGAGAATTTGAAAGCTGAACACAGTTTGATAAATGATATTGACAGCAGTAGGTCATTACAAGTCATAAGTCTGTTGGTATTTCTGATAATTAACTTTTAGTAACTGGGTAACAAAAAGTAATTGTCAGTGTCAGAAAACATACAATAAGCTTCATCTAGGAAGAGAAGAAATTTAGAAAGAATTTTAACATTTCAAGGTAGGGCAATAGGATGCCTTTGAGACCTTGCATTTTCTAGTTGGAAAAGGTTAAAAGGGGTCTCAGAATACGATAATAACTTGAAGAAGATATTATTAGGTTCAGCATTTCAGGAATTGAAAGCTGTAATAAATGTTGTCCTTGAATGCAGGAGGTCATAATGTTGTAAATGTGCTGATATTGACGACAGCCAGCTCTAAGCATTTGCTGACAGTATTAACACAAGTTAATTGCCTTAATTAGAAAACCAAACTGTTACAATTGTGCAATGACAGCTGGAGTCACAGGCAAAGACATAAAAAGTTAATTCTCCAGTTTATCTGGAGATAGAACTACATTCATTAGGACCGACAGGCAATTGCCAACTTATTTTATCCATCTACATCCTTCCAGCAGGCTGCGATTTTGAGGCAATTCAGTTAGAATCTATCCATTCCTACCATCCTTCTTTAAACATGTAGTTCAACCTCCAATGACACCTTTGTGGACTGACCACAATTCTATTCTGAGGCTATCATGGCTCTCCTTCCAGGCAGCAAATAGTGGAAGAGGCCCCAAAAATCTAGTGCTCAAATTATTTTTGTTTCTCTGTGGGCTGAGTAGAGCAGGCCTGCTCCTACATTCCTAATAAAAAATCTTGGGTCAACTTTTCTTCACCCCTCTCCGACTCTTAATAATCTCCGACTTGTCCAACGTCACTCTATCTACCACATACATGATTACTGGTGACAATTCCTTCAAGTCCCTGGTTGTGTTCTTCTGCTGATTCATCCTTCACTTCTACCCTCCAGCCAGCTTGTGCTTCACCATGGCAGGATGGGTGGCTGCAAGTGACAACAGGAACAGAACTCACAGTGAGCTTCCCACATATATCCTACTGATACCATTGTGTCAATTCACCCGCGATTATGGATGATTGAAGTCAGGGTGCTGCTGCCAGTACGCATACTTCACTCATGGTGCTGCATTCATCCTCCTAACCTGTCAACCTCTTTCTCCATCTGTACTTGGCTTTGGGAAAATTCACTAAAGCTCTAATGGGAGCCTTTCCATGCACTTACCTACTCTTTGTTTCTGTGCAAAGTCACTCATTTGACTCACATTGCCTACCACTAGAGCTAGTTTTCAAATGCATTCATATATAAAAATCAAGGCATTTACATTTCTTATTATAAATATCCACCAAATTTCAAATGGGACAGAACTCTAAGACACTCACCTGACTTCTCTTAAATTGTTTATTCTCTGCTCACAGGCTAAGGTATAAAAACAACACCATAAAAGATAAACCAGAAAATGACCACCAGTACTAAAAGCTCAGAGTCCCTGGGAAGAGGAGATATTAGATTCAGTAGATAATTGGATACCAAAGCTTGTAGGAAAGGGGGACTTTGGAGGTTAACTGACTGACGAAGGTTGCTACAGGCTAGGCAAGATTCATTATATGCTATTTCGATTCATTATGCTTTCTGAAATCACTGCAATGCTCTTAGACTTTACTGCCATTTCTTAAATTCAAATATCAATGTGACAGAAAACTGAGTTTTCCTATCCTGTACAACACAATCTGATTATTGTCCAGAGGTGTTTACAGCAGCAACCACAATCAGCTCCATGTCATCATATGACATTGATAAGCATAAGCATATGTTACAATTGCAAAGAAGTAATTAAACAAATAGAAATATTGTACTGAATTTGACCCTTATAGCAAGGTGAATCATTAAGCACTATTGAGAAGGAGGAACTGAGGGCAAGTTGATGAGTTGGAGAGTGCCATTTCCCCACAAAAAGGGGAGAAATTACTATGTCAAGTAAAGATCCTAGAAACCCAGAACTCAGTGACACAGTCTTCAGAAAAACAACAGATGATTCCGGGTCTCCAATCCAACATGTTTCTACAGTTAATGATTAAATGATAAATAAGTGGAAGCAGTCAAATGCCTACTTTTATAACACATTGCAGCTGCTTTTTGATATCCAACAGAATGCACTCGTGTTTGTCACAGCTGAGGGCACTACAGTTACATCAGGATGTCAAGAAAAACTCCAAATGACATTGATGGCTCCCAGTGTGACAGTTACCAATGCTTCAATGTAAGGAATGAATGTAGATGTCATTGTCTTTCTGGGATCGCTGGTTTCCTTAAGAAGCCTGCAATGTTTTCACATGTGACAGCCATCTGTTGTGCTTTCTCTGCTCTGACACTTGACTCCTACCTATTTCTACTTTTTAAACCTTCTTTACATGTCAAGGAAAGCTACGTAGGACTATTGTTGGTCTATGGACTGTGCAAAGTAGCTATCTATCTAAACACTCAATCCAAGAGCCTCCAATTTAACCTTATCCATGTGTTAATGCTCCTCCTCATCTTCAGAGAATCAGAAAAGGGGTTGATATTGTGAAATCCAGATTTAAAGGACAACACCGAGCATTTTATAACAGCTTCGGCACAGTGATCTTTAAGATTGAATTTCTGGTCTGCTCTTTTCTCAAAATGGAGAAGAATCAACAGCAAAATACAAACAAGGAATTAAGACCATGTGTTGTAGTTCAGCTGACAAAGGGTTGGAAGGCAGAGCAAAAGTAAGGGGGAAATGGAAGTGTGCCATTTGGAAAGAAGCAGATAAGAGTAGGAGAAGAGATGGAGACGCAGCAACGACAAGGGGACTGTGAGGAAGGGAGGGAGGGGAGAGTGCAAAGGTGGAGGACGTCAGAAGAGGAATGGTAAATACACAAGATGATTCACTGACAATGAGAGGCAGAGACAAAGAAAATCAGGAGGAGGAATTGTGCAGAATGAATAAAGTAAAAGGGAAGAGACAGGAGGGTAAGGAGAAGCTAGGGAGAGGAGAGATGCTAAATGTCGGTTAGCCATATATTTTCTCTGATCCCATGGCTATCCAGTTAATCAAACTGCCAAAACAATATGGAAAGGAAATTCAGAGGGTGAATTGGTTAGGAATTCTTTCCATATATCTGTACTTGAGGGTGGAGGGAGGGGATGCAAAGTAGTAGGAAGGTTCAGTCCAAAATCACTGCTCAGTCTGGGTAATCCATTGGGTGTTGAGGGTTAATGCCAAATAGGGGAGGGAGGGTATATGCTCTGTAAGCTCAACGGAAGTGGGGAGGAGAGTGTGAAGGGGTTCCGCCGAGGGCTGTGTTCCATTCCCACTATTTGTGGTCAATATGTGATTATGTGCTCTATCCTAGAATTTCTGCTAAAGGCTGGGATGGGTTGGGTGGGTGGGTGGCAGTGATGGTTGCTTCATATCAAAGTCTGATCTCAGAATGTCTGGGTATCAATGAGAGTTAAATGGGAAAACAATTTTGGTTTGGGTGAGTTGGGGAATGAGTGCGGGAGAGGTGATTTGGGCTCAAGACCTTAATATTTTGGTTCAGTTGGTGGATAGAAAGTTAAAAGTTCATTCAAAATCGGACCTTAGAATTTTTCTCATCTTTGGGATGGACCCTTGATATCCACATCTCATGAATAAATTATAAAACATGGGTTAACATTGCAAAGAGTTGTTGGAGCACCATCTAGTGATAGAAAGTGGGAAACATCCAGCGATATCACAAATAACAACAAGCTATATTTAAACAGCACCTTAACACAATTGAAAATTTTGTGTGAGCATTATAATAGAAACTATGCCTCTGAGTCACATTAGAGACATTAGATCACACAGCCAAAAGCATGGTCACAAAAGTAGGTATTAAGGAGTTTCTTAAAAATAAAAGTAATGAGTTTAGGGCCAAAGCAACAGAAGAAGCAGCCATTAATAATGGAACACTTTAAAATCAAGGGATTGTTTTACATGAAGTCAATATAGGTGAACAAGCTCATGGATGATAAGGAAATAGACTTGCTGTGAGTTAAGCCAGGGACAAAATAGTCTTTTTTTAGATTACTTGCAGTGTGGAAACAGGCCCTTCGGCCCAACAAGTCCACACCAACCTGCCGAAGAGCAGCCCACCCAGACCCATTCCCTACACTTAACACTATGGGCAATTTAGCATGGCCAATTCACCTGACTTGCACATCTTTGGACTGTGGGAGGAAACCGGAGCACCCGGAGGAAACCCACGCAGACACGGGAAGAATGTGCAAACTCCACACAGACAGTTGCCTGAGGCAGGAATTTAACCCGGGTCTCTGGCATTGTGAGGCAGCAGTGCTAACCACTGTGCCACCATGCCACCTGCTTTAGATAACCTTGAAGGGTACTGTGGAGGAGACATAGATCTGTGGGGGACATTAGGAATAACCATGTGAGAGCAGGAAGAACAGTCATCAAAAATTATTCGCTGACTAGTATTTAGAGTCGAACTAGATGGAAGAATGGTGTGGTTAACTATGTAAAAAGCTGTAGATATCTCAAGATGGACTGGGAAGAAAGACTTACTTGTGTCACATTCACATACGATAGAGTAATGGCTTTATTAAGAGCTACTCCAACACTGTGCCAGGGTGGTAATCTGATCAAAGGGATTCAACAAGAAGCTCTGGGAAAGATGGAATCAAATTTGGAAGCAACAAAATGCAGTCATGTTTCCTTCATTCTAAGATAATTTTCTCTGAAACATTTATTTCATCCAAGTTGTCGGGTCACGTGGATTCCACAGTGGATGGGAACTGGCTGAGAAGACTATTGGAAGTATAAACATTGGGACAAGTTTGAGATTAGAGTAGCTAAAGTAAGAATTAAGATTCTTACTTTGACAATTCTGGTGAGATTATTAAACCATTGAGGTTATTACGGTCAGATATTCTGGGTGCACCTCCTCAAACCTGGCCTCCTCATCCACCAATTTAAATGGCATTTTTCCCAAGGTGAGAACAGGATCCCTCATTCAATCTACTGCCTGGACCAGTGCCTCTAAAGTAGTGCCTGAGAACCCAGGGGATAAATCTACAGTTATGTCAATCATATCCAGCTTCCTAAGAACTTTCCCTTGGCAGCAATTACAATGTGTTTAAAGAGACTTGGCTGCTTTTAAGGGACATCAGAGATGTTCGAGTTCCCACCTTCCCAAAAAGATAGCACCAGGCGCACATTCCTGGTTATAAGACCAGAAACCCATAAAATCCTTACAGGACTAGACAGGATAAACATGGGAAATATGTTCCCGATAATTGGGGAGACCTGAGCCAGGGTTCACCATTTACTAGGGCAGCTCAGTGGTTAGCACTGCTGCCTCACAGCACCAGGGTCCCAGGTTCAATTCCAGTCTTGGTGGACTGTCTGTGTGGAGTTTGCACATTCTCCCCGTGTGTCGGTGTGGGTGCTCCGGTTTCCTCCCACAGTCCAAAGATGTGCAAGTCAGGTGAATTGGCCATGCTAAATTGCCCATAGTGTTAGGTGCATTAGTCAGAGGGGAAATGGGTCTGGGTGGGTTACTCTTCGGAGGGTCGGTGTGGACTGGTTGGGCCAAAGGGCCTATTTCCACACTGTCGGGAATCTAATCGAATCTAAGTACACAGGATAGGCAACCAGGACTGAGCTGTGGAGCAATTTCTCAACCCAGAGAGTGTCGAGCCTTTGGAATTCTCTGCCCTAGAAAGTGGTGGAGGCGAAAGGTTCAAGAAAGGGTTAGTTATAGTTCTTAAGGCTGAAAGGATCCAAGAATATGGCAAGAAAGCAGGAACAGGATGCTGAGTTGAATGATCAGCCATTATCATATTGAATGATAGAGCAGGATCGCAAATAGTGTAAATAGTTATGAACATGCAATAATCTATAGACAGAAGTTTTCCAGCTCTGAATGACATGAGAATTGATGAGTCAGTTGGGAAAACATGGTGAGAGCAACAAAAACCTGCCTGAGTATCCGTCTCTACTGTCTACTGCTTTGATATGTTCATGGCCACCTGGGCTAGGCCAAGTACAGAGTAATAATGAGCTCCTCCTCCCCTAGACCTATTTCCAAACTGATATTTGTGCCATCATTTAGGCCCTCGATGTTGAAAAAAAATGTCTGATTCTGCAACCAAATTGTGAATGGTGAGATGAGAATGTCACAAGTGAGCAGCAAGGACTATTTGTATCCATTAGCCTGATTGAACATGCTCGTAGTAACTGACCATGCCTCATTGATATATTTTATTTATTCTCCCACACTTGTGCTTAGCTAAAATGATGACAATTTCCAACATGAATGTCAGTGCGGGGACCTGGAAATTCGAGTTTGCCGCTTGTTCCTCCAGTCTCCATCATAGCTCAGGACACACACGGCAAAATCCAACACCCCAGCGGCCACTCCCTGCCCTGGCCTGGGCACAGAGATTGGTATTGTACAAGTCTGCACACCCACACAGTTTGGAGCACATTGGCATCTTTCACAACAATGCTGCTACCAGCATTCCTTGCAGGAATTGGCCATCTTACACAAAAACCTACCCATTGTCAATTGACATTAAATAGCATTACCATTGCAGGTTCTTGATAAAGAACTGAACTGGATTCGCCACATAAATATAGTGACTACATGACCAGGTGAGAGGTTAGGAATCCTGCATTGAGTAACATACCTCCTGATTCCTCAAACCACATCCACCATCAATAAAGTGGGCGTCAGGAGTGTGATGGAATATTTTCCACTCAGATGAATGAGTGCAACTCCTACAACATTCAAGAAGTTTGACATCATCCAGGACAAAGCGGCCCATTTGATTGGTATCACATCCACAAACACCCAATCCCTCCACTACCAATGCTCAGTACTAACTATCTGCACCATCTACAAGTTGCAATACAAAAATTCATAAATGCTCCTCAAAAGCACCTTCCAATCCCTTAACCAAACTATCTAGAAGAAAATAGGGAGCAGACCTAGGAACATCACCACCTACAAGCTCATCTCCAAGCTTCCCACTATCCTGTCTTGGAAATATATCACCCTTTCCTTCAGTGTTGATGGGATGGGCAATAAACCCTGCACAGCCAGTGATGCCCACATCTTTGAATGAATAATGAAATACAGACATCCATCTCAAGGATTGGACCAGGGTGCATCTCAGGGTTCATCGTTTGCTCTATTAGGCCTCATTCACTTTGAAACTGTTTGGATGCTCATAGCATCTCTATGTTACCTTGTCTTTTCATTTTGCTACCTCACTCAGAATCAAAAGCCTCAAAGAACTTCTGTCTTGCCTTGTCTTTATGCACAGACACAAAGCCAACAGCTTAAATTGACTGAGACATTAGAGTCATACTTCAGTCCAACTCGTCCATGCCAACCAGATATCCTAACCTAATCTAGTTCCATTACAACAGGATCTGGACAAGATGGGTCAATGGGCTGAGAAGTGGCAGATGGAGTTTAATTCAGATAAATGTGAGGTGTTGCACTTTGGGAAAGCAAATCTTAGCAGGACTTATACACTTAATGGTAAGGTCCTAGGGAGTGTTGCTGAACAAAGAGACCTTGGAGTGCAGGTTCATAGCTCCTTGAAAGTGGAGTCACAGGTAGATGGGATAGTGAAGAAGGCTTTTGGTATGCTTTCCTTTATTGGTCAGAGTATTGAGTACAGGAGTTGGGAGGTCATGTTGCGGCTGTACAGGACATTG
>NC_057712.1:78050496-78081661 GCF_004010195.1 Chiloscyllium plagiosum
AACATTTAAGAGGCATTTGGATGGGTATATGAATAGGAAGGGTTTGGAGGGATATGGACCGGGTGCTGGCAGGTGGGACTAGATTGGGTTGGGATATCTGGTTGGCATGGACGGGATGGACCAAAGGGTTTGTTTCCATGCTGTACATCTCTATGACTCTATGACTCTATTTGCCAGCACTTGGCCCACATCCGTCTCAACCCTTCCTGTTCATATACCCATCCAGATACCTTTTACATGCTGTAATTGTATGTGGCTGCGTTTGAGCGATATCAGGGATGTCCAATTTCCTGTCTTCCCAAGAAGATAGCACCAGGTGCTCATGCATAGTTTTAATAAAACCCGAAACCAGTAATCAGTCAAATGGGTGTACATGCTGCTGTGAGGTGTGGTGCTACATCAATGTTACCTCTGCATCATGTGTTAGCAGTTTACCTGGCAAACACACTGAATGCATTTCAAAGAAATGGCCATCTTTCAAAGTCAAAGGGGTGCAATCTGCTGAAGGCAGAGACCTGTCAGTCAGGGGGTCCAAGCACAGTAAGTCAAGGACATTGGTCACTATCAATCAAAGGCCTGGACACAGCAAATCAGCCACTTGGAGCAAACTGTAGAGCCGTATCGTTACAGTCCAGGAAGTGGACCGTGTCAGTCTTGCATGACTAGTGCATTAATTCTGGGGAGTTGTATTAAGCCACTTGGGGATGTGCACAATCAGTAAACGATCTTGTCAGTCATTATTTAGGATTATCTATCTCAGTCGGACCATGGTAGTCATGGGGTCAGCTAAATGAAATTCAAGGGGTTATCAGGAACCACTGCGATGGTATGAAAGTTGGGAAAATCAATTCTGGGAATTGAAGGCAGCATACAGGGATGTAAAGGGAGACAACATTTGTGACCAGAGAAAGCTTAACATATAATGAATGGGAGATTATAGTCGATGGGAGGCATTGACTACTATGAAAGAGAGTCATCAATGGTTTCTGTGTCTTCCTGTATGAAAGAGTGTGCTAAACTGTCATTTGTGAGATATCTGAAATAATACATAAGAATAATATATGTTACTTATAATACATGTTATTTACATAATTATGGCATTTTTCAACCTTGAAACGTAACAACTCAAATATAAAATTCATGGCCATTATTCAAGATGATAAACTTGACAGTGAACTAATGATTTTTTTCTTGCTTACAGAAATGCTTATATTTTGACTTGAGAAGCAATTCTACAGTAACAAAAAAGAGAAGGTAGTCAACTTAGGAGTTTTGCCAAGATTTTTAGATTTCAGAATAAAAAA
This sequence comes from Chiloscyllium plagiosum, assembly GCF_004010195.1. NCBI lineage: Eukaryota > Metazoa > Chordata > Chondrichthyes > Orectolobiformes > Hemiscylliidae > Chiloscyllium > Chiloscyllium plagiosum. Next base: position 78,051,801 of record NC_057712.1, read on the forward strand.
ATCGCTCTTCAAAAATGTACTATTAAAATTGCTTGACTGAATTCAGTTCAGAGAGGGAGTGCATCAACATATGAATCCACCAGAAAGGGCAGCATAATTAAGTCTGTCAGCTTTCAGGAAGTCTTTGGCTCAGGTGGCTTAATAAAAAAAAATTTCTGTCCTATTTTGAACCTTTGCTCTAACCACTTATAATGAGCTATTAGATAAAGGGTTCTTTCCAGAATCAGTGTCTTGTTATTAATTTAGCGTAAGTTGCCAATATATTCTTCCCATACAGAAAGCAAGGATTAATTTTGCTTATTGTTATATATTACAATGAAGTATAGATAAAAAAAAATTGCCTTTGCGTTCAAAAATAGTGAAAGCATATTTTGAGAGAAAAGTTTGAATAGATTTTACTAAAAATTGTTGTGTGGCAATTTATTAACGTGCCAACAGAATGCAATGAATTCATCAACCTTGCAGATGTTTTCTCCTTGGAGACTGAAAAAAAATTCAACAGGGCTGAATGAATATGTTTGCTGTTTATTTTCATGGAGAATGTATTTCAATCTTTGTACAATTCAAGAACTTACACTGCCCATTTGATGGGCAGATTCTTCCCAAGCCTTGAGTGAAGTATGTGTGTGATGTCCAGTGAGGCTTCATAGTCACATTTTGCAAGAGTTCCAGAGATCGACGTGAAATGCTCAGGAGTAAACATTGAGAATTTACAGGAATTATCTTTCATTATTACCCTTAATACCACCCAATTTTTCTCATCAATATGCAGGTTGCTATTCTACCATGTGCCAGACGGAATCCAGGTGCCAAGAATTCCTGACATGCAAGCCAGAGTGAGTGCCTTGAAACTCTTGCAATTCCTGATCATCATCTTGAAGATCAAGGTCATGGGAACACTCCATAGCCAGAAATCACATGCATAAATCATCAATGAACATTGCCATCTGACATATGCTAGCCTCTCTGCACCTCCATGATATATCTCTGATCTACTTGCTGTACTCTTCTGTGCTGTTAAGCCGCACTTTACAGCCCACTGGCAACTTTCATTGATAAATAAGGATGCAGGATCCGGCACCCATGGATTGGACCAGTCTGCATCTCAGGGCTGCTCACTTGCTCTCATAATGTTCTTTCACTTAACCACACCTGGATGACAATAGCATTCCTGCCTTGCCTTTGCCTTTGTGTTGAAGAAATTCCCTGGACTCGAGCTTTGAGCATTGACAAACTTTATTGCATGATATTGTGGGAAGCACACCATTCCTTAGTATGGTCAAGTGTATCTCCAAAACACTCCAGATTCGCCTTGGATTTATATAGTCTGAGCTGACAGTTGCTCAATCAGAAACAGAACCACAAGCTGGTCAGTAGATGGCCTACGTGAACATATACGAGGCAGAGGTCTGCCTTCCCAAGACAATACATAATGAGCTATTGTTCTCAGACCTAGAGTCAATGCACACTCCAGATACAACATTCACCCATTGATAACTTTTGGCTGTGTTGTGCTTTCTACAGATAAGCAATTCATGAGTTATGTGATAAAAGCAGAATTTATGTGGTTGTTACAGCATGTTCGAACAGGCGAGGGTCACCCAGGGTAAGGGACCAAGCCAGGCAAGAGCAACACCATGACTGAAAAACAGCTTCCACACTTCGCCTTTTGTTTTCTTGCCTGTCAGCCAGAGCTTAAAGACTCCCAGGATTGCTGCATTGTCTTTCCACTTAGCACAGGTACAAAGCCAGATAGCTTGCAATGCTTGCTAGCAATCATCACTAAAGGCGATGCTGTATGGCCCATTATTGCATCAGTCTCACACGTGATCCATATGGCAGCAGCTTATATGGCAAACACATCGAACATAGAATAGTACAGCACAGTACTAGCCCTTCAGCCCTCAATGTTGTGCCAGCCTTCTATCATACTCTAAGATCAGATTAACATTCATACCCTTCATTGTACTAACTTCCATGTGCCTATCCAAGAGTCATTTAAATGTCCCTAATGTATCTGACTCTACTAACACTGCTGGCAGTGTATTCCATGCACGCGTCATTCTCTGAGTAAAAAACCTACCTCTGACTTCTCCCCTAAACCTTCCTCCAATTACCTTAAAATTATGTCCCCTCGTGATAGACATTTCCGCCATGGGAAAAGGTCTCTGCCGATCCATTTTACTTATGCCTCTCAACATCTTGTGTGCATTGCATGAGCTACAAATAACACTTGTGCATCAAAATCTATGAGGAGTAGTACTCACTAAAAGTTCATAAGGCACACATCAGTCCAGAGCCTTGGGCAGAGTCAGGTGTCCATTTTGGGCAGTTATATCAGGGAGCCTGTACCTGTATATTCTGGGCAGTGGGCCATGTTCACCTGTGGGTCCAGTATAGGAGCATAGTCAGGGAGCTATACAGCTATGTCAGGGATCAGGTCAATCATCATTCCGAGCAGTTCAGCTCAGTCAGTGGACTACAGACATTCCGGGAGATGCATCCACTAAAGTCAAAGGGGGGTCTGTTAGTAGAACATGAATCAGATGAGTTTGGAATGATCGCCTGAGAAATATCGCTGGGTCTGTGGAGAGAAACCCTCCATGAAACGCGACAATAATGACATTTAGACAAAAATCGTTAAGATTTAGTCCATTAGTGTTTTTTGTCTAGACAGTTGCTCAATATAACTTCTGGAATCACCTCCTGTCACCCATAGCCTTTAGTGATTGTCCTAACACTATGAAAATCTGTAGAAGGAGATCAGATTGCCTTGCTCATTCCCATACATTTACTATGTTGTCAATATCCCATTAAAATTAATTGCAGCCAATCATCAGGTTCAGAATTCAATTACAATCGTGGCTTCATGAATAATTTGAAGCTGAGTTCTACACTTTCGAACCTATGGTATTCCCCTCCCTCTCCCAAACAGTCACTTGGCCCCTTTACCATCCCCCAGCTGAAGAATGGTATCTGCCATGACCGTTTATTGCATTACATTTTTCTAGCCAGACTTTTAATATTGAAATCAATTGGGCTTGATAGAGAGCAATTAACTGAGACATAAAACCTATTTCATAGAGCAAAACTTATTCAAATTATAGTTTTTTACATAGGGAACATTTGAGCAGCAGTAAAATGGCCAAATGAAATTTGGGTCATGTAATATATAACTGCAATAAGAGCAGGAGATGGGTTTACAGTTACAACTCTGGCAATCAAATCACAGACTTCAATTTTTTAAAAAATTTGCATTTAAAAGTACCTTTATCAACTTACAATTTTTTGATTTATTGTAAATACTATATTCATATCCAAAAAAAATCTCATGGAATCATAACCGATGAAAATGGTGTCCAAATTTTGCTAAAGTCTTGACCTAGTCAAATGTTCTTAGTAAGCTAAAACCATTAGTTGAGAGTGTGCTGAACATAGTCTTAATCAATTACTGTTCAAGCCGATCGTTCATTATAATAAGTCCCCATTTATAAGCGATACAGGAAGTTGGTTATTAATTGTCCATAACAACCATTCATGACATAATCTAAAAAGCAGACCTTGTATTGCGTACTTTGCATTTTTTAATTCTTTCATAGGAAAGGACAATGACTGATAAAACCACCATCCTTAAGACAATTGTGGTGAGCTGCTTTCTTGAATCAACACAGTCTGTCTGGTGTAGGTCTACACAGGATCTCATGCAGATGGCCTTCTAGCCCTTTTTTAATGGAAGGAGGGAACTCTGCATTTCTGAGAGGAGATTCCAATGAGGGTTTCTTTGGGAAGTGCAAAGCCAGACTTCCAGTCTGACAGTGCTTCCATTGTGCAGATCTGTCAGGGGCAAGCAAACCACATCCCTTTACACAACAGTTAGCTGCACTATTCTGGAATTTAAATCTCAAGGCAGCCTGCTGTTAGATGTTAAGTGCAAATAGTAAGGGTGATGTTAAGGTGCTGGGAGAGTAGGATGCCAGATGGGTAGAGGGAATGGTGCCAGGTAAGTGGAATTATAGGTCAGTAGGATTGCAGGATGTCAGTAAACTGGCATTCCAGCTTGGGATGGATCCAGATGGGTCATGGACTGGGTGCCATTGGTATAGGGTTAGCTGTTAGGTAAGCCAGGTAGGTATGGGTCAGGTATGTAAGGTGCCAACTGTGGTGTAGGGTGCTGGGGTGTGATGCCTAATCGGTAAAGGTATGGGCTGCCTGGTAGGAGACTGGGTGCCAGGAAGCAAGGGAAATGTGTGTGAAGTAAGCAGAGTGCTGAGATGTAAGGCAACAAAGGAGCCATGTAAGTGGTAGGTCACGATAGGTGGAAGAAATTAGATCCAACGTGAGCTGGTTCCAGTCTGATGACTGGTGGTCAGTTTGGGTCAGGCCAGGAGGAAGGGGTGAAGGGCCAAGGTGCGGGCTCAGGTTGTGTCCAGTGTGAGGGGATGGAAATGTTGGTGGAGTCCAGCAGCGAGCATGGGTGAGGGGTGGGGAGCAGGTCCTGGGAGAGTGCAGACTGTCAGGTTAGGGTCTGGGGATATAAGGACTCTGGGGAAAGTATAGTTGAAGTTGTGTGGAACTTCCAATGAATTGTTACTCAGTTGAAAGACTGTGCAGTTGATCCTGAGGGTTCCAGGCACTGGGGAATTGCTGAGCAGAAATCTTCAATTTTCTAGATAATTCCTTCATATACTGCCACAATGGGGATTCCACCGTGTCACCATGAGTAAATCCTATGTATGCTGGAATTGTGACTGTCTCTCACCATTGCAAAATCCAGGCCAGAATTCCAAGTCAGGATGGCTTGTAACATGCAGAAGAAATTGGAAGTGGTGGTATTTCAGTGCATCTGCAGCTCATGTCCATCAAAGCAGTGAGACTCTCAGCTCACATGCATTCCCAAGTATAATTGCTACAGTTGTGCATTCAGTTAACCTGATCCCAAGATCTGAAATTCCCTCCCTACATCTCTCTACCTTGTTTCTCTTAATAGGGAATGAAGTTCCTCTTTCTTACACTCAAAAACAAAATTTATAACTTGGCTCCTTCCTTCTAATTTAGTTAAATATATTTTAATTGAAATGTGATCAGGTTTAAGGTATTCAATCAAGTGGACATTTTTGTCCTGAAATGTATTCATCCTTTGGAGCCACATTCATCCATTCCTGCCTTGTGCTTTGTAGACAGGCTTTGGTGAGTCAGGAGGTGAGTTATGCAACACAGAATTGCCAACCTCTCACCTGCTTTTGTAGCCAATGTATTTATATGGTTGGTACAGTTCAATTTCTGGTCGAGAATGACTTCCCAGGATGTTGGTAGTGAGCTATTTACTGATAATAACGTGATTAGACATCAAGAGATAGTGGTTCAATTCTCTCTTGTTGGAGATGCTAATTACCTGACCCTTGTGTGGCATGAATGTTACTTGCCACATACCAGCCCAAGCCTGTCTGTTGTCCAGATCTTGCTGCATTTGAATATGGACTGTGTCAGTAACAGAGGAGTCACAAATAGTGATGAACCCTGTGCAATCATCAGCAAACATTCCTACTTCTCATTTTTCGATACAGGGGAATTATTTATGAAGTAGCTGAAGTTATTTGGACCTAGGACAGCACCCTGAGGAACTCCTGCTGAATGCCCCATGACTGTACCATATATTATTGTCTTAATGACCTAAACTAAGACATACAAGACATAATTTCAAAGTTTGCCAGTAATTCCAAATGTGAAAATGTGATAAACAATGCAGAGAATAGTAATTGCTTTTGGATGATATGGACATGGCAGACACAATTCAATGAAATGTATCATTGGTAAGAAAGATAACGAAAAGGAATATAATTTAAATGGTCCAAATAAAGGCAAGCAGGAGCTATGAAACCCATGAATGTGCATATACAAACCTGCAAAGGTGCTAGGACAATTTAAAATGAAGTTTAAAAAAAAACACATGGCTTTATAACTAATGATGTAGGACTGGGTTTTATGGAGTCAATAAAATGTGGATCTGGAAAAAGCACAGCAGGTCAGAGGAGCAGGAGAGTCAACGTTTTGGGCAGGACCCTTCCTGGGTTTTATGGAGGCATTGTGGATCTCAGTGTCTGGCTGGAAAACCAGTGAGAGACCTGTGCAGCTTTCTCCAGCAGGACCCATCAGTACTGATTGCTGTTCAATAGATGCCTGATAACCCTTTCTTGAAATCAAGAACTCTCCCACCCCAGTGTTACAACACAGCAGCGAACCCTTCTGAAAGTTAAACTAAACACCAGAAAAGCTCACCTCGCCTCATAATCTGTTAAAGTATGAGCGACAAAGAACTCCCAAATTCTATTCCTTAAAGAAAAAATATCAATTTATTCTTAACTCTAAAGTGAACATTAAACAACAACTATTTACAACTCGAAGCCTGCTTTCCAGTTTGCTATCTACCTCTAACTCCATAACAATATACTGATCCAATAAAAGCCAGCGTTAAATTTACTTCAATTAAATTTCAAAACCACACAACAGCTGTCGTCATGGTGACTGTCTTCCTCTGGCTGTAGATCTCGTTGGGTCATCTTCGGTCTTTTTCTACAAAGATGTTTCATATGAAAAAGGCACCTTTCATAGAGAGTGTTTTGCTGGCTGTTACTCAGTCGATGGCAGTTGGTATCTCTGGCTAACTCTCAAAATGCCTGCTTCTTTATACCCCATACATTTGATCATTTCATTGGTTCAATGTGGGCAAAACTGTATATTCTAAATCAATTAGGTTTTAGTATCCTGGGGCATAATTTAAACTGACTGGTTAAATTCAAATGGTTGTCAACATTGCAACCAAAACTCAGGTATTTGTTTCACAGCCCAATGTTACATATTTTCAAGTTTCCAGTAAACTCTGTGACTGCTGGTCAGTCACATGACAAGTACCTGCAACCTCTCAGTGCGAAATAGCTTTCACTCTCTCTTAAAGGTACACAAGGATGAATGTCCTGCCTTCTGAGAGCAGCCATGTATTTAGCATCTACAACGCACCGCAGAAATTCTCCAAGGCTTCTTAGACAGTACCTTCCAAGTACAGAATCATCACCATCTAGAATGAAAGAGGCAGCACATACAAGGAAATGCCATCAACTCCAAGTTCCCTTCCAAGCCATTTGTCATCCTGACTTGGAAATATATCACCATTCCTTCACGGATGCTGGGTCCAAATCCTGGATGTCCCTCCCTAACAGCATTGTGGATGTGAACTGCAGTAATTCAAGAAGGTAGCTCACCACCACCTTCTTAAGGGCAACTGAGGATGGGTAACAAATGTTGGCCTATTTCACTTGAGGGCTCACTTCAATAAATGAATTAATACAAAGAGAGCTATTGCTTCCACTCATTGAAGAGCTGGTTACCACACAGATTTTGGTAAAAGAAGCAAAGGAAAATAAGAAGATATTGCTGTACACAAAGGGTTGTTGTGTGCATGCCTGAAACAGATTCATTCATAACATTGAGAAGAGCATTGATTAACTACCTGATGGGGAGAAACTTGCAGGGAAACAGGTGAATGGTGGGAGGTTGGGTAGGTGGGGAGCAGTGTTTACTGGAGTTAAGTGGATATGTTCATGAAGGAACCAATAAAAACACAGTTGGCTATATTGGCTTTTTCTGAGCTGTAGTCTAAGACTACATATATTTCTTTACACATCTCCAAGTCAAAATACATTGTAGGTGGTGCAACCTATTTTCTAGAACTTAACTGCCCCCACTTCCAAAAGTTCCTTTTGAATTAGAAGCAGCAAAGACATGCAAGGCTGGAGAAAAGAATTTTGCAGCAGGAATAAATTTAGATTAGATTAGATTACTTGCAGTGTGGAAACAGGCCTTTTGGCCCAACAAGTCCACACCAACCCTCCGAAGAGCAACCCACACAGACCCACTCCCATACATTTACCCCTTCACCTAACACTACAGGCAATTTAGCATGGCCAATTCATCTAACCTGCACATCTTTGGACTGTGGAAGGAAACCGGAGCACCCGGAGGAAACCCAAGCAGACACGGGGAGAATGTGAAAACTCCACACAGATAGTTGCCCGAGGTGGATTTGAACCTGGGTCTCTGGCGCTGTGAGGCAGCAGTGCTAACCACTGTTTACTATTATATTCCGATATTGTTAAGTCCAAGCCCAGTTGGAATGGACACAAATGTGAAAATGATAACGTTGCTCTGAGAACAACGGCTGACGGTTTGAAGATATTCAAGTGGAAGTGTAAAGTTTGCACACAATTTTCATGATCAATCTCGTGACCATTATTTTATATGTAACTTTCAAAAGAATTAAAGAACAGGTAATCAGAGAAGCAGAAAATTATGTGCACATATATAGAACTTAAAGGATAAGGAATGATTTAGTTGCAATTGTGGAACTAAAGTCTGAAGGCCTTTAAAGATGTCTCAACTCATTAAAGACACTTCCAGGGCTGAAGTGATAGGGACCTAAAAAGGGCCAGATGAAAATGTCAAGAAACAACACTCAAGGTGGAAACATGTGTCAGCAACCTTAATTTATTTGGCAGCAACTGAAGGAAGGATGATATTGTGTATAAGGGAGGCTGCCTTCCTCTCCACTGACTCCACCATTCACATTTTCAAACAGGTTGAGCCAGGGGCTGGACTTTTGGTAGGGAGGGAGTTATATGCCTCTTTGCTGTAACCCTGCCCAACTACATGTGTTGGTCAGATACACCAGCTAAGTGGCCAGGTGTCTGCCAGTCATTTTAGTCTGAAAGCAGAATTAATTATATAATAATTATTTAAGGTTGAAACTTCTTGTATGGGAGAAAGTCTCCCAACTTAGAAAGCTGCCTTCCAATTATATTATAATATGTACACCCAGCAAAGCTAGATTTGAGTGATGACCACTGCTAGATTACCACTGGTGCCTGAAGAAGCAGAGGTTATGGAGCCAGACTCAAGGCAATCACAAGCACTATTAAGATGATTTGGGGTGTTGTAAAAGCTAGTCATTACCTGAAATGGTTAAATTATATCACATGATAAGCTTCATACATCAGATATAAAGGACTTTTGCTGCAAGGAATTAGCCATTTGTTATGTAGGGCTAAGTTCTATGTAGCTACTCCATCTCACTTGTAACCAGCGGTTTCACAAGAGACTGTTATATAAACCAGATGTAATGCAATAAGTTATTCTATAGTATGTAGTAAACCTGCTCTGTTTATCAAGATTGAGCCTATCTTCCACTAACGCGACATGGATATCCTTCCTGACTTGGTATCAGTAACTTAGACTATTACCATTGGATGCACCAAAGGCATCTCAGAGGCTCCAGTAGACATAATCACATATATACAATTGGGGCTAAATGCTGTTGGGTTGCCCACTTAGCGTTGGCTTCCCCTGCAACGCATAAGAAAGCGGTGGAGGCAGTATTAGGCTAAAATTAAAGGGTTTAAGGCCCAAGCGAAGGCAAGCAATCTCCCCATTCATTGTAAAATGAGAGACAAATTGAAGGTGGAGAGGAAGGCAGTGTATTTTAGAGCCCACTTTGCTGAGTTATTGCTTTGAGAGCTGAGTATGCCAATAACCCAAGTACCAGGACTGTACCATGTGAACAGTGCTATGATACTTCCAGGGAACAACGTGCTAGAGGAAATTTATGTAAATACATTGCTTTGAAATTGTAAGTTATCAGCTGACTATTTTTCTGTTCAACAAATCCTCCTAGCATTTTCCAGTAAACAGCACAGATGTCACTTACCAATCCAGTATGAGACTTAATGAAAACAGCACAAGGAAATGATGCACTCTGCTTCAATGGGAGTGCTGTAAAATCCTAGCTCCAAGTTTCAGGACATAGCTGATTTTATTAGTCACCTGGCAATAAATAACTCTGTCAGCTGACTCAGAGCCTGAGGAAGCAATTTCCCCTCAGACATTGCCAAGTAAAGATGACAAGGCCTGAAAATATGAATGCTGCCATGTTGTAAGGTGTGGCTAATTTCAACTAATTGTCAGGTATGCATTTTTTTTCAGAGATGATTCTTACTGTGATTGAGGAAGGTAGGAGTGAACATCATAGTTAATCATACAATCACTATTCTAATAATGTAATGAGGTTTACTATTCAAGCTTCCCATCCCCAGCAGCACTATTTGTCTCCTTAAGGTGAGGTATTCCTGAGTAATTGACAACTGAGCTACATTCATCTCTCAATAAATCTGAGTTGATTGTCATTTTTTGTAGGCTGTTTTCTACTTTCAAAAACTTGGCATACAACAATTTTTTCAGGGAAAGCTATTAGCCTCTTGCAGCAAAGCAAGTCAAAATAAAAATAACTTGTATCACAATGGATGCAATGCCATGAACAAAACACCAATGTAAATATTAAGAAACTTGCAGCTTCCTTTTGTTTTATTTATTAATTAAATGTGAGATCCCCCTTAAGTGGTGGCACGTTGCCATCTTGAACCACTGCAGTCCATTTCTTGATGTAGGTAAACCCACAATGCTGTCAAGGTGGCAGGTCTAGAATTTTCGCCAAATAATACTGAAGGAATGGGAATATGTTTCCAAGTCAGGATGGTGAGTGATTTGGAGGTGCACTTCCAAGTGGTGATATTTCCATGCAATAGCTGCCCTTCTCCTTCCAGATGGTCTGGTGATTGGAAGGTGCTTCAGTGAATATCTGCAGTGCGCGTTGTAGGTGGTGTGCGTTCCTCTGTGTTGCTGGTGGAGAGTGGAATATACAGAGAAATTTTGATTATCCGAAAGACACAGTTAATCAAATTCCGGATATTCAAATGCTGGATAACAGTTTAGCCAAGCATCAGGAACTTGCAATATTGCCGGATAATCCAATATTTGGATAATCAAATGACAGATAATTGAGGTTACTCTGTATATGGATGTGATGCCAATCCAGCAGGCTGCTTTGTCCTAGATGGTATCATACTTCTTGAGTGTTGTCAGAGCTGCACTCATCCAGGCAAATGCAGATGGAGATTGCCAGGCATTTAGGTGGTGTGAATGTTACATGACAATTGTCAGCTCAAGCCTAGCTATTGTCTAGATCTTGCTGTATTTGGATGTGGACTGCTTCAGTATCTGAGAAATTGTGAATTGTGCTGAACCTTGTGTAATCATCAGCAAACATCCCCAGTTCTCACTGAATGATCAAGAAAAAGTAATTGATGAAGCAGCTGAAGATGGTTTGGCCTGGGATACTGTTGTATGGATCGCCTGCAGTGATGACCCAGATCTGATGGCTGACAATAATACACACGGCCACCTTCCTTTGTGTTAGGTATGGCTCCAATTCAGCAGAGGGTTTATCCCCAGTTGCTGCTGAGCCTAGTTCTATAGAAGCTCCTCGATGCTTCACTCAGTCAAACACAGACATTCTCATTTCCCTCTTGAATTTCAGCTAGCTTGTCCATGTTTGAATGAAGGATGTATTGAGATTTGGAGCTGAGTGGCCTCTGATGAACCCCAACGAAGTGAACAGGTTATGACTAAGCAAGTGCTGCTTGATAGTGTTGTGAATCAAGGGTAGCCTGATGAGATAATAATTGACCAGGTTGTTGTCCTGCTTTTTGTATACAAGACACAGCCAGGTGATTTTCAATATTGTCAGGTAAATGCTAGTGTTGTAATTGTACTGGAACAGTTTGGCTCGGGGTGCAGCACAGACTAAAATAGTATTACCGAAACATTGTGGGCTCAAAAGGTTTTACAATATTCAATCCCTTCAGTCATTTGTTGATATCACATGAAGTGAATCAAGGTGACTGAAGACTGGCTCCACGTGGCTGTTGACGTCTTGGCAGAGTGGCAGAGATTGATTGCCGCCGCGATATTAACCGCCACAAGACTGGCTCCACGTGGCTGTTGACGTCTTGGCAGAGTGGCAGAGATTGATTATCCGCTTGGCACTTCTGGTTAAAGATTGTCACTAATGCTTCAGACTTACCTTTTGCACTGATGAGCTGGACATCCCCATTGTTGAGGATAGGGATATTTGTGAAGTCTCCTACTCCAGTGTCCACCAGCATTCATGACTGAACTGCCAGAGGAAATGATGGAGGCTGGTGCAATTACAACGTTTAAAAGGCATCTGGATGGATTTCTGAATAGGAAGAGTTTAGCGAAATATGGGCCAAATGCTGGCAAATGGGACTAGATTAATGTAGGATATCTGTTGGCACGGACAAGTTGGACCAAAGAATCTGTTTCTATGCTATACAGATCTATGACTCTCTATGACTGGATATGACAAGACCACAAATCTCAACATCTCATTTTAAAGTATGCTTGATGTTGCTCTTGGCATGCCCACCTGTAATCTACATTGAACCAGGATTGATCCATTGGCATCATCGTAATGCAAGAGTGGGGAATATATTAGGCTATTGATTGCAGATTTTGTTCGAGTTTGATTCTTCTGCTGATGATCCATAGCATCTCATGGATGGCTAGTCTTGAGTTATCAGATCTGTTTGAAGTATATCCCATTTAACACGATGGATATATTATGCAGCATAAAGATAAAGATGGGACTTTATTTTGTCAAACACTGGATGGTGATTACACTTAGCAATCCTGTTGTGACAGATGCAGAAGGTGGATTAGTGAGAATAAGGTCAAGTACATTTTTCCCTCTTCTTGCTTCCCTCACCATTCACCTCTGACCCAGTCTAACAGCTATGACCTTTAGAAATTAGCCAGCTTGACCAGTGTAAGAGCTGCTAAGCCACTCTTGTTGATGGACATTAAAGCTCCCCCCATCCCGCCAAACAGTGAGTATATTCTACCTGTCACATCTGCTGCGGTGGAATTTGAATCCCTATCTCCTGAGCATTACCTGGCTCTCTGAATAGCTAGTACAGTGAAAACATCATTACACCTCCGTCTCCCCAGTGTTGAATATTTCATGCTAGCTTGTCCAAATTGAAATTGCAATGGTTTTGTATTCTAGCAGCACTGAAACTAAGGCTGGCTAAAATTACTAAAGTATTTCAACTGTGGTTCACTAAGGAATATAAAATTTAGCCTGATTCCATGTTTACTTTAACAGTACTACTTTTACTATCTTTGCTATTCTGTGCAATGCCCCAGCATATGGAGGGTGTATTTGTGGAAACTGCAGTCTTTTAGAAAGAACAAGAAAAATTAACCAAATATAAAGTGACCACATTTAAGAAAGACAGGCAAAGAAATGGAGGAGAAGCACTTAGTTTCTTCAGTAGATATCTCCACGCTGTAACTGGGCCTTTATCAATTAATAAGCATTTTGTTTGATCTAACATTCAATTAAATCTGATGCTGAGGCATTAAAGTATCACTTGATAATGTATATTTCTGCTATATTTGATCTGTATGTTTGGCCAAAACTCTAACACTGCAGCAAGTAAAAAGAGGAAGCCATTGACTGATACATTATTTGGGCTAATTAGGGGTCAAATTGTTTCTTGTTGTTGAAAATCAATAATAAGAAGGTATACAAGCAATACTGGAGAAGATTTAGTCCAACATCATTGTGCATTTTTTAATTCAACTGTGGAAATACTCCTTGGAGTTGTGATATGATAACTGCATAGCCAATCCCAATAAAACCAGAACTGCAGGTCGCTTTATTCATATAATAACTTGAGATGTGATGGTTTTATGTTACCCTTTTTCATGGCTTGCTAATTAAATGTGTAAAGAACATTGTAATCTTGGCACTTTCTAAACATGGGGGATTTCTGGTTATTGTGATCTGTAGCACCACCCAATGGTACTCCCTGATACAGCAGTATTGCCCTTAGAAGTACACTGAATAAATGTGTGTAAAATTAGAACTCTCCTTCACTTCCCAGCATACAGACCCAAATTGGAAAATGAGTATCCAAAATTAAGTCGATCATACTGTCCTTTGTACACCTGTTCTCTGGATTTGAAAAAATTACAATAAAGAGTGAAAATAGATAGACAATAGACAGACAATAGACAATAGGTGCAGGAGTAGGCCATTCAGCCCTTCGAGCCTGCACCGCCATTCGATATAATCATAATCTTGGCACATGAATTGTAACAAACATTAAAATGAATTTAGATTAGATTAGATTACCTACAGTGTGGAAACAGGCCTTGCAGTCCAACAGGTCCACACCGACCCTCAAAAGAACAACTCACCCAGACCATTTCCCTCTGACTAATGCACCAGGCAATTTAGCATAGCCAATTCACCTAACCTGCACATCGTTGGACTGTGGGAGGAAACCGGAGCACCCAGAGGACACAGACACAGGGGGAATGTGCAAACTCCACACAGACAGTCACCCAAGGCTGGAATCGAACCTGGGACCCTGTGAGGTGCTGTGAGGCAGCAGTGCAGACCACTGAGCCACCATGCCACCCTTGATCCAATCTCAAATCAGATATTAATATATTTGAATTTGCATTGCAAAGCTTTCTTTATCTGACACTAAATTGATACCCTCATTTAGAAATGCAACTGCAGTGCTGGTATTTCATATACCAACTTAACACTTTCAAATAACTCAGAGTTTCATTTCTTTGAGCAGTTGAGACAAGATGTTGCAGCATAAAAGAGTAGGACTTATTTTCCATTCAAATAATGCTCTGCCTACTGGATCACTGGATTTGGTAAGGTTGACTTTTCATTTTTGCTATCAATGTTTGAAGCTTCAGGGTTCAGGACTGCATGTTGAGAAAATCCACCTAACTGCTGCTCCTCTGTTAACATCATTATCTTCTCCTCAAGCATCTTTTCACTGAAATTCACCTAGCCAAATGTCAGCAAGTGTATTCTCTGAAATGTGTAGCTGTGGTGGAGACTGCAAATGTTGATGAGGTGGGCTTAGCAGGATGTGAGTTCCTGTCTTTTCTTGATGCCAGGACTCCCAGATTGTTCTTTCAGGTCTGCAGTCTTAGAAAGAGAACATCTTTTAGAATGCTAGCTGTCAGAGACACCGTTAAATAGAGGTTTCCTTCTGATATACAACACATATTAGATTGTGTGAGGGCTTGGCATGGAATTGATACAAGTTAGCAGACAATGTTGCTTAGTTTATATTGCTGACACGTCTTACTGCTAGATGTCCTAAAGTGCATGTATCCGCAGTTCCATACAGGAGACATTGAACCAGGCTGTCACATTTTACAAACTAGAATTCACTGCCAACCTTTGAAGAGAATACCCTGGAATGCCAAATCTGAAGCCACGACATACACTTTAATTTCACCAGTTGCAAAACAGAGGAGTCAATACAGTGGGATAATTATCAACTCACAGAATAAAGTCAAAACACTGCAGATGCTGGGAATCTGAAACAAACACAGAGAATCCAGGAGAAGCTCAGCAGATCTGGGAGTAACTGTGGAGAGAGAAACAGAATTAACTATCATGTCCAATATGATTCTTTATCAATTCTGAAGAAGTGTCATGTCTGACTGGAAGTATTCGCTCTGTTTTTCTGTCTAGATGCTGCCAGACTTACTAATTACAACATTTTTCAGGTATTTATCAACTTCCAGAAGCCCATTTCTTTATTAAGAAATGAGCAAATGCTGTCAAATATTAAAGGAATGGGTGTCACTTCTGTCATATGGAGCATGATACCATTTTCTTGTTGCACTTGTTGAAGTGGTTTGTAAATGGACAGATTGTGTTCCCGTCCGTCCCATTCAGAAAGCTGCTTACAGATGCTGTTCTTTGCAATTTATATAAATTAATGCCGTTTAGGAGTTTAAAAGGATCACTTTTTTCATACAAAAAATGGTAGAAATCTTGAACCTGGATTCTAAATTGGGTTTTTCAGCGCTAACTTTGATGTACTTTTGTTTGCTAAAAGTGAAAAGAGAGGTGGATCTAAGTTACATGGAAATGAGGTATAGGCTTGCCAATTGAATGACAGATCAAGATCAAAGGGTTGAATTATTTCCCTCTGTGACTATTTTGTCCTATAGACCATGAGAACATAAGAAATAGGAATAGGAGTAGGCCATTTAGTCCTCCTGACACCTGTTACATCATAAGATCATGGCTGATCTAGTATTCCTCACATCCATCTTTCTGTCTTTTCCCATAATCCTTGTTTCTCCTACTGATCAAGAAACACTCCATCACAGCTTTAACTTTACACAAGGACTCTGCTCCCACAGCTCTCTGTCGCAAGTTCCAAAGACTCACAACACTCTGAGAAAAGACATTCCTCCATATCTCATTCTTAAATTAGATTGGAATAGATTAGATTAGATTACTTACTGTGTGGAAAAAGGCCCTTCAGTACCACCCCTGAGAAAAAGAACAGGAAGTGACATCACCACAGTAAATGACACCACCACAGAAAATGATGTCACCAACCTAAGGAAACCTGAACTCATAAATAAAAAGCAGGCCATACCACCAGTGCTTCAGTGGAGGCTTGCTGATGTTACCTAGTATGGTGAAGAGACATCTGAAAATGAACCTTCCAGCTCAGCAAGCAAACTTACATCCAGAACCTCAACCTGAGCCAGAAATCTTCTCAAAACTCGCTATTGTCCCTTTATTCTGAGACTAGTCCAAGACTTTCCCACAAGGAGAAGCACGCTCTCAGTATTTACTCTGTCAAGCCTCTTAAGAACCTTACATATTTCAGTGAGATCACCCCTCATTCTTCTCAACTCCAGTGAGTGGAGTCCCAACCTATTTACTCTTTTCTCATAAGACAATTCCTGCAGATTGAAGATCACCCTTGTGAACATTCTTTGAACTACACCAATGAAATTATATATTTCCTTAAAATTAAATAAGGGGACCAAAACTGCACACAGTACTCCAGATGTCATTTCATCAGCACTTTGTAAAGTTCCGGTAAGACTTCCCTGCTCTTCTACTCCAATGCTCTTGAAATAAGGGCCAACATTCCTTCCTGATTGTGTGCTGCACCATTGTGCTAGGTCTCATCTGTTTAAATTTCTCAGCCATTTTAATAGCTTCAATTCCACATGATTTTCTATACCCTGCCCACTTTAGCAAACTTCAATTTAAAGGCATGAATTAGGATAGCATTTTCGATGGACAAAAGTATCCTGAAAGCACCACTCACAACTGTTCCCAAGATCTTCGAAACCGCTGTGTCTGACTTCAAAGCATCTCAAGTGTTTTGCAATCAATTAAGTACTGCTAAAGTGTAGTCTCAGCTGTAATGCTCAGATAACAACTTGTCTGAAGCACAGCACATTATCGTCTAATCGGCATAGATTGAGTCATGCCTCCAACCTTCTGACTCAGAGACAAGGAACAAACTAATCCAAACAAATACAATTGTATTAATGATTCACTAATATAAAATACAGGGTGAGGTTAGAATGCTGTACCAGGATCAAACTCTTTCATGGTATGACAGGGAGGAGGAATCATGATATGTGCAGTGGCATTTACAGATTCCAGCTGATCAGTAAACTCCTGTTAATAGTAGGATGAAGGTTGTATTAAAGCAGACAGTCAGTTACAAGCTTTGGTTAAATAGAGAATGATGAACAGCCAGAAGTGATTGTTTGGCAGCAGTCTCACTGATAAGAGTTTAGATGACGGCACAAACGCCACAGCCAGCCTTCAGTGGGTCATGCCCATTATCAAAAGCCACAGATGAGATTACAGCCTTGAAGTTCTTCTATTATTTTTTAAATTACATACTTTGGAACTCACAGCTTCATTTCTACACCCAAAACTTCACAGCAGAGACTGGCATCAGCAACTAATGATTCAAAATTCCATGTAGCAAAAAAAATGATTATGATTGTAATCATTGTAAGGGTCTCAAGTGATGATTCATGGTTGATTACTGTGCAAAATGTGCTCTGTGAGTATTATACAGTAATTTAATAAAATGTATTTCAGGCCATTGAAATTGTTAAATATTTGGTTATCAATGTACATGCCAAATCCCAGGAAGCACATTTTCAGATAGAAACCTGTCAGGTAAAAGCAATTCAAGAGATTTTATACAGTCAGTATCAAATCTAACAAAGCATTTTAAAGTTATTCATCTGATTGTATGTTGAATGGCAGTCTTAGTTTGCTTAAACTGATCTCCTGCATGACTGAAGTCACAATATTAACTTTGATTTATGAAATAGTACATTCAAATGTGATACCTTTCAGGTGACTTTAAGATTGAATCCTGAGTAATTAAAAGCAATGCAGATGTTACTTTCAAATTTAATTTCAATGACATTTATTGGCAAAGATATTTTTAGAGTGAAACGGTATAATTCAACTGCATGAGGGAAGCTGATGACCTAGTGGTATTATCATTAGTCTATTAATCCAGAGACCCAGGTAATGTCCTGGATTTGAATCCCAACATAGCAGATCCTTGAATTTCAATTCAAAACAAATTTGCAATTAAGAGTCTAATGATAACCATGATACCATTGTAATAAAGCCCATCAGGTTCATTAACGTTCTTTGGGGAAGGAAAGTGCCGTCCTTATCTGGTCTGGACCTACATGTGATACAAGACTCACAGCAATGTGGCTGACTCTTAATTGCCCTCAGGTTAATTAGGGATGGGTAATAAATGCTGAACTAGCAATAATGCCTACATCCTGTTAATGAATAAAAACGTTAATGGCTAATTATTTTACACCACCTCGAAGAAGGTTTTGGATTCTTCAAATAGACAATGTAAGGTGGAATCAGTTCCTGGTTTGATCTTGTTTGATCTTGTTTATCTTGCACTGCCTGCCATGTATATTGTTTCTTAAAACCAGCAGCAATTGAAAATGTTTCTGGGATTGACATGGTTGAGATAGGATGGTACATTAAACCATTTCCAGTAACAGTTTAAGTTGTCTTGGATATGTCTATTGATTTGCCATCATGCTGCATAAAGACATATTGAAGTGAGTCATTCACTCATGTGTTTCACATTAGAGGTGCTGCTCTTCACATCATCTGCCAAGTAGTTCCATTATGGACAGAGTCAAATTTTCAGCTAACTTGCTAAAACAATATTTTTTTTAAATGAGGAGACATTTTCATCAAAGGAGAAACAGGTCCTATATTGTTCGAAAATAAACACATTTATTTTTGGCTGACAACTTTGCAGCTTAGACAATAGTACTATCAAGACTGGAGAGCAAAGAAAAACGAATAAAATAATTCTAAAATATGTAAATAAGTGTGTTAATGAAGTGGTAAATTGAATACACGTTACAATACAGTTAAAGATGATTAGTAATAATCAATCATGTTCACTATTTCCATGGAAATAATTGTTAGCAATCTCAGTAGAGTTGGTGGTCCCACTCCCCCCATGACTGAAACATCAGGTATGAGTCATCCAAACTTGGATAGGTGATCCAAGCCAATTTTTTTTGTCATCATATAGCTCAGGAAATGATTTCTATCCTCATTCAGGAGGAATTCCTGTCTCTGAAAGCTTCCAGCCAATGCAATGGGACCTAGGAGGTGTATGTTTTCAAGAAGGAGTACAAATGTTCTTAGAGCCAAAGGAGAAAAGGATATGGGGAGAAAGCAGGAAAAGCTTTGTGTTGGAGGATCAGCCCTGATCATCTTGAATGACAGAGTAGGCTCGAAGGGCCGAATGGCTTTTTTGAGCTTCTGTTTTCTGTGTTTCTATGTTAGCCAAGACATTGAATATAAGAAGAAGGAGGCTTTGATGGAGTTGTATATCATTTCATTTAGGTCAGAGCTGTGTGTTGTGCTGTTCATTGCACTATAGAAAGGATGTGATTACACGAGAGAGGGTGCAGAAGAAATTCACCAGGATGTTGCTAGGGCTTGAGTGATTCGGCTATGAAGAGAGTCTAGCTAGACTGGGATTATTTTTCTCAGAACATGAAGGGTATCCCAGGAAAAGGCTGAGGGGGCTATCTGATTGAGATGTGCTAAGTTCTGAGGGACCAAGACAGGTTAGAAGGAGAAACCTTTCACTTAGTAGAGGCATCAAAAGCCGTGGGCAGGGATTTAAATAAATAGGAAGTGGTTTATAGGGGATTTGAGGGAATTTTTTTTCTCAGAGAATTATGGGTCTCTGGAGCTTACTACCTAAAAGAGTGATTGAGTTGCAAACCCTGTAGGTAGTTAAGATCTATTTAGATGAACATTTGAAACACCACAACAAACAAGGCTATAAGCCAAATGTTGGATTAAAACAGGTTAACGTTTGATGATCTGCATGGAAATGATGGGGCAAAGGGCATTCCAAATGTTGTAATAGCTCTATGACTTTATAACTCTGACTTGTAGACATTTTTATTGGCATGGTGATTTCTTTTAAAACAACTTGAGCAAGTTAACTTTCAGAATTTTTGCATACATAAGATAAGTTTACAACCCAGTAAGCACAACAATTGTGCATCAAAGGTTTCTGTTAGAAAGTCCTGGAATTTTTTTAAGCTTAAGAGAAATACCCATAGTCTTAAGGGAAACTTCAGTTTGAGACAGTGCTACAGAAGTTCTTGGATGAAAATGGATCTATAAAACAATGCTCCTAGAAAGGGAGATGATAGTAAAAATATATTGCCTTAGCATAAGGAGTTTAATAATAGTTTGAGATCAGAAATGTTTTAATAAAACCTCTGAAGAGCTTATTTGAAGCTGAGAACATTTGGATTCAGTATATGAAGGCTTCAGGAAGAGACCATCAGATTTTCTAGACTGGGAGTTAAAGAGATTGAGTTAAGGCTGCAGGAGTTAAAGTTATTGAGATGTTGGAGATAGGAATTATTTTCTGCTGTGAGTGGTATACATGGGTGGTTTTGTTGTTTTGAGGATCTGAAAAGGAGTGTTATTGGATTAATGGGATTATGTTTCACCTTTTGTCTTAAAATCTCTAAACCTGGTTCTGAATAAATATTCTATTTTATCTTCATTTCTTTCATGAAATAAATTGTTTTTAGTTTGTTAAATACAAGCCTACATCATTCTGTGAGCACTCACCTCGTTAAAAATAAAACAAATAAACTGTGATCTATCAAGCCAGGTTTCAGCCTGGGAACTGAATTGACCCATAACAACACCAACTGGGATCATAATAATAATAAGCATTTGCATCCATTTTAAGCATAATGGGTCTTCTTTTTTTTTGTCCAGAGCAGATTGCAAGCAGAATATTCCTCTCTAAGTCCTTTCTGTTAACTTTAGCTGGAATGTATACACAATGCAGGGGATTCTGAAACTTCTTGAAATATAATCATCCAGTCTGTCTCAGATATTTTGTGAATTAAGCAGATTTGTCCATTTTTAGGAAACTAAATGTAAACACAAAAATATAGAACACAGTTTCCTTGAAACTCTCAGCCCAGTTGTGGTCCAATATTTCCTACAGCGAGACAAAGGGAGGATTTGCAATGGAGGGAAGAGCAGTTAGTGGCAATGTAGGAGCAGGACATGTGATGAGATCTCCCAGTGAGGAATAGGAAGCAGAGAGGGTTGCAAGGATGAGTAGTTTTGAGGATGAGTTGGGTGAGAGCTGTTGAATGTACATGATGCATGTTCTGGTGACAATTGTAGACCAGGTGCCTTGATGAGATTTGGAGAGGGGAAGCAAAGTTTCCTTTCCACTGGATTAAGTCTTCAATGTTAAGGCACACTGAGGGAGAGGGGGTCAGTCCTGACTTGCAGTGTCTGAAGCCTGTGCATTTGGGCTTTAAGTATGACACCGGAGGTGTGAAAGCTGGAAGGTCCTAGCTGTGATGAGCACTTGTGCTTCTCCTGCCTCATGATGCAACCTAGATATCGATGCATAATTAACAAGGCAAAGAGTAGACCATTACATTTGCACCACAGCAAATCAGGCACCATGGAATCCTACTCAACAGAGAAAATGGGAAACTTCCATCTACAGTATGATACACTCCTTCAAAACTATGGCTGAAGGCACTGGAAGATCACAATATTAACAATGACATTTTATAACCCAGCAGCTCAGTGTGCGTTACTGTTCTTAATAAGAAGGTTGATGGTTTCAGAAAGCTTTACTGAAAAGAACTGGACTAATGCAGCAATATTGAGAGAACTGATTTCTTCAATTTTTCACTTTAGGTTTGCCTTCAACGCTTTTCAAATGCTGCTAATATTATATGTTTCTTGTGACTACGACACTTCCCGCAACAATCCCTTGTCTTATTTTTTCCATCAGACTCTGTTCATAATATTGTTGTAAACAGTGCTTGCCCACTATTGCTCACCATGAGGAATGTCCCAGGAGACTTGTTGGTTTCTTAACCTGTATCAAAATTCTGCAGGTGGAGCAATTGTTCAAACCTGGAATGAATAGGATATTTTTAGTATGTTGTGGATAGACCACCATATCACAGTCCTTGGGAGGGCTGCAGTCAGACTGTTTACTCTCCTATTTCTTTAATCATGGGAATGGTCATTGATTCAGTGACTGAATGGGGTAAATTCTATTTTTATCACAATATTGATATATTGAGTATTGAATTCGATAATCATAACAAGACAATGCACTTTCTCTGCAAGCAAATAGACAGATTTTAATCACGAAAATTAAATGCAATCCAATGGAGTTTTTAAATCTGTAGAGTCACATATCACGAATGGGTATAGGCTGAGATTGTCTTAATGTTTGAAGTGCTCCTATCTAAAGCCACAGAGAATCTAATTAATTCTTAAACCCTTTTGTCAGTCCCAAGGCTCAATGCAGTATTTCTGCTCCTCTCCCTTTTTAAATAGAGTTCAACAAGGAAAACTGCTACCACATATGCCACTGCATATAGTACCATTGTAATGAGCTATCTTTAAACAAAGTGGGTGCCACACAATTCTTGTGCACTACTGGCTTTATCTTGAAGGCAGTTTAAGACTTACTATTTTTAAAGATGTAAAAATCCTTTTCTTGGTTCATATTTAGTCCTAATCATTCTTGGTCTTTGTAATTTGCATGTATTAATATGTTGTCATGATTTTTAGGAACATTTACTCAATTATAGGTGTCATGGGACAAGCTACGAAATGGACAAAAAGAATGGCTCAGCACCTGGAGTGGGTGGCACAGTGGTTAGCACTGCTGCCTCACAGTGCCAGAGATCCAGGTTCAATTCTTGCCTCAAGTGACTGACTGTGTGGAGTTTGCACATTCTCCCTGTGTCTGTGTGGGTTTCCTCTCACAGTCTAAAAATGTGCAGGTTAGGTGAATTGACCATGCTAAATTACCCGTGGTGTTAGGGGCAGAGGGGAATGGGTCTGGGTGGGTTGTGCTTTGGCGGGTCGGTGTGGACTTGTTTCCACCCTGTAAGTAATCTAAAGATAACATTGTTATAAAAGGAAATGCCTTGACTTTGTTTGCTGGAGAGAGTCAACCTCTGATTTTACAGCAAGTCACAGTGGCACAGTGGTTAGCACTGCTGCTTCACAGTGCCAGAGACCCGGGTTCAATTCCTGCCTCAGGCAACTGTCTGTGTGGAGTTTGCACATTCTCCCTGTGTCTGCGTGGGTTTCCTCCGGGTGCTCCCGTTTCCTCCCACAGTCCTAAGATGTGCAGGTTAGGTGAACTGGCCATGCTAAATTGCCCGTAGTGTTAGGTGAAGGTGTAAATTTTGGGGAATGGGTCTGGGTGGGTGCTCTTTGGAGGGTCAGTGTGGACTTGTTGGGCCGAAGGGCCTGTTTCCTCACTGTAAGTAGTCTAGTCTGCAGTTCTGGTCTCCTTACTTGAGGAAGGCTAGCTGGCTTTGGAGATGGTGCAGAGGAGGTTCATCAGGTTAATTCAGAGATGAGACGGTTACCCTATGAAGAGAGAATGAGCTGCCTGGAACTCTATTCGCTAGAATTTAGATAAGAGGGGATCTTATAGAAACATATAAAATTATGAAAGGGATAGATAAGATCGAAAGCAGGCAAGTTGTTTCTGCTGATGGGTGAGACTAGGACTAGGGGACTTGGCCTCAAGATTAGAGGGAATAGATTTAGGACATAGATGAAGATTTTTCCAGAGAATAGTGAATCTATGAAATTCGCTGCCCAAGGAAGCAATACAGGCAGCTTCATTCAAGGATGGGTTTTTGCATGGTAGGGGGATTAAGTGTAATGGGGATAATGCAGGTAGGAGGAGCTGAGGCAAGGGATGGATGAGCCATGATCTTAATGAATAGCAGTGCAGCTCAATGGGCCAAAAGGCCTACTCCTGCTTCTATTACAATGAAACTAAGAAAGGAACGTAACAAGACCGAAGACCTAAATAAAAGCAAAATACCAGAGAGGCTGGGGATTTCAAATAAGAGTAGAATGTTCTGGAGGAATTCAGCATGTTTTGACAGCATTGGTGGAGTTGACTGATGACTCCATCATACAATCCTGTGATTGAAGCTGAGTGTAGATACAATGCATCTCATCCTTCAACCTGGGCTACAGATGATAAGCCTCCTCAAAATGGAGTTACGATGCTGAGGTTGATTTGGAGAGGCTGTGCGATACACTCAGAGTGTGTCGTGAAACAATTGTATGCTGTGTTACATACAACTGAAGCAGACAAAGAGGGCATGTGATGGACACTGAACAGCTGGGAGAGCAGCAGTCTTCTGTGGAGGCACATGAAGTCATTGGGCAGAACGAACATCACCTTAACCATAATAGAATGGTGCAGTATCGAGTGTAAAAAGCCAGATAGGACTGAACTGACACCCACTTCCAATTTCCGAAAAGTTGGATGAAGTCATCGTTCACTGTCTGTAAATCTGTTGTTACTCTGATTAGATTAGATTACTTACAGTGTTGAAACAGGCCTTTCGGCCGAACCAGACCCTCTGAAGACTAACCCACCCAGATCATTCCCCCACATTGACGGGCGATTTAGCATGGCCAATTCACCTAACCTGCATATTTTTGGACTGTGGGAGGAAACCGGAGCACCCAGAGGAAACCCACGCAGACACGGGGAGAATGTGCAAACTCCACACAGACAGTTACCTGAGGCGGGAATTGAACCCGGGTCTCTGGCACTGTGAGGAAGCAGTGCTAACCACTGTACCACAGTACTCGAAAGGAAATCAGGCCCCATTTATTCCCAGCAATAAATGCTGCTTTTTTTGTTTTGTTATTTCTTCACATTCCTTCCCATTGATTGTCACCTTACTGCGGTGGAGAGGCTTGAGTGTTCCGTCAATCTTAAGAGCAATGCCATCAGGTGTTCTCAGCTCTTGACAAGGCTATCCATAACGGTACAACCAGAGGGGAGAAATGAACAAAGCACAATCCAAAACAAGTCCTCAATGATGATCCAAGCAAAAGTTATTCCTGCTATACCAATGGCTGCCATGACAGATGAAGGATGCAGCAGTGGGGAGATCCTCAGTCATTGAGGTTCCTTGTCACTGGGAGTGGATCTATTTCCTGTCGCGTACTCTGTATCTGTTGATGTGCAACTGCATTTCCATGACATAAGACGTCCCATACAAGCTGTCTACCAAGAGCTTTTTGAAAAGTTTCCTTCACTTTTCCTGTTCATAATAAAAGTTCATTTTTGCATTTTTTGAAGTCTTTCCAATATGTAAAGCTCCTATATTAAAGAATAATAAGATGCAATGCTGCAAAGCACAGTAGGGAAAGAGTATCGCTCCTTCAGACAGTTCAAACAGGAGATGGCACTCAGGAAGGGTAGGCTTTGTGGCTTTATTTTTCTGGCTTCAGTTACCATGACAGTCAAGCAGCATGTGATGATGGAAGGAGGTATAATAATCAAAAATATAAGATTCTATTTCCAATGACGTGTCTCCCAGGCCGACTCTATGCTCTCAGAAACTTTTGTTAGTATTTTACATGTACTTTGAAGGGCCATTCGTGGTGGACAGCCATTGCCCTGGTCTACAGCTGGGTTTTAAAGTGCTAACTGGTGCAGACAAATTAGGTGAGCAGCACAGAATTGCATGAGATAACTCAGGAAGAAGGGCTTATGCCCGAAACATCGATCCTCCTGTTCCCTGGATGCTGCCTGACCTGCTGCGCTTTTCCATTTTCAGCTCTGATCTCCAGCATCTGCAGACCTCACTTTCTCCTCTTAACTCAGAAAGAGACCCTCCATGAAATATCCTGAAATTGACACAGCCAATTTTGGTTAAAATCAGACTGTGAGACCATGAGATACAGGAGCAGAAGAGGCCAATCACCTCATTGAATCTACTCCGCCATTCAATCATGTGTCTCTTAATCCCATTCTCCTGCCTGTTATCCTTGATCCCTTTAGAAATCAAAAAACAATCTATCTCTGTCTTAAATGCACTTAATGACTTGGCCTATAGCAATGCGTTCCATAGATTAACCATAGATTAGGCTGAAGAAATTCTTCACCTCGTTTCTAAAGGCATCAACCTTCACTCTGAGGCTATGCCCTGGGTCCTAGTCTCTCCTATTAGTGGAAACATCTTCTCCACGTCCACTATATCCAGGCTTAACAGTATTCTATAAGTTCCGATGAGATTGCCCCTCATCCTTCGAAACTCCAATGTCCTGAACCCCCCACTCCTCATATTACAAGCCCTTTATCCCCGGCATCATTCTTGTAAACCTCCTCTGAACCACCTCCAAGGCCAGCACATCTTCCCTTAAGTACAGGACCAAAACCACTCTCAATATTCCAAATGTGGTCTGAACGGAGCCTTATGCAGCCCCAGCATCTTGCATTCTAGCCACTTAAAGTGAAATGAAAGTTCAGCCATGTTGTTTTATTTGTGAGGAAAGAAAGACATGAATTACTGAATGAAATGTGTTGGAATGTGCTGACACAAAGGTTAAAACTTGTTCAAATTCTTGCTATAAAGCGAGATGTGTTGTTAAGGTTTTTCATCTTGCGTTCATCAGCACAAATACAGGAATGTTGAAGGAACATAATATTTTACACTACAAGGGAAAGAGAGACTGATTTGCAAGCTTGTGCAATACACTGTAAGCAATGATCCTTAACAATGATTTTTTAAAATCCTTTTCTTAAAAAGACACTTTTTATTAATATCGACAAGGAAGAAATTCTACATTGTTTTCCAGTTTGTGATAATCATTTCCAGCATACGTGATAATCTACACAGATTTGTTTTAAAAATAAGCAATTTTCAGCAGCCCTCATTCAAGTACAAAGTTTGTTGGCAAATTGTATGCAGAAATATAAACCAAAAATTATATAAAAACATAGACTTCAATGTAATTTTTACACAAAAAAAGTATTATATTACAGGTTTCTTCAACACAGTTGAATTTTAACAAGGAGGTCCCTCAGGTTATTTCTATCAGGGCGAGCTGTTACACAGTTGGAATAGTCACAAAGACTAGTTTTCCTGAATATCCTGTAGAATTTAATGGTAGCATTGCTTTAGGTTGCTTTTTTTCTCTCAGTCTGCCATCCACTGGCCACTTGATCCAAGCATGGAAATGTATTGGAAAAGTGTGAATGACAGGGGGAAGGCATGGGCCGTTGCAGGGTCAGAAAGTTTTCCAGTGTTTCTCACCTATAGGAGTAGAAGATTTCAACAATCATGAAGGTTTATGGTTGCCTGCTAGTTGGTCATCAGGGTGAGGAGCAAATGAACAATTGCTGTGTCAGGACGGCATTTGTGGGGTAAATGGATAGGCTGGGACAAGCAGTCTAACTACTTGCATATCATAGCCAATGGTGTGAGAAAATTACTGAATAGATTCAGCCCATCTTGCATTTAAGTTGTTTTGTTGCGTTGTCCAGAAAACTCTAACATCTGTACTTAGAAATTGAATGCCTGTTAAAATGAAGGAATTAGCCTCATTATCATATTTAAGTGTCAAACATGTTTCCCAAAAGGACCTTGATCACTAAAACCAGATGCACACGTGTATATGTGTGTGTGTGTTTGGTTCCTGTTCCAGATTTTTAACACTTAGATCTCCAACCCAATCTCAACACACCCATTTTTGGGAACCAAAATCCTGACCAGTTGATCCACAGAACAAGTGAAGACAAAAATAATTTGTTATATAGTTGTGCAATGTAAGTAAATCATTAAACTTCTAATAATTGAACTACAATGTCAGTGTTAATCAAACAGTCTATATGTATTAAGGATTATTTTTAAAAATGTAGAAATGAAGACTTTATAACTATAATGCCCATATGTTTGTTAGATTTCCTTTTTAAATGGTTGACATTACCACATTTAAATTGCATAGCTTTGAGAAAGGAATTTCAGATAAAGATATTTAGCTTACATACACAGCAGCCGTACAGGATAATCTTAGAGCTCTAATTAATTTCAGAACAGATCCTTATGGTAAAATTTAATCATGTAAAATTATAAGTACCATGTGGTACAAATCATGCGCAAAATTACTGTTTGAAAATAAAATCCTACGCGTAATAAAATAATTTTATATTCATAGCACAAATAGCCAATTTACTAATTTTCTTTTTATTCCCACTAAAGCATTACTGATAATTTTCATACAAAATTCCTGATAATATATCATGAGAAAATAGACTAATGCATAATTCAAGGAACTTTGGGCACATGAGAGTACAGTCTTGTTCAACTAATTAGAGGCAGGGTAAGTGAAGAATAAGACTGAAGGTCAAGGCCATCAATCATCAAGCAGATCCTTAGTTTGGCAAAACAGTACATGTGGAATCCATTACTGTTATCTTATGGGAAGGAGACTTATTTTTCAGTTAATATTGCAACAACTAAAAATAAACAAAGAATTGTTTACACAGTTCTGTCACAACTACAGATCAATATAAAATTATACCACATTATAACATTAATTTCACATTTAAGGGTATTTTAAATTAGATTGAAGTCTTCAAATTCCATCAGTATATTGCTCCAGTGGATGATTTCACTTTGTTATTAATTACACAAACATTGAATAATGAAGCTGCCAACAGCCAGAAAATATTTGAAGATATAAATTAAGCAAAAGATAAAATTGATGATGTGGTAAATTTAACTTATAGTTACAAAACTTGTGCATTTAAAATCTTTTTTTTTTGGCATCAAATAACCAAGCAATTTATACTCAACAAAGGCACTTGTGCAAACATTAATCCAAATTTTGCTGGAGTGGGCATCTTAAGGTGTAACGCATTAGTTAATCTTAGAACAGCATATTTAGGCTTTCAACATATTTGCTCACAATTTTGTTGAGACAGCTGATAACATGCTGAATGAGTTGGGTAAAGAAAAATTAGTGAATAAAATGTATTTGGATTTCCAAATGGCATTTATTTAAATGCCACATGAAAGGCGACTCTACAAGATAAGAGCTCATGGTTTTGGCACAATGTATCAGAGAGAGTTTAGTGACAAGCTAACAGAAAATAAGAAGGTAAATAGACCATTTTCAGATTGGCAAATTGTAACTAAAGTGCTGTAAAGTGATAGGGACTCAACCATGTATAGAGTCATAGAGATATACAGCGTGCAAACAGAGCCTTCAGTCCAGCTCATCCATGCTGACCAAGGGAGTGTATTGCACCTACATTTGCTGACAATAACACAGATAGATTGGGAAGGAAATTGTATGGATGATACCAAACGTCTGTAAAGGGATGTACTTAGGTTAAGTCAGTGTTGGCAGATTTGGCATAATTTGGAAAAAAATGTGAAGTTATCCACAATAGCAGGAAGAAAATGAAAACAAAATACTATTTAAAGGAGTGAAAGTACAGAATGCTGCTATAGAGATTTCAGTGACCTCCGACAGGAAACCCATGAAGACACAGAAGAGTGTTTAGAAAGGCAAAAGGTTAGTTGACTTTTAGATTAGATTAGATTACTTACAGTGTGGAAACAGGCCCTTCGGCCCAACAAGTCCACACCGCCCCGCCGAAGCGCAACCCACCCATACCCCTACATTTACCCCTTACCTAACA
>NC_057712.1:78081672-78090463 GCF_004010195.1 Chiloscyllium plagiosum
ACCGGAGCACCGGGAGGAAACCCACGCAGACACGGGGAGAACGTGCAAACTCCACACAGTCGCCTGAGGCGGGAATTGAACCCGGGTCTCTGGCGCTGCGAGGCAGCAGTGCTAACCACTGTGCCACCGTGCCGCCCACGGCGCCCACCGTGCCACCCAAGAGAAATGGAGTATAACAGGAGGGGAACCTTGTTGTAACTTTACAAGGCACTTGTGAGACTACACATAGTTTGCTGCATACTATTTTGGTCTCCTGACTTAAAGTTAGATAGCAGTATCAAAAACTATTCAGAACAGGTTGACAACGTTGTTTCCAGGGATAAAAAGATTGTCTTATGAAGAAAGTTGAACAAGTTGTGCCACTACCAATTGGATTTTGGAGGATTAAGCATCTTACTGAACAGTGTTAGTCTTTGAGGGGGACTTTAAAATATGTTAATTGAATGTTTTTCTTGAAGGAGAATCTGGACTTGAGGCACTGTTTCAGGAGTAGCCCATTTAAGATTGAGATGAGGAAGAATGCTAATACAGAGGAACCTCAATTATCCAAATGTCGGATTATCTGAAGAAGATTTCAAGGTCCTACAAAAATGTTATGTTAAAGAGGTAAGTGTAGTCGGATTACCTGTACTGAAGGAGATGTGAAAACCCTGGCAAAAACAAAGAAACACAAGCAGCTCAAGCATCAGCAAATGGATTTTTTTAGGTAACAGTTAGTTACGCAGCCCTGTGCAAAAGTAAGTGTTTTACAGTATTCCTGTCACTTTACTGGGCCATTCATGAAACAAATGGCAGAGAAAGTAAACAGATGTGTGAGACGATGGTGGTCTTTCTATCATGGGACTGAGTTTCCAGAAACTGACAAATGTTGTTGTAATCGTAGAAGCTGTTCGGGATCTTGTTTAATGCCATCTTCGCTATCTTCACCATTCCTTGCCAAATGCTAACTACGGCACTGCTGCATTTTTAAAAAGTTTTCTTGTGTTATTCTTGCTTTATTTTGTTCATCATGTAAAATCTCCGCCCTCTTGCGCTCGATACATTAAAAGTATAGATTTAGACAAATTCTCCGGTAGAGCACAGTGTTGGATCAGCATGACTTCCCTTGTTTAAGATAAAATCGATTATCCAAATAATCAATTATGTGAACAAAATAATGCCTGCCCATCTCGTTCAGATAATTAAGGTTCCTCTATTGAAATTCTCTACTCCAGAGAGATGTATAGGCCGAGTTATTGACAATATTCAAGAATGAGATTGACAGATTCTTGAGCCATGGTGGAAGTAAAGGGCTATGGGGCTTTGACAGAAAGTGGAACTCAGGCCATGATCAGACCAGCTGAATGGTTGAGACATTGGAATGAGCTCTATGGTCTACTCCTGCTCCAATTTCTTATGTCATAATAAATAAAGGGAAGAATGAGAAGGACAGAAAAGTAGAGTGGATGAAGTCAATGCCAAATCAAACTTATGAAGATCAGGAAAGGGGGGGAAAGCAACATTAATCTTTAAAACACAGACAAAAGAAAGAAAACATGCGACAATTAAATTGAATTTTTAAAAAATCTCCAGCAACAATTTGCAATTTAAATAAGTCAGACTCCATGCTTTATATAATCATCTTCTTCCTGGAAAGGGAATTGTTGGCAATCGTTACCCAATTAATATCATGATAATTGTTATTTGTCCTCTTAATTAGTGGAGTTAACCTGGTGTTAAAAATGTGGGTTGGCAAATAATGCACAATTCCATGCATTTCATGCAGAGGTTAAAGACGGATGAACTTTCACAAAACCAATGATGCAGTGCAGATAAATTGTCCAGCAACTTATGGTGAGTCCGAATTCGCTGAGTCTCTCTTTCACTCTGCATTTCTCTGTCATTTTTGTGCATTATTCACCAGTTTTTCTGCAATAGTTTCTTCTTATAATTCAGTAAGAATTTTTAAACTACATTTGCTGCAAGGTTGGCAATACTGCTTTTGGTTTTAAATACTTAAATCAGTCTCCAAACATCAAAGTCTTGTGGAAACGATATCCCCAGTGACTTTGGAAAAGGTAGACAATTAAAATGAATCAACTGCGTGGTCCCTTTCACCTGTTGTATGTCAGATAAAGATTTACCAAACATTTCTGAAGTTAGTCATGAATTCTAAGCCAAAATTTATGAATTGTAATCAGCATGGATTGGAATATCTTTAAATTTTAATCCACCAAATTCAGTACAAGAGTGTAAAAATGGGAATAGTTCAAGATTCAAGTAATTTTCTTTGTCACAATTTACAAAATGTATGATTAGTTGCAGTTTAATTTTCAAATATAATTAGGTTATATACATTTCAATATTCTGCAGTTCTACAAAATAAATTTAATCTGTATCTGAACATAAATTTATATACAAGCTGTGCAAGTACCATTAAGACTGTATGTAATGTAGTGTTGTGAGACTGAATTTTGTATAACAATGTAGATTGCTGAGAATATTCAACAATGCTTTGCCCTGAAGGCATACTATAGTCCTTTCATTGTAGATTCTGTGTTCATTGAAGGAGACTCATTCTTTGACCAAATTTCAAAACATATGTTGATCAGAGAGAAATTGGTGCAGAAAGGGTGATGTTATGTTTTGTGACAGCCATTTATCTAATTAGAATATTTACACAAATAACGTGTGAATTTCTATGAGTACTAGGGGGACAGGATAATTAAAAACTGCCAACTACTATTTGAAAACAACTTGGCATAAATGGTGAAACATGTAATACATTATTTGTATAGTGAAATATCACACAAGTATGCACTATGTTTCCATGCTCCTATATAATCTGAAGTTAACAGAGATAAACTTTAACTTCCTCAGGGATTCAAAATGGGCAATAGTGGATGTACCACGCTCAGCTTTCCTCTATATTCCTCTCATTTAGACACAGTAGG
This sequence comes from Chiloscyllium plagiosum, assembly GCF_004010195.1. Lineage (NCBI taxonomy): Eukaryota > Metazoa > Chordata > Chondrichthyes > Orectolobiformes > Hemiscylliidae > Chiloscyllium > Chiloscyllium plagiosum. Next base: position 78,084,606 of record NC_057712.1, read on the forward strand.
CAGAACAGAATTCTGCAGGCAGATTTCATCTCCAGCAATAACTCAACTGGCATCTAATATCTTAAGTTCTCCTTGTGTCTGTCCTCAAAAGGTACTGCCTCACAGCACCTTAGCCAAGTGTCACTTTCTGCTTGCCTTTCCACTTGGTTATTGTCTATTCTTGCTCTCATGTTTTGGGGGGTGCTGAATGTTTTTGAATAGCAATGACCTCCTCATTTCTTTAATCCACTGCCAATGGTGCCACATCAGCCATCTCTGATGCATATATTTCATATAGAATAACATATAGAACAATTGCATGGAATTTGATTTGGCCTTTACACTTGTTTGTGAACTCCTGACTGTACAGCCAAGATAAATTATATTCATATATGTATAGTTGTGTACGCAATAGCCCCGAATTGATTTCTAACTGAATGGGCTATGCATATGATTGAACCACTTTCACAAATTATAAACAGCAAGATGAGAATGTTAAATCAGTTTTGATCAGAGCAGATAAAATGTTAAACTTTGTTTTTTGTACATTAGCTAACAAAAACATTAGCATCTGTATAGGCTGAAAGATCAGTTTCAAAGAAGTCCTCCAGTTTCCACTGCAAAGTTTCAAATGTTGGTCTTTCAAAATCTTTGTCTTTCCAGCAATCTACCATGATTTCATACAATGCAGGGGGGCATTCCGAAGGGCATGGCATTCTGTATCCTCTCCCCAGTTCCTGAATAACTTGGTAATTTGACATTCCTAAAGAAAAGAAATATTTACCACTTTTTGCAAAAATGCTATTGTTCCTCAAATTTCAAAAAGTTACATTTTAATTATTTTACAATCAAGATACAAATAAAATCACTCTCAGAAGAACTCCATAATAACTCAATCTGGTAGATCAATAAATTCCCAATTCAACCAGTTCCCAAATGTGTATGCCACTTATGTTCAGTCTGTTCTCAGCAATAATTTATAGTTTTCATGAAATTCATCATTTGTTTGAATTATAATGATGTACACCTAAATAAGTTATACTTCAGCCTGTAACTTTGACTTTTATTGTCTTTCTTTTCCACAGAGATTAAATAAAAATGCAGTATCAGTATCAGTGATCATAAATGTGCCCAGATGTGATAAACTAACCTGGATAAGGCATCTTTCCAAGAGTGATTATTTCATACAACAGTATTCCAAAGGACCAAACATCAGATTTGATGCTGAATTTATTGGAATGGATAGCTTCTGGTGCAGTCCACTTTACAGGAAATCTTGCTCCTTCTCTCGCTTCATAAACATTTTCATCTTCTGTCTAATGGAGTTAAAGGAGATAAAATTAAAAATTGTTTAAATGATGTAGTTAAAATTACTTCAGTAAAATTGCATACAGTTAAATGGAAACCACTTAAAACAAACAGAACCTCAAATAGAAACATATGATTAAAAACACACAGTATATAAACATTGAACAAGTGGTAACTTTCCAAGTTTTACTTTTGAATGGGTCTCTTTAATTTCCATATTTTGCAAAAGGTAAACCAACAATTGTTTTTCAATGTTGTGAAGGAATGTTTGATAAGATTTACATTCCACGAACTGACAGATGCCTGTTCAAACTTAAATTACATCACTTACACCAGCCTAAGAATGACAGAGAAGCAAATCAGCCATTAAAACAACTTCTGGATATCATTGCTGTCACAGGTTTAAGCCCAACAAGCATCTCTCAGAGATATTAGCTCTGAAAGAAAGATAATTTCTTTCATTTGCTTTAACTTCACTGTTAGTACAGGGAAATGTACAAGCTGCCCATCTTGTTTAAGTAGGATATAATTTTTTTTTAAATCTAAGCTATTAATTACATTTGTTTGAATAGTAGTGAAAACAGACTATCAATATCCAACTTCCATCATTTGATTTTAATTGACTAAAAGTGGTTTTAAAAGGATACTACTGACTTTAAATGGTGACCGTGGTTATTAGTTGAAACTTTATTGCTGGAACAGCACAGCAGGTCAGGCAGCATCCAGGGAACAGAAGATTCGACGTTTCGGGCACAGGCCCTTCTTCAGGAATGAGCAGAGAGTGTTCAGCAGGAGAAGATAAAAGGTAGGGAGGAGGGACTTGGAGGAGGGGCGTAGGAAATGTGTAGGATGGAGGCGGAGAGGTCAAGAAGAAGACATTTCCAACTCCCCTCCTCCAAGTCCCTCCTCCCTACCTTTTATCTTCTCCTGCTGAACACTCTCTGCTCATTCCTAAAGAAGGGCCTGTGCCCGAAACGTCGAATCTCCTGTTCCCTGGATGCTGCCTGACCTGCTGTGCTGTTCCAGCAATAAAGTTTCAACTTTGATCTCCAGCATCTGCAGACCTCACTTTCTCCTCGACCGTGGTTATTAAACAAGCCCAGGGAACTCATGCAGAACGTACAAGACAAACTGCATCAGAATTATCACTTAAATGAAGAAGCACAAGCTCAATAAGATGTCAAGGAATTTGCATCTCTTATTTCACTCTCACCCACATGGTAGCTGCATATATTGGGAAATAAAAGATTACCTGCAGCATGTTCAGTCTGAAAAAGACAATAAAGCTATACTTAGAATATATAAATGAACCATACTTCAGTCAATGGCCTTTGAGCAACAAAAGAAAGAATGCAACATGGATTGATAACAGCAAGGATAGTGAAACTCTTCTCTTCCTCTCTGTCTCACTCTCTCAACCTCCATCTCAATATCAGGTATCAACACTGGTATAATGCAAACTGGAAAAACCCCTGTTCACTGAGAATTCAAAGTTATCTGCAAGCTTCACAACTTTGAAGGACAGACAACAACAGCAAAACAGTTGTGACTCACATTTCAATCTTGTAACCCAAGAACTCAAAAAACTTCAAACTACAACTGCCTGTATCTTTCTATCTGTTTCAACAGCCTTCTTTACCCATCCTTTGACAGTTTTGGCTTGTGACCTGTGTATTAGATGTCACATCTTATTATACTTTCTCAGGGTTGCTAGATAATAAAACTCCTCTTTTATTCACTTAAGAAAAACTCCGAAATTGGTCCCCATCATTTCTGATCGAGTTAACATTATTTTTATTTAGTTTCAATTAAATGAAGTGCTGAGGAATCTCAGCACATCTAGCAACATATCTGGAGGGAGAAACAGAGTTAACATTTTGAGCAATTATGACTCTTCTTCTGAACTGAAAATAGGTGGAAACATTACTGGTTTCATGGCATCGAAAAGGATAAGGAGGAAGTACAGAATTGCAGGTGAGGGCAAGGTTAAGGAAGATTCAAGGTGCCACAGAACAAAAGCCAAAGGAACGAGGTAACACCTATGAAGATAACTCGGAATAGATCCACAATAAGTGCTAATAACAGAACAAAATGAATTCTACCTGAAAGCAAAATCATAAATAGTAAGATATAGACATAGGAAAGGAGGGGAAGAAGAAGGAGGAAGATTTTAAAATGGCAGACAGAGTTCATGCTCTGATGTTGCTGAGCCAATCTTGAGTCCTGAAGGCCATAAAGTGCTTAAGTAAAAAATAAAGTGCTGTTCCTCCAGCTTGCATTGGGTTTCTCTGGAGCCCTTCAGCATGTACAGGTCATAAATGTGCACATGAAAGTACCATGTCAATTTAGTATGCCAAGCTACTTGAGATCTCTTCACCATTACTATGACCTTTGTTCCATGACATCTTGGATCTCCAATCTCCTTTAACCTTTCCCGGAGCAGTCCTTTTGTTCCACTTGCCCCCTCCTTTCCTTTAACACTGCACAAAACCCATGACTTTTCCAGCTTTCTTCACTTCTGAAGACCAGACTCAAAAGTTTTACTCTGTTTCTCTCTCCACGGTTGCTGCCAGTGCTACTGGGTTTATAAACAAGAACTGTGGATGTTGGCGATCTGAAACACAGAAAACCAGAAACTGCTGAAGAAACTCAGCAGGTCTGGTAGCATCTGAGTTCTTCAGCACTGTTTTGTTTTCAGATCTCCAACATGTGCAGTATTTTGCTTATATTTACTTAGGTGTGGTAGCTTCTTGCTTAAAAATGAATTTAATATGTATTGTTGGACTGAAGGAGAGGAGATTAAAAATAGTGGAAGGCTTTTCACTTCCTAGACTGAACAGGAAGCGGATCTTTCCGAACCTGATTGTAACAATTTATGCTTTTCGGCCAGAGAGACATTACAAAACTGACTCTGGACAATGCTTTAATCTGCTTCAAGCCATTACTAAACTGCATCACAGCCATTGTGGGAAAGGAAAGGTAATTAGTCATAGCTTTCAAAGGATCATACACACCTCTCGCAGAAGAGAGAGAAACAATTGTTTCTCTATAGTGTGAGTGGCAGCATTCCAAATGCCTGAGTAAGGTGAGAAGATAGGCTTCCATGAATGATCACAGCCTGTACAGGAATTGAGTGTGCTCCTTTGGCATAACATCACACTTGGGCAACCAGCCAATGCAGCTAATCAACCCTACTTGGTCAAGTGAACATGCCAAAACAAAGTTTAGGAACTCAGTAATTGCCAGTAAATAAGGATACCAAAATAAATGTCGCATTTACTATTCAGAAGCAAAAGCAGCCAACTAACTAATGTCAAAACTAAATCAAAGCAAAATACTGTAATGACTTTGATTTTAACACAATTTGTCATATTTTATCACTTCACATTTTGCCAAAATGTGTATAAAGGTCATGGATGTATTGTTATCTCATATTATTCTAACTAAATGATCTTTCATCTTGATCACAGCTTTCCTTGTGATAAACATCCCACTATTTTTATTCAGGAAGCACTTTGGTAACTAAAATTTACAACAGGCTATGTCTCTTCTTTAAGATAAAATTATACAAATGGAAAACAATCATTAGTCATACCATAAAAACTCGAGCAAGTCCAAAATCAGCAACTTTACAGATGTTATTTTCTCCAACCAGCACATTCCTTGCAGCTAAATCCCGATGGATGTAATTCTGAGCTTCCAGATACGCCATGCCTGAAGCCACCTGTGCTGACATTTCTAGCAGATCATTTATGGTCAAAGTCATCCCCTGGTTTTCTGTTGAAATGAATATGTGTTGCATATGTTAAATTTCAGAAGCTATTTCCATTATCCTAAAGCTTGTAAGCTCTCAAAATAGAACTAATGGACATAAAGCTGAAGCCTAACTGAAGCAGAAATGACAGCAGTAAACTTCAGTACAAGATTTACTTAACATGAAAATCAACCCACAGGCTTTGCTCGAATTCAGAATATTTATTTTGCTAAACCAAAAATGAAAGAAGAGTTTTACATTTGGTGTCCAGAATTATTTACATGTGGTAACACATTGAAGTTGTGGTATCCATTTTATGGCACACATATCCCAATCACTTTACAATTTCCAGACTTTTGCACTGTTTTGTTGAGCACCTGGTCATAACAGTTGAAAGTTAATTTAGCATCAGTCATAACTGATGAATAAAATACATATTTATCATCAATGCCATGTAAATTATCACAGAACAGTACAGATGAGCTCGGAACATTTAGCATAACCACATTCTTAATATTCCTGATGAAGGGCTTTTGCCCGAAATGTCGATTTCGCTGCTCGTTGGATGCTGCCTGAATTGCTGTGCTCTTCCAGCACCACTGATCCAGAATCTGGTTTCCAGCATCTGCAGTTATTGTTTTTACCTCACTGATTTTAACCCTACTGCGAATCCTCTTGCAAGGATGCCTGCCTTGAAGAAGTTTTCCTCCTATGTCTACAAGAATCTCAGGGAGTCCCTCTCCCACTGCAATTCCCAGGTCATTTCCTCTGCCCTGAAGCTCTTCAACCATGTCGTGAAACAAACTCGGTACCACAG
>NC_057712.1:78093750-78127580 GCF_004010195.1 Chiloscyllium plagiosum
AGCTTATCTCTCCATGCTTCAGGCTCTCTGCCTTTATTCCTGATGAAGGGCTTTTGCTCGAAACGTCGATTTCGCTGCTCGTTGGATGCTGCCTGAATTGCTGTGCTCTTCCAGCACCACTGATCCAGAATCTGGTTTCCAGCATCTGCAGTTATTGTTTTTACCACATTCTTAATATGTCAGTGTCAGACTGATCAGTTACTGACTAAGTTACTTGGAGACATTTTGGCACCAGCCTATTTAAAACAAATCTCTCCAACTGAGATGGCATCATCATTGCATCTTCTACCAGCATTACCTGCAGCACAGCAGTTAAACTCTCAGTTCTCTCACATTGGAATAAGGAAGATCATGAGTAATTTGTTTTTGAAATGCAAAATTCTGATGATTGTCCATCCCATCACTTAAATTAACCAACTCAGATGCCAAGTCCATTTTACTGTTTCAATCCATATGGGCATTTTTTTCTAAATTGAAGATTTAGTATATTGAAAAACAAAGGAGTGCACAACAACAAATTAATTTTACAAATGCATGATGTCAACAAACATTTAAGAATTAATCTTGAAAACTGCACAAGGTATGATTACAACATGGATTAAATGGAATATGTAATATCACATTCCCAAAATAAAACTGTGTATTAAGTCTTTCCCAAAGTTATCAGAAATAAATGCCATTGATTGACCTAAGCGTGACACTTTTGGGGGCATACTTTGCATTTTGAGTTTCATGGTAATCTAAATATTTTGTCACAATTACATTTAATATTCTCTGTAATGATGAAATTTAGGCACAAGACTGTTTTAAAATGAAGTATGAATATGCAAGTTTTTACAGAGCCCAGACCTCAGAGTAAGCCTTTCCATCCTGACAAATCAGCAGTTGTTGGAGTTATCTTGTGCTTTAATCAATACTGTGACCAGTAAATTGAGATATTGGTATGTGGCTATCTGTGCATAGAGGGTCCCTGAAGCTACTTGCCCCTTCTCATGGAGGAAGAGACCTTTAAACCTTTATGTATAATACCATTTATTTACATCTATATATAGTAGCTTGTCAAATATAGCTTTCAAGTCTAATGTTCTTTAGTCATTCTTAGCATGTGGGTATCACTATCTGACTAGTATTTATTGACCACCCTTAATTTCCCTGATGAAGGTGATGGTGAGCTGCCTTCTAGAACTACGTCAGTCCTTGGAATACAGGGATACCTACAATTTAGTAAGGAAAATGACTTTGATCCAGTGACAGTGAAGGAATTGTTATTTACTTCAACATCAGATGGTACTTGGCTGGGGAGAGTAGTTGCAAGTGATAGTGTTCCCACAAATCTGCTACCTTTGTCCTTCTGGGAATTCAAGGCCATCGGTTCATAAGGAGCTTTTGAGGGAGTCGACGTGAATTTCTGCAGTGCTTCATTGGGACAGTTCACACTGCTCTCTTTGTGTGTTGGTGGCAAAGGGAGAGAAAGTTGAAGGAGGTGGATAGGGCTGCTTAGTGCTGCACAGTGACATAGTGACTTCTTGAGTGTGGTTGGAGCTGCACTCATCCAGACAAGTGAACAGTATTCCATTACATTCCACATTTCTGCCTTGTAGATGATGAACAGGCATTAGGAGACTGAATATAAGACATTAGCCTCAAAATTCTCAGCATATGACCCGTTCTTGGTGCCACAGTATTTACAAGACTAGTCCATTTAAGCTTCTGGCAATTATAAACTGATAATATTCTGATTCTTCAAACACTATGTTTCACCAACAGTTTATCTTCTATGAATAAGCTTTGAGATGATTTATCTATGCATCTGAAGATTTATGCCTCCTGGAAGTACGGTTTCTATTCTGACTCTGACAAACTTCAACCAAGGCAACCTGCTAATACTGAAACAGCTGTTGCCGTGTCCAGTTGAAATATTGTTCCAAATCTCAAAATTAGGTTCCTTTTTCAGGACCTTTTCTTTGCATGCTGTTAACTTATGATATTTTCGAAAGTGTCTTAAGTGGTAACATTGATCGTGTTTGGCTTCACATACTTGGCTTCACTGTTTGGATCCACCTCTTGTACAACCTAATATAGTCGACGAGGTTGATCTCTACACTTTGATGGGCTTCTGTGAGTGTGACAATGTGATTTTGGGCCTATCCATTCTAATGAATCAGATGAATCCCTGATGTTTCCTTACAGTGCTGGCAAATTTGCAGGTCTGACTTCTGCATGAGAAATGAACTGAAGTCCACAATGATATCTTCCCTGGATTGAAGAAAGTCTGGAACTTCTCATCCCTCCCAGCAACTACAAAATGATTTCTAATTAATAATTCCTTAAAAGGTCTGCACCTGCAACATTCTATGGACTGATATAAATCCATTAAAAAAGTGTCTTATAATTCTGTGAAATGCTGATATCATGTATTAAATCTTGCCTGTTTTATCATTAATTTTCTTGAAGGTTAAGTATATATGAAATACTTTAATTAATGTAGCATACTCCATCATGACTTCTTAAATATATTAGTTTACCAGATCATAATGATCTATTCGACCTACGGCCTAAAAACAAATCTGATATGATGGCGCTGTTCCTTCACATACAGACCTGATGAAATTTTATCACACGCGTGGTAGTGAACAAACAAGAGCAAAAACTGTACTCGACTTCAACCTTACTAATCTGCATACTGTACATGCATCTGTCTATGGCAGCATCAGTAGGAGTGACCGCTGCATTGGCCTTGTGGAGACAAGGTCTTACCTTTACATTAAGGATACCCTCTATTGTGTTGTGTGGCACTACCATTGATGGGATAGATGTTGGATAGATCTTGCAAGTCTATAATGAACATCCCAAAAAAGTTACTGTGGACCAACAATTATATTCAAACACAATCTGCACAGCATGTCATGCAAACCAACCAACTTGGTTCAACGCTGAGTGCAGGAGAGTAGGTTGGGAGCACCAGCAAGCAGGTACAAAAATGAGATGTCAACCTGAAGCTACAACTAAATAGCAAAATTAGCGCTGAAGGGTCTGTTTCCATGCTGTACATCTCTATGACTCTATGACACGCATGATCCATACCAATGGATCAGATATAAATAAGACGAGAAAAGATATGAGCAGGAGTAGGCCATTTGGTCTCTCAAGGATTCAATAGGATCATGGCTGATCTGACGCTTTTTTCCTCATGCTCACTTTCCTGCCCTTTCATCATAACCCTTGATTCTCCAATTGGCTATCTCAGCCAGCTTTAAATATATATAAGGATTCCCACAACTCTCTGTGGCAAGGAATTCCAAAGACTCTCAACCCTCTGAGAGAAGAAATTCCTCCCCATCTCAGTTTTAAATTGGCACCTCTTTAGTCTAAAACCTCCTCTAGTCTTAGACTCTCCCATCAAAGGAAACATGCTCTCAATACTTACTCTGTCAAACCCCTTACAAATCATATATATGTCAATGAGATCACTTTTCTTTCTTCTAAGTTTTAATGCATAGAGTCCTAACCTGTTTAACTTTTGCTCACACGACAATGTCTCCAAACTGAGGATCACCCTAGTGAACCTTATCTGAACTGCCTCCAATGAAATAATTTACTTTCTTCCATAAGGGGGACCAAGACCGTTCACAGTACTGCAAGTGTGGTCTCACCTTGTAGTTACAGTAAGACTATCCCACTCTTTTACGCTAACCCCTTAAAAAAAGGGCCAACATAAGCTCTGCAGTCCTGCCACGTCTTTGTTATGAATGGTGGTGGACAATTAAACTGCTCACCAGAAGAGGTGTCTCCACAAATCTTTCCTTCCTCAACGATGAAGGTGCTCAGCACATTAGTGCAAAGAGTAAAGCTGAAGCATTCGCAACAATCTTCAACCAGAAGTGCTGAGTGGATGATACACCTTGGCCTCATCCAGATGTTTCCCAAAGCACAGATTTCAGCCAATTCAGTTCACTCCTCATGATATCTATAAAGGCTGAAGATACTGAATACTGCAAAATGTTATTGGCCCTGATAATATTCTGGCAATACTACTGAAGGTGTGTGCTGCACCCCCAGTTAATCTGTTCCAGTACAGCTCGAATATTGGCATCTGCCCGATGATATGGAAAGATGCTCAGATATGTGTTGTACACAAAATGTAGAAGAAAGCCGTCCTAGCTTGTTCCCTCAATCCACTCTCAATTATCAGTAAAGTGATGGAAGAGGTTGTCAACAGTATGATCAGGCAGCATTTGCTTCACAATAACTTGCTCACTGATACTCAGTTTGGGATCCGCCAGGACTGCTGAGCTCCTGACAGCACTACAGCCTTGGTTCAGCAATGAACAAAAGAGCTGAATTCCAGAGGTGAGATGAGACTGACTGCCCTTGACATCAAGGTTACATTTGACTTGAGTGTGGCATCAAAGAGACCTAGCAAAACTGGAGTCGATAGGAATAGAGAAATCTCTCCACTGGTTGCAGAGATACCTGTCACAAAGGAAGGTGCTGCTGGTTACTGGAGGAGGTCAGCATCATCAAAGCTCTCTCCTCCACTGTAAGGTCAGAATAGGGATGACTGCACAATCTTCAACACCATTTGTGACTGCTCAGATAATGAAGCAGTCTGTGCCAAACACAGCAAGGACTGGACAACATCCAGACTTGGGATGACAGGTGTCAAGTAACATTTGCGATACACAAATGCCAGAAAATAAACATTTCCAACAAGCACAACTTGATATTCAATGACCTTAGCATCGCTGAATCCCCTACCATCAACATCCTGGGCTTGCCAGAAACTGAACTGAATGAACCAGGTAAATACTGTAGTTAAAGAGCAGGTTAATGGCTCGAAACCCATCACCTAATTCTCCAAAGCCTATCCACCATCGAAAAAGAACAAATCAGGAGTTGATGGTCCATTGGGTGAGTACAGATTCAATAACAATTAAAAAGCTTACTTCCATTAGACAAAGTGGCACACTCATTTATAAATATTCACTCTCTCTGTCTCCACCTCAATGCACAATAGCAGCAGTGTTCACCATCTACAAAATGCACTGCAGAAATTTGCCAAAAGCTCCTTAGTCAATACCTTCCAAACCCACCACTAGAAGGATGAGGGCAGCAGATACATAGGAATACCATGACGCGCAAGTTCCCCTCCATGCTATCCACCATCCTGTCTTGGAAATATATCACTGTTCCTTCACTGCTGCTGAGTCAAAAACCTGGACCTAACTACATTGTGGGTTCACCTGTACTAAATGGTCTGCAGCAGTTCAAGAAGAGAACTTGACATGACCTTCTCAACAGATTAAGAAAAGGCACTAAATGCTTGCTCAGCAGCAAACCCCACATCACCTGAATGAATAAAAAAGGTCCAACATACTTTTGGATGGTCTCTCGTATTCAGTAATCTAAAGATAACCCAAATTACTGATACATATGTACATCTATGCAACATGCCCTGTTCATTTGTCACATTTGTGATTCTCTGACCTATAATGGTTCCTAGTTGAGCAATGCAGGATTCTAAGTGTCTCATCCCTGTTTTCAATTCTCTCTATCACGCCTCCCTACCTTTGTAATTGCCTTCAGTCCTCCAAGTTGTCTGCACTCATTTAATTCATTTTGGCCTCTTGAAGATCCCTGATTTTAATTCCCTTTTCAATAGTGGCCATGCTTTAAGTTGCCAAGTTTGTAATTTCTTGAATTCCCTCCTCGGAGAAAGTGAGGACTGCAGATGCTGGAGATCAGAGCTGAAAATGTGTTGCTGGAAAAGCGCAGTAGGTCAGGCGGCATCCAAGGAGCAGGAGAATCGACGTTTCGGGCATGAGCCCTTCTTCAGGAATGAGGAGTTCATCCCTTGTGGTTGGAGGGTTCCTAGGCGGAAGATGAGGCGTTCTTCCTCTAGCCGTCGTGTTGCTATGGTCTGGCGATGGAGGCGTCCAAGGACTCCCCTCCCTCAACCTCTAAGCCCCTCTATCTCATTGATTTTCTTTATGAGAATAAAAAAAAGGTTTATATATTTGCTTAGGTCTCCACTGCTTTACGTGACTCAGGATCTAATTTGCTTTATATTGTACCTATAAAGCACTTTGGGATATTTTATTATGTTAAAAGTAGTCTTTAATGTTAAGTGTGTGTTTTTCATAGATCTGTAGTGGTTACAGAGGTAGAGAGATTTAAGGCACTAACTGAGCTAAACCTGAAATCTTCAACATTGGCAATACTAATCATATATTCACTGCATATAGATGTTAGGCATTAACTGTGATGGCTAGGTTTTCTACCAAGTAATCTGTGGACAGCAGCCATTTTGTTTTTGAAACCACTCAACAGTCATCAAGCAATTTGTACTGTGATTTACAGAAACACGCACTACTCTAAAATGATATTGCAGTGTGACAGTTCCAGACATCAGTGCTTCCTGAATTGAGCACTAAGTCATCATACAATTTCACTCAGGAAGCAGTAACTTCAAGCACTTAACAACATTAAAAGAAATTGAGAGGAAGAAAACCTGCAATGCTTCAAACATGAATGTAGAAGTCAGATAATTTGTGCGTTATGATTATTCAAAATCCTGGTCAATTCTGGACATTATAGTATACTCGATAGGAGGTTAAAACTAAATACTAATTCACATAATTTGCTGCACTATTAGGTAACTTTCAGTGTTATGCACATGTTTTTAAGAGACTTTCCGAGAATCTGCTGTCAATTGATGAGTAGGTACTGTGTATAAAATATGTAGGCTGCTTTCATTATAATCATCTTATATCATCACCTATAGACGTGTCTCAACAATTTAGAGACATCTACAAAGAGAAGTAAATTGTAGTTTCCCTGACTATAGGTTTTAGTGTCTTAATGGAAATATTTACATTATATTCATTTTAAAAGCATCAGGAAAGAGGTTTTCAATATCATTTCAACCGACTGCAAAAAAGTTTAGTTATTCTTGTCACCAAATAAAGTGTTAACACCTCGGGGTGTATTAGTGACAATGGAAACAAATTATACAACCTCATTTCTCTTTCAGAACAGCCACCAGGATAGGCTCTCTCTCAGATAAATATCAAGGGAACAGGTGGAAAGTGCTCATTTCCTATAGTTTATTCCCTTTTGGAACTAATTGCACAATCTCACCCACTTGATAAATTATTGCTGTATATTGTTGCATTTTATTATAATTCTCTTGGTATGAGCTAAAGCAGAGCTGATTGTGGAAAGTCATTATACTTACTGTGTAAGTAGTCAAGCAAGCTCCCATTTTTCATTAATTCAGTAATAATGTAAATTGGTTCTTCTACAGTGCAGACAGCATACAGCTGGATTAACTTTGGATGTCTCAGCCTCTTCATTATTTGGGCCTCCCTCAGGAAGTCTTCTTTAGCCATCGTACCTAAAGGTGGACATAGAAACCAAATTTAAACATGTATCCTTTCCAATGACATCCGTAATAAAAGCTAATGGAGTGGTTATAATTCATCTATTTAATGGGCTATCAGCATTAAATTTATGCAGCCCATGGGTGTCGGTTTAGTTTGGTGCTAGCAAACGTTTGTGGGTTCAAGTCTCACTCCAGAACTCAACCTCTGAATCCAGACTGGAACTATGTACAGTCCTGAAATAGTGTTCATGCTGCATCACTGTATAGGGCATAAGCATGCTCGCTCAATATAATGCTTGGTCTCATGAGGTAGAGGAAAACTAATTTCTGGTCTAACTAGAAGGGTCTCTTGTAGTTAAAATGATACTGTTTATTGAATATTAGCAACTAGTCACAGATTACTTCAATAGTCAGACACTGTTACAGAAACCTGTTACAGAGTAGGTCCAGATGTTAGATCTCGCTTTTGAAATGCTAAGTTGTTCTACCCACAAGATTAATAACATCAGCATAATGGGTGGTGCTTCAGGCACTGCCCCTCAGTACTAATCCTTTCAGATGAATATTCAATGGTATACAATTAGATAATTCAGAAGGGTCAGCTCTAGATCAGAAAATATTGAGGCAAACCCATAAATATAATTATGGGCTTACACAGTCTATGTTGGCTCCCTGAAAGAATAATTTACCCAGATCCACTCCCAGACCCAATTCTCCCAGCCTGCCAATATTTCATTAATTTACATGCTTATCCAATTCACTTTTGAAAGCTATGATTGCTTCTGGCTTACTCACAGGAAGCCCATTTACAGCTTTAAAAATTCTTTCCTCATAGTGTCTTTAGCTCTTCTGTCAATTATTTTAAAGCTGGTCATCAGGTTCTCAAATTATTTGCCAACTGAAACAGCTTCTGTCTGTCTATCTACTCCATCTCATTGTCATAGAGTCATACAGGATGGAAACAGCCCTTTCGTCCAACCAGTCCATGCTGGCTATAATCTCAAAACAAATTAGACTCACCTGCCTGCACTTGGCCCACATTCCTCCAAGTACTTCTAGTCATATATTTATCTAAATGTCGTTTAAATGTTGCAACTGTACCTGCATCCATCACTTTCTCTGGAAGTTCATCCCACACACCAACCACTCTCTGCGCCAAAAAAATGCCCCTCATGTCTTTTTTTAAATCTTTCTCTTCTCACCTTAAAAATACACCAAGTTTTGAAATCCCTTACCTTAGGGAAAAAACACCTGTCATTCACCTTAACTATAGCCCTCATCATTTTGTAAATATCTACAAAGTCACCCCTCAAACTCCTGTGCTCCAGTGAAAAAGGTCCCAGCCTATCCAGCCTCATTTTAAAACCTTCCATTGCCAGCAACACCTCGTAAATCTTTCTGAACCCTCTTTAGCTTAATAACATCCTTCCTATAGTGGGGTAACCACAAGTGGACACCATACTGAACACTTTTAATGAACAGACTTCCAAACTTCTCACAAAGGGGAGCAACTTCAACTTTTCCAATCTATCCACATAACCAAATTATCTCACCCTAGAACCTTTTCTACATCTTTTCACAACAAAATAAGGCCAGGTGTAAGTTAGCAGGGTGCCTGGTTTCCCAAACAGCTCATGTACAATAAAGCAGTCAAAAGTAAATTCACTTCACTCAGTCACTTTTCTTTCCTCATCAACAGAGGAACAAGCAACTTATTTGTCTTGTGCCTGTCACTTTCATCAATTAGTTTGCTTGGTGTTCCACTCCCTTTCTTTCTGGCTATTTCTAACTGTGAAAGCAGGCTTCCTGGAAGTATGCTACCAAGGTCTCAGGCCTATAGATTGCAGTCTTTCGTGGATTTTTAAAAAATTAATTCTGAATCTAAAGAATAAGAGATTGGTTGCTCTAATGCACTCTGTGAAGAGATTTCCCTGTTAAACAGGCTACATTTTCCTATAGAATGCATTCTGTTCTGAAACCTATTGCTTGTGCTCAGATGAATTGATTTGTCCCAAGGGAGTGAAATGTGAATATCTATTGGTCATCTAGGATAATGCAATCATAATGCTGGTCATCGTGGCTTGGGATGAATCAAGAAGATAAAGAGGTGTCACATTCCTACAGTGGGATGACCAAAATGGATGACGCAATGCATCAACTATAGTCTAATAAAAACAGATGATTTGCTATTCATTCTGTTATGATCTCAGCTGATGTTATTATTGGACAAGTCAGGCCTCAGATTGAAATCTGGCTTGACATATCAGATTTTGTTTTGTCTTGGTTTTTATAAAGTGGTCACTCACTGAAACATACATACGCAATGTTGCAGATTTTGCTTTAACAAGAAAACAGAAGCTTATCAAAAAGAGAAATTACAATAAAACAAAATAAGCTAAACTATCTTCTTAAAACACAAGTTCAAAGATTTTTAAACAGAGTAAATGTATAATCTAATTAATCTCAAAGCACTTATTTATAAATCAAAAAGAGAAAGAAAACAGCTTTTGTATAATACCCAAAACAAATCCCTGGTAAAGTACTCAAAAACACACTCATACAGTGTCCATGTGTCTAACATCTTGATATGTTTAACCGTGACCTTAACTCCTAGACTGGAGATGTTTCCTCAACTGTTATATACCTGAGTTTAAACAGACTCAGGTTATGTAACCTCTTCAGGATTTAACCCAATATTTTTGGTTTGAGATCATTATTGACTCATTCTGGAAAGTAATCTCATTTCACTATATACTTCCCTTCTCGAGAGCACTTGTCTACAAGTCAACTTCATTCACATTATAAGAGGGACATGATAGCACTGGAGAGGGTGCAGAGGAGATTTACCAGGATATTACCTGGGCTGGAATTGGTCAAACAGGTGTTGTTTGCCTTAGAGCAGAGGAGACTGAGAGGAGACATGACTGAGATGTATAAAATGATGAGATACATAGATAGGATAAACAGGAAGAAATTTTTCACCTTGATTGAGGGATCAATTATCATGGGTCAGAGATTTAAGATAAGGGACTGAACACATCGGAGTGTGTCTGAGAAAACTAACAAACAGTGAAATTCACAACTAACCTTGGAGGAACCTGTTTGGGAGAGGTCACAGCACAGAGACAGATAAATGATTTTTTTTAAGTGTGGCCTTACAGTAAGTCTGCAGTAGTGAACAGAGTGGATTCTTTCTTGATTATATGTTATATTGAGATATGTCTCTTGATTAAACTTAGAAATATAAGCCATAAGTATTAGATTAAATTCCCTACAGTATGGAAACAGGCCCTTCAGCCCAACAAGTCCACACCGACCCTCTGAAGAATAACCCACCCAGACCCATTCCCCTGTGACTAATGTACCTAACACTATAGGCAATTTAACATGGCCAATTCACGTAACCTGCACATCTTTGGACTGTGGGAGGAAATCAGAGCACCCTGAGTTTACCCACGCAGACATGGGGAGAATGTGCAAACTCCACACAGATAGTCGCCCAAGGCTGGAATCGAACCCAGATCCCTGGTGCTGTGAGGCAGCACTGCTAACCACTGAGCCACCGTGCCACCTAGTGGCACTATTCGCCATGAGCTTCAGAAATTGCTGCTCCTCTCTCTCTCTCTCTCTCTCTGAATGAAGATCGAGTTTCACCCTGGACCGCAACTTCCTTCCTCTGTGCAAACAACTGAAGACATGCAGAAAGAAATCTGAAAGCACATGATACACCAACTTCTGACAGAGCCATTTGATTCATTGTGACATGAAAATCAGCAGCCATTCAAATCGAGAAGAAATGTTTGCTTTTGTTTGCTTGAGATATTTTGGACACTGGTGTGGCAGGAAGAATACTGAGACATCCGAGTGAGGGAGATTCAGTGCGTAATCTGTGAAAGGTGCTTCATACTGTTTACTCAGCTTGGGTGAATCAAACTGACACCAGTCACGGTGGGGAGAAATTACGTACCCGTTTTTTTGTAATTTCAAACTCAGAGCAACACAAGGAAAGCTGCCCCCATTGGGAAACCACGGAAATGTGGGGACAGTGGGAAATGATTCCCTTCCACATCGGTGCTGGAAACCCACAGACGCGTTCACACAAGGGAGAGGCCGTTCGTTTGCTTTGTGTGCAGGCAGGCATTCAGTTAGATGGGCCATCTGCAGAAGCACCAGCGGGAGAAAAGCTGTTCACCTGCCCCATGTGCGGGAAGGGATTTGTTCAGTCGTCTGCACTGCTGATCCACAAGAGTGTCCACACCGGGGAGAGGCTATTCACATGCTCGGTATGCGGGAAGGGGTTCGCTTATTTATCTACACTGCTGATCCACAAATGGGTCTACACGGGGGAGAGGCCGTTCACCTGCTGTCAGTGCGGGAAGGGATTCATTGACTCTTCTGGCTTGCTGACCCACCAGCGGGTCCACACTGGGGAGGTCTTTCACCTACTCAGTGTGTGGGAAGAGATTCTGTCATGTGGGCCATCCGCAGACACACCAACAGGTCCACGCAGGAGAGAAGCCATAAGCATCAGAGGCTGAGGGGTGACCTTATAGAGGTTTACAAAATCATGAGGGGCATGGATAGGATAAATAGACAAAGTCTTTTCCCTGGGGTCGGGGAGTCCAGAATTAGAGGGCATA
This sequence comes from Chiloscyllium plagiosum, assembly GCF_004010195.1. NCBI lineage: Eukaryota > Metazoa > Chordata > Chondrichthyes > Orectolobiformes > Hemiscylliidae > Chiloscyllium > Chiloscyllium plagiosum. The sequence goes on from NC_057712.1 coordinate 78,105,775, forward strand.
GGTTTAGAGTGAGAGGGGAAAGATATAAAAGAGACCTAAGGGGAAACCTTTTCACACAGAGGGTGGTACGTGTATGAAATGAACTGCCAAAGGAAGTGGTGGAGGCTGGTACAGTTGCAACATTTAAGACGCATTTGGATGGGTGTATGAATAGGAAGGGTTTGGAGGGATATGGGCCAGGTGCTGGCAGGTGGGACTAGATTGGGTTGGGATATCTGGTCGGCATGGATGGATTGGACCGAATGGTCTGTTTCCATGCTGTACATCTCTATGACTATGACTCTATGACATGCCCCATGTCAGTCATTTAAAGTATTAACTTAACCTGGAGCAGTGTTTTGTAGAGAAATAAGACAGTGCTATTTTCTGGGTCTGTAGACTGAAAGAAGCAAAAATGGCCTTTTTAGAGTGATATGCTGTTCTTGTCAGATGTGGGAGTTTAGGGAGAGTTTACGGGTTACTGAGGATTATATCTACAATAAATGCCTTTGTTGCGAATCCTATCAGATCCAATGGATCGGTTGGAGAGACAGTTAGAGGCAATGAGGAATGTACAAGAGCAAGAGAATGTGATGGATGGCAGTTATAGGAAGGGGGAAAAGTCGCAGATACAGTCACATAGACGGGTTAACTCCAGGAAAGGTAAGAGAGGTAGGCAGGTAGTGCAGGAGTCTTCTGTGGCTATCCCATTTCAAACAGGTATGCTGTTTTGGTAAGTGTAGAGGATGATGGATTCACAGGGGAACATAGCAGGAACAGCCATGTTTCTGGTATCGAGACTGGCTCTAATGCAATGAGGGGTATGTCGGGTTCCAAACGATCGATTGTGTTGGGGGACTCTCCAGTCCAAGGTACAGAAAACGTTTCTGTGGCCAGCAGCAAAAAATCAGAATGGTGTTGCTTCCCTGGTGCCTGGATCAAGGACGTCTCAGAGAGGGCGCAGAATGTTCTCAAGGGGGAGAGGGGCCAGCAAGAGGTCATTGTCCACATTGGAAACAATGACATAGGAAGGGAAAAGGTTGAGATTCTGAAGGGGACATACTGAAGGAAGAGATTGATCTGAGACTGGTACAGTTGAGAACAGAAGCAAGTCCAACAGTCAGGGCAGACAGGGAGGTGGGGCCCAGGGAGATGGTGAGGAAAGACACTAATCTGAGACTGGTACAGTTGAGAACAGAAGCGAGTCAAACAGTCAGGGCAGGCAGGGACAAGGTAGGACTAATAAATTAAACTGCATTTATTTCAATGCAAGGGCCCTAACAGGGAAGGCAGATGAACTCAGGGCATAGTTAGGAACATAGGACTGGGCATTACAATCCATCATAGCATTACAGAAATATAGCTCAGGGATGGATAGGACTGGCAGCTTAATGTTCCAGGATACAAATGTTACAGGAAGGACAAAAATGGAGGCAAGAGAGGAGGGAGAGTGGCATTTTTGAAAAGGGATAGCATTACAGCTGTGCTAAGGGAGGATATTCCCGGAAATACATCCAGGAATTGGATGGAACTCAGAAATAAGAAAGGGGTGATCACCTTATTGGGACTGTATTATAGAACCCCTAATATTCCGAAGGCAATCGAGGTACAAATTTGTAAGGAGATCTCAGTTATCTGTAAGAATTATAGGGTGGTTATGGTAGGGGATTTTAACTTTCCAAACATAGACTAGGACTGCTATAGTGTTAAGGGTTTAGATGAAGAGGAATTTCTTAAGTGTGTACAAGACAATTTTCTGATTCAGTATGTGGATGTACCTACTAGAGAAGGTGCAAAACTTGACCTACTCTTGGGAAATAAGGCAGGGCAGGTGACTAAGGTGTCAGTGGGGGAGCACTTTGGGGCCAGTGATGCTTTAAAACTATTAGTCTTAAAACAGTGATGGAAAAGGATAGACCAGATCTACAAGTTGGAGAAAGGCCAGTTTTGACGGCATGAGGCAAGACTTTTAAAAGCTGATTGGGGGCAGATATTTGCAGGTAAAGGGACGGCTGGAAAATGGGAAGCCTTCAGAAATGAGATAACGAGAATCAAGAGACAGTATATTCCTGTTAGGGTGAAAGGAAAGGCAGTAGGTATAGGGAATGCTGGATGACTAAAGAAATTGATGGCTTGGTTAAGAAAAAGAAGGAAGCATAAGATCAGTAAGGCCGTCTTTGTGTGGAGCCGCAGGAGATGGGGAAGATACAAAACGAGAATTTGGCATGAGTATTTACTGTGGAAAAGGACGTCGAAGATATAGAATGGAGGGAAATAGATGATGACATCTTGAAAAATGTCCATATTACAGAGGAGGAAGTGCTGGATGTCTTGAAAAGCATTACAGTGGATAAATCCCCAGGACCTGATCAGGTGTACCCGAGAACTCTGTGGGAAGCTAGAGAAGTGATTGCTGGGCCTCTTGCTGAGATATTTGTATCATTGATAGTCACAGGTGAGGTGCTGGAAGGCTGGAGGTTGGCTAACGTGATGCCACTGTTTAAGAAAGATGGTAAGGAAAAGTCAGGGAACTACAGACCAGTGAGCCTGATGTCGGTGGTCGGTAAGTTGTTGGAGGGAATCCTGAGGGAGAGGATGTACATGTACTTAGAAAGGCAAGGACTGATTAGGGATAGTCAACATGGCTTTGTGCGTGGGAAATTATGTCTCACAAAGTTGCCTGTGTTTTTTAAAGAAGTAACAAAGAGGATCGATGAGGGCAGGGTGGTAGATGTGATCTATATGGACTTCAGTAAGGCGTTCAACAAGGTTCCCCATGGGAGACTGATTAGCAAGGTTAGATCACATGGAATACAGGGAGAACTAGCCATTTGGATACAGAACTGGCTGAAAGGTAGAAGACAGAGGATATTGGTGGAGGGTTGTTTTTCAGACTGGAGGCCTGTGACCAGTGGAGTGCCACAAGGATCGATGCTGGGTACACTACTTTTCATCATTTATACACATGGTAGGCTGTTGGAGAAAATGCAGAGGCATGGAATTGAGGGTGGTTTAGCAGGCAGGCATAGGTGGTGGATTAGTAAGTTTGCAGATGACACTAAGTGGAGTAGTGGACAGTCTGGAAAGATGTTACAGGTTGCAGAGGGGACTTGGATAAACTGCAGAATTGGGCTGAGAGGTGGCAAATGGAGTTCAATGCAGCTAAATGTGAGGTGATGCACTTTGGGAAGAATAACAGGAAGACAGAGTACTGGGTCAATGGAAAGATTCTTGGTAGTGTGGATGTGCAGAGCAATCTTGGAGTAGAAAGTTGCTACCCAGGTTGATAGTGCTGTTAAGAAGGCATACGATGTGTTAGGTTTCATTCGTAGAGGGATTGAGTACCGGAGCCGCAATATCATGCGGCAACTATCCAAAACGCTGGGGCGGCCACACTTGAAATATTGTGTACAGTTCTGGTCGCCATATTTCGGGAAGGATGTGGAAGCATTGGAAAAGGTGCAGAGGAGATTTACCAGGATGTTGCCTGGTCTGGAGGGAAGGTCTTATGAGGAAAGACTGAGAGGCATGGGTCTGTTCTCATTGGAAAGAAGAAGGCTGAGGGGAATTGATAGAGACATACAAGATGATCAGAGGATTAGAAAGGGTAGACAGTGAAAGCCAGTTTCCTGGATGATGATGTCAGCGTGTACAAGGGGGCATAACTACAAATTGAGGGGTGATAGATATAAGACAGACGTCAGAGACAGGTTCTTTACTCAGAGAGTGGTACGGACATGGAATACCCTGCCTGCCAATGTAGTCAACTCAGCCACATTAGGGAAATTTAAACAATCCTTGGAATAAACATATGGATGATAATGGGTTAGTGTAGGGGGACGAGCTGAGAATAGTTCACAGGTCAGCGCAACATCGAGGGCTGAAGGGTCTGTTCTGCGCTGTATTGCTCTATGTTCTATGTTCTACATATAAATGATTTGAATGTGAGCATAAGAGGTATAGTTAATAAGTTTGCAGATGACACCAAAATTGGAGGTGTAGTGGACAGTGGAGAAGGTAACCTCAGATTACAATGGGACCTTGATCAAATGGGCCAATCAGCTGAGAAGTGGCAGATGGAGTTTAATTCAGATAATTGTGAGGTGTTACATTTTGGGAAAGCAAATCTTAGCAGGACTTATACACTTAATTGTAACGTCCTCGGGAGTGTTGCTGAACAAAGAGACCTTGGAGTGCAGGTTCATAGCTCCTTGAAAGTAGAGTCACAGGTAGATAGGATAGTGAAGGCGGCATTTGGTATACTTTCCTTTATTGGTCAGAGTGTTGAGTACAGTAGTTGGGAGGTCATGTTGCAGCTGTACAGGACATTGGTTAGGCCACTGTTGAAATATTGCGTGCAATTCTGGTCTCCTTCCTATTGGAAAAATGTTCTGAAACTTGAAAGGTTTCAGAAAAGATTTACAAGGATGTTGCCAGGGTTGAGGATTTGAGCTTTTGGGAGAGGCTGAACAGGCTGGGGCTATTTTCGTGTTTGGAATGAGCTGCCAGAGGAAGTGGTGGAGACTGGTACAATTGCAACACTTAAAAGGCATTTGGATAGGTATATGCATAGGAAGGGTTTGGAGGGATATGGGCCGGTGCTGGCAGATGGGACTAGATTGGAAAAAAATCCTCACTTATATAAATACATTACTTAGGTTTCCCAGTGCAACCTAAAGATTTCTGGTTGTGGCGGCTTTCTGCTAAGTGGATATAAACATGGCCTTCACAGCCAGGGTGCCATTCATTATCAAACAAAATGTCATTGGGGTCTTACCTATGTCAGGATAATCAGATTCAGATTGTAGTAATCAGACTGGGACACCCACATTAAACTTGGCTCGAAGATGACAATGGACAAGCTTCAGGCAGACATATTGCAAAAAGTATTATTTTCAATTTTAATCTCACTAATACTTCATTCCTGGTAGAAAACAAGGAGACAGATCAAAATTGGGATTCTTGCTTCTAATCACAAAATGAAGAAATGGGTTTGCTTTCTAAAATAGCTTGTGTCATTGATTTTTAAGGAGAGAATCTCTTCACCTGTGCATCAAGATTGTTCTGCTTCATTATTCAGTTTAAAATTTGACCAGTTAAGATGTGTTTCCTTTTCTGCTCCTGTTTTTAGATGCATTATTTTTCACTGTTCTAAACTACATAAGTCATCCATATGCTCATCTTGCCTAACCATCCATTGAAATTTTAGAATCTACAGAATTTTTCATACCCTCCCAATTTATTACCTCACCTTATATATTTACAAGATCTTAAAAGTTTTTTAAACCTTTGATTCCTAAGCTTCAAACATTTTATCAGTTAAATTCCAAGTGCCTTTTAAAATTCAATCTTCATTAGAAGTCTTCTATTTCTGTTTCCATATCTTTATGTATTCACATTTTTATCTCTTCTTTATTATTTTCTTATTTATTCTTAATTAGCCCACCTCTTAATTTCAGATAATGAGTAACAATTTTCTGTTTTTATTGTTAATCTCAGGCATTGCACTTCCACAAGCCAGGTAAATGATCATACCTGTTTTCAATGTTTTTATTGCAACTTGAGTTCTGTCATTCCAAACCCCTTGCCATACTTCTCCAAATGTTCCAGCACCTAATTTCTTTATCAGTTTCAGAGAGTCACGTGCAATTTCCCAATGATCCACAGTGTTGTAAGATAATCCAACAGTGACTGGTGTTTCTACCTAATGATTTAAAACAAAGAGCAATCATGTTACATGTTTCAATATTGCACACAGAGCCAATAAATAAGTATCCATAAGATACAGATAAATTTAATTGAAGATTAATATCAAATCTAAGAGAAACATTCATCTTAACTGTGTTATGAAGAATGTAAAAACATCCATCTTCAAATACAACAATTTACAGTACAGAAGGAAAGGAGACTTGGTTGCTTAGCAAGTTGATTTTGATAGGCTGAGAAATTGCTAGACAGAAAACAAAAGGGAACTATGTGCTCTCCATACCTACTTGCAATTCAAAATAAGTGGATGATTTGAGCATATTTATTTTGTTTGCAAAGCATTAATTCTTCAAGCAAGAATTAAACAGCCACATTATGAGCCTGATTAGTTATCTTAAACTAGTTGCCAGCATAGCACAATCAGAATTGTAGATCACGTTCTGTCCAATCACAGAAATTAGGTTTGGGAAATTAGGTTTGGGGTTTTACAAATGCAGACTGATTTACTATAGTCATAGAGTCATAGAATTATACAACACGGAAATAGATTTTGCGGTCCAACTCATCCATGCTGACCAACTATCCTGAATAAATTTCGTCCCATTGCCAGCATTTGACCCATACCCCTCTAAAACCTTCCTATATATGTTCTTTTAAATGTTATCATTGTACCAGCCTCCACCACTTCCTCGTGTATGGAGTGGTGCAGCTCATTCCATATGTACACCACCTTCTTCATTAAAAAACAAAGTTGTCCCTTAGGTCCATTTTAAACCTTTCCCCTCTCACCTTAAAACTATGCCCTCTGGTTTTAGACTACCTCAGGGAAAATACCTTGTCTATTTACCTTATTCATATCCCTCATGATTGTCTAAACTTCCATAAGGTCACCCCTCAGCCTCTGATGCTCCATGGAAAATAGCCCCAGCTTACTCAGCTTCTCCCTATAACTCAAACCCTCCAACTCCGGCAATATTCTTAGATATTTCTGAACTCTTTCAAGTTTAATAACATTTTCCACAGTAGGGAGACCAGAGTTGAATGCAGTATTCCAAAAGTGGTCTCACCAATGTCCTGTATAGCTGCAACATGACATCCTAACTCCTGTATTCAATGCTCTGACCAATAAAGGCAAGCGTACCAAACACCTTCTTCACTATCCTGTCTACCTGGGACTCCACTTTCAAGGAACTATGAACCTACACCCCAAGATCTCTTCATTCAGCAACACAACCAGGACCCGACCATTAGCATGTAAGCCCTATCTTGATTTGCTTTTCCAAAATGCAACACCTCACATTTATCTAAATTAAACTCCATCTGAGACTCCTCAGCCCATTGGCCCATCTGGTCAATGTCCCATTGTACTCTGGGATAACCAATTTTGGTGTTATCTCCAAACTTAATAACCATTCATCCTATATTCACATCCAAATCATGTACCTATATGACAAAAAGCAATTGACACAGCAGTGATCATTGTGGCAATCCACTGGTCATGAATCTCCATCCAAAAAACAATTCGCCACCACCACCCTTTGTCTCCTACCTTCAAGCCAATTTTATATCCAAATAGTTAGTTCTCCCTGGATCCCATCTGATCCAGCCTTGCTAACCAGACTACCATGCACAACCTTATTGAACAGCTTGAAGAAGTCCATACAGGCAACTTCTACTGCTCTGCCTTCATCAATCTTCGTTGCCACTTCTTCAAAAAGCTCAATCAAGTTAGTGAGACATGTTGACTATCCCTAATCAGTCATTGTCTTTACAAATACATGTAAATCTGATTCCTCAGAATCCCCTCCAACAACTTACCACCCCTGAAGTCAAGGTCATCAGTTTATATTTCCTACCACCTTTCTTAAATAATGGCACCGCATTAGCCAACCTCCAGTCTTTTGGCATCTCACCTGTGGCTGTCCATACATATATCTTGAAAGGGACTCAATAATCTCTTCCCTAGCTTCCCACAAAAGTTTGAGGTACTTCTGATCGGACTTATTTACCTTTCTGCATTTTAAGCCATCCTTCACTTCCCCCTCTGTAATATGGACACTTTTCAAGATATCATTATTAATTTCCCCAAGTTCTCTAGCTTCCATATGATTCTCCACTGTAAACACTGATGCAAAACATATGTTTAGTATCTCACCTACGTCCTGTGGTTCTACACATCGATCACCTTGATGATCTTTAAAGTGCCCTATTCTGTCCGTAGTTATACATTTTCCTTGAGCGTTGTAAAATCTCTTTGGATTTTCTGTAACCTACTTGCCAAAGATATCTCATGTTCACTTTTTGCTTTCATGATTTCCCTCTTAAGTACACTCCTACTGCCTTGATACTGCTCTTGGGATTCACTGATCCCAGCTATCTATACCTGACATATGCCTCTTTCTTTATCTCTAATAGAGCCTTAATTTGTTCCTACATCTACCAGTCTCACTATTTGCACAAACTGGAACATACTGACTCTAAATTCTCATTATTTCATTTATAAAGGCCTCCTACTTTTCAGCTGTCCCTTTAACCTGCGAGTAGCCTCTCCCAATCAACTTTTGTAAATTTGTGCCTAATACCATCGAAATTAGCCTTGCTCCAATTTAGAACTTTAACTTTTAGATCGGGTCAATACTTTTCTATCACTATATTAAAGCTAATACAATTGAGATGACTGGCCCCACAGTGCTCCCCCACTGACCCTTCAGTCACTTGCTCTGCCTTATTTTCCAAGAGAAGGTCACGTTTTGCTCTTTCTCCAGTAGGTACATAATAAGACAATTTCCTTGCACACACTTAAATTCCTTTCCACGTAAGCCCTTAACACTGGCTGTCCCAGTCTATTTCTGAAAACTTAAAATACTGCTGCCATTACAATCCTATTATTCTTACAGGTATCTGAGATCTCCTTACATATTTATTGGAGGGGGGTTGTGCTCTACAATCCCAAAAAGGTGATTCCTCTTTTCCTACTTCTCAGTTCCATCATATAACTTCACTGGACATCATTTCAAACTTGTCATTACTGTGCTTGTCCTACAAAGCCAACAAATAGAATACACTCTTTGGGAGAATACTTTGTTTATTAGCAATTTTTGAGAAGTTATGTAGCTCAGGCTGATAGTAAGTAGGTAAGTTAGCTCACTGAGCTGGAAGATTTGTTTTCCGATGTTTCATCACCATACTAGGTAACATCATCAGTAAGAGTCTGTGATGAAGAGCTGGTGGTATGTCCTGCCTCGCTATTTATAGGGGTTGGTTTCTTAAGATGAGTGATGCCATTTCCAGTTCTTTTTTTTTCAATAGTCTTTACGATACAGAACTGCTGCATTAATCTTTGTTTGCAAAAAACAATCTCTTAGTCTTATTTTCTCTGGTTAAACATCTTATTGAAAAACAGACAAGTAAATGACTCAATAAAGTAAAATAAAGTGTTTTGATAAAATTAAACATTTGCTTCACCTTCCGGCATGGAGTTCTAAGATGTGTGCACAAGCCATCTTGCTTTCGCAAATAGTGGTTCACAAGCTCTGTCAACGTTTGGAAGGTTGCTCTTTTCGTGATAAAAAATCCTCCTTCATCCAAGCGTCTGATTTTATAATGTTTCACAGTGTCTTCGTCACGAACTGTAAATAGGAAACAAATACAGCATTCAAAATGCAATTTTTCAAAGCATTAACAATATTAACAGTTAGTGATTGCTTGACAAACAGCCAAGTGAAAGAATTAGCATGAAACCTAAGCCAGAATTCAATTGTTTTTGGTCAGCTTGATTGAATAAAGCCTGAACCAAAGAACCTAACCATAATGAATCACATGGACCAGTTAAAACAACAACAAACCAACCAACGCAGAAGTTAAATTTAACAGTTGCAAGAGAGAAGATGATGGATGTGCTTGTGAGACAAATATGTGCTAACAGTTGAACACCCACACTACCCTTACTAAACAAATCATTTAGGACTTTGTGCTTGACTTTAAATAGAGTAGAGTAAAACTGGATCAACAGCATTCTTAAACCTTATAAAATAAGCAGAGCTAATTCAAGGTGAATTTCTATTTGCATTATCGGACACTGAATGCGTGTTTTATGTTCTTTATGCCTAATGAATGGTTTGTCCCTCACTTGAATGTAATAGCTGAGGTGCAACCACACCCACATTAATTCTTAGCATATGCTCTGCATTGATAGTGCAAATTCAGCCAACACTCATACAATTTAAAGGAACTTGCACCTCCTATAAGGGGTGATTCAAAGATATTCATACAGTCCTTACAGAGAAGGACCTCCTACCACCCTCATTTCCCAATACCTGGGTTCTTCTTTCTTTCTCTATCTGATGATGCTCTCACAATATGCACATCTTCGAAATATTATTCATCAGCAAGTGAAGAGCAACTGTGACCCACTTTCTTGCAAACACGAGCTCAAAAATCAGCTGAAATGTACAATAGTCAGTTAAAGGAAGCTACACGGGATGAATTACGGATGACATGTTAGCTGCTGCAAAGGCAGCAGGGAAAGATGGCCCATGATCAATTCTCCAACAGATGCCATAAGTGAACACTTCCAGTTCATTGGCCATGCACCAGCAACTCCTTACTGCATGGGTCAGTCAGGGGGTTTCTGCACCATGACAGATAATGTGAAGGGGTTTGCCTTCAATTGATGTCAGGTCTTTACAAGATACAGTCAGCGTGGAAGCACGTCCTCATTTCTATATACAGGACACTGCAATATAGAGATTACGATGATAACTCTGTAACCTTTATGGAAAGTGAGACTCATGCTATTCAGGTTCCGGATTCTAGCACCTCATACAACTCGATATGCTTGAGGGAGCTCATGGAAAAAGACGTGTACATCATCAAGTCATTCTTATGTACATATTTCACACAAAACAGTGAGAATGTTGAGGTGCCACCCTCTGTTAGTGCAGTAGCACTACTGGTTAGATATATTCTGTCCAATCATTTGGCTTACTTCACCCAGCAGTCCCTTAACCAAAACTCGGTCCTAGTACCGAAATCGACAATGCGGACTACCCTAACAGAAACCAAGATGCTAAAGTCTACAGCTGCACCACCTCATAAGAAAATTTGCAAAGGCTATGTAACCACGGCTACCTCATTTATATTCTTTGAAGATACAGGCAGACTTCCAATTCCCACATAATGGATAGCACCTCATGGAGAACAAAGTAGATCAAAGAGCACTTAAGACAGCTACTAAAGACCTGAAGAAGGGTTACACCAAAAACATTGACTTGTTCACTTCCTGATGCTACCCGGCTTGCTGTATTCTTCCAGACTCCTGCCTGTCTCTTTTGGATTCCAGCATCTGCAGTTTTGTTTGTCTCTAACCCTTAACATGGTTGTGTCCTCTGGTATTAGTACATCTTTGTTACAATTGGAAAGAAAACTGTTTGGCATAGCTATTTTTGAATGGAGTTTATTTGGATAAAATGCATTGGCATAGCTTAAAGGGATAAAGTATGACTCCAATCAACAGAGAGTTTGCCCCTGATATCCGTTTTTTGTTAGGGTTCCTTGGTGCCAAACTCAGTCAAATGTGGCCTTGAAATCATAAGCAGTCTTTCTCACCTCACCTTTGGAGTTCAGCTTTTTCGAACATACTTGAATCCAGGGTGTACAACTTGACAAAACCCAAACTGAGCATCAGTGATCAGGTTATTGCTAGGCAAGAGCTGTTTGATAGCACTGCTGATGGCCACTTTCAGTCGAGAGTAGATTAATGGGGTGGTAATAGGCCACGTCAGATTTTACTGCTTTTAAGACATACCTGGGCGATTTTTCACATTGTCATGTAGATCCCAATAATGTAGCTGTACTGGAACAGCTTGACTAGACGTGTGGCAAGTTCCAAAGCACAAGTATTCTATTACTATCTCTCAATTCATATTACTAAGGCAGGTTATTTCATTTATTTTATGCTATTTTAGTTTGTGACCTCTTGCTGTTTTCAAGTTCACTGCAACATTCATTAATGTTGCCACAGTGACTACATTTCAAAAGGCTTCTGACAGCTCAAGTATGTATAACATATTTTGAGATCTTGAAAGGCACTAAATGAATGCAAATTACTTAGCTACATTGTAACTGTAAATTTTTTGATTTCTTTCTGTTCTGTCTTGTAGCAAGAATACCGACAAAAGATGAAGATTCTGTGCAATGTTCACCAGATGTCAATCCTTTGATAAAACTATCTGCTCTGTTTTATCAGATACATCAGGCAATACTTTGAAAGAGTATAAAGGGGCTCAGACTTTTAAGGTTGGCTGTCTATGTTTATAGAGGAGTTGTAGCAAATAAAACCATGGCCAATTGACTGTTGTTCTTGTAGTGTGAGATGTTGAACAGAAACAAATAATTCAGACATAAAAAAGTAAGCATTGTTTCATAAGTATGATTAGTATTCAAGTGGCCAAAAAATACAGTGTCCTATACAATGGAAATGTATTTCTCCATCATTCATTTCAATTCTCCAAGCTATCATTGTGAGTATTGTTACTTCATCATCTTGTTGTTATCCATTTTCTGACTTACTTTCTCCACATAGTAAAAACATTATATATTACCATATTACTTGTACATTTGAAGAGAATCACAAGATCATCAACAATGCACTAAAATGTGTGGATAATTCATGTCTAATGCACTTGGGAATTGTATACAAGGCAGACAAATATGCACATGGAAAGACATATTTATGACATTGCCTTTCATGCTACACATAAATGACTCAAGCTTGGTTAATAGGCATATCATTTTCAAGTTTATAGATGATATCAAACTCAGTAGCACTGCAAATAGTGAGTTCAATAGCAGCAGACTTCAGGAGGACATAAACAGAATAAGGATGTGAAATGCACAGATGCATAGTAAGCACAATTTAATGCAAATAAGTGTGGTGATGTATATGTGGAGAAACCATCTTGAGAACCAGCATCATGGAGCTAGTTCATGTTGGTGGAATGAAAGGTGATAAATGAATGCAAATTATTTATCAAGATGCCAAACAGATTGTGGTTGCTTTCTATCATGTGTCAAGCATCTACATGAAGGGATAGAGCTTCAATGCAAAGCTCACCACAAAGCTATAATCCTAGTAAGAACTTTCTGCTCTGTTTTATTGGAATCAATAGTGAAATGTGCCAGTGACAAGGATGCATATTCACAAATCCTTGTACGTGACAGGAATTCTCTGTATAGTTCTACTCACTGTTTTAGGGATATGTTAATTCCTTGGTGAGGCCTTTGGAGCAGAAGTACTAAAATAATGGCAGGAATGAGGAAGTTCATGTCTGTAGAGAGACTGAAGACTCTGTGTTTATTCTCCTCGGTCCGACTTATGTTAAGAGAACATCAAATAGAGGAAGAAACATTCAAAAAGAATCAAGGCTTTCCATAAAGGAAGCAAAGGGATTTTTTTTTCTTCTGGTAAATGTGATGGTAACAACAAGGTTATAAATGCAAATTAAAAGGCCTCAGGACTAGAAGATACATGACGAGGAATTTCTTCACGCAGATTTGTTACAATTTGAACATGTTATCTGAAACACATTATCTGAAAGAGAGGTGGAGTCCGACCACGTTGGAAATTTGAAAAACTCAGTTTTACAGGATTATGACTAAAAGCTATTTGCGTGGTGAAATTGGACTGCATTTTCAAAAAGCTGGCATAGATAGGTTAGGCTGAGTGTTCCCTTCTATGCTATGACATTTTTCCTTTGCCAATGTTAATGACTCTACATATAATTTAAACTTCACAAAAATACCCAAATAAGTAAAATGAATGCATGCACTGGCTGAAATTTTGAAGAATGCTGGAAACTAGTTTTGAAAGAGAGGGTTAAACACTCTCTTTGCTAGGACCATAAAATAATGCACAGCTTTGATATCATACACAAATACAACATTCCATACGAAGTTGTGCAGCCTCACTAAATATATGCAATGCAATGGAATTTCAGATTCACGTGACTAACATAATGAATTTCAGACATTCCATGCAAGCATGAACTATGAGGAAAACATTTGTAGGCAAAGTGGATGGGAGAAAGGAGATCTTGTAGCACAGTGGGTAGGATTTCTCCCTCTCAGCCAGAAGCTTTGGGTTTGAGTCCCAATCCAGAAGTTGATGGCCAAGTAATATATGTTCATAATGTAGGCAAACAGAATGAATATCAGTCTGCAATTCCTTCCAACAAATACCAAATGGTAAGAGTAGGAGAGATTCCTGGTCAACCATGCAATGGAAAGAAAATTAGAGGCTCTTCTATCACTATTCGTGGCTCCAGATTACAATAGTCAATGTCACCACAGCAACTCTGACTCACTGAGGGAGTTGGTTGGTTCATTCAGCTGGATAACTACCATGGATCAGATTAGTGTAAACAGCACAGGGTTTGATCCCAGTTCCAGATGGGGAAGACTTCAGATCCTGTTTGCTTGCCTTATCCATGGAAGAGCTGTATGTTGGATCTGCCTTTGGACAGTGAACAGAAGATAAAAATAAAATAATAACAGAAAAGCAGAATGAAAATATCACTGGGTATTTATGACCCAGGATGAAGTAGTCATTATGCCTTTTTAAAATCTGTGCCTAATATCATGTAGCAACCAAACTCAGTCAGTGGGCTACCAAATACAAAGAAATCAAATTCTCTTCTTCATTCATTTGGACAAATGACATATCACCAAAAATTCAACAGAAATGATAACCCCAAGGAAATAGGTACACAGCAACCACCAGTGTCACTGACTCTAATTCATGCTCAGTGACCAGTATGAGCTAGTTGAAAAACGTAGATGTCCACCTAACCAGCTGCAGCAGAAATCCATCCAGTTGTGGGCCTTCTGATCAGATGATCTCATCATGAAATCCTGCTCTGGCCTTCCAAGTATGTTGAATCATTTCAGCACATCAATCAGCATGCGTAAAAATAAGCTAAACAGCAGAAAGAAGTAGGCACCAGACAGTGCTAAATAAACCCACAAACAAAAATTCTGATCAAAGCTCTGCTGTCCTGTCAAACCCAGTCATGAATGGTAGAGGCAAGAGATGTTATGACATCAATGGATGAATTAAGACCTGCAAGCATAACCAAAGTGTAAATATTTTACTTAATCACCAAAATGGTCAACATATTTCTGTTTGTTACTTATCTAGAACAAAAGACAGTTCTCTAGGTTTCTTCAATAAACTCAAAAAACAACAATTCGCTTATTGTTAAGCAACCTCGCAAAAAATCATCATTTCAGCTCGGAATTAAACTTCATTTCCTTAATCACAAACAAGTACATAATTACACAATAGATAAGACAATCCAACTGTGCAGTGATTAGATGAGATTTTTTTTAAATGGCAAATGGGAAAATACCTTGGTGGGGCCAAGAGTGCAAAGTCTAAGAATTAAAGATAAAGAAGACGTTTGATGGTCTCGTCAACATTTTCTCGTCAAGACTGCAATGCTGGCAATTATATAAATTGATGGGCAAATAAGATTTTAGTTTGGACGACAGTCAGTTAGAAATCCTGATGTTTGACTTTATAGGTAATTACAATATACAAACAAGGAACAAAAGTGGGCTACCCAGCCCTTCAAATTTGCTCTGCAATTCAGTAAGGTCAAGGCTGATCTGATTTTAGCCTCAACTCTACATTCCTGTCGACCCAGAATAGCCTTGCATCCCTTTGATAATCAAGAATCTATCTACTTCTGCCTTAAAAATACTTTATGATTCTGCACCCACTGCCATTTCAGTAAGGGTATTCCAAAGACTCAAACCTCCAAGAAAAGAAAATTCTCAACTATCTTAAATAGGAAACACTTATTTTTAAACTCTGACCTGGAATTCTAGACTGTCCCACAAGAGGAAACATCTCTGTCATATCACCCAGTCAAGTCCCATCAGGATTTATAAGTTTAATTTAAGTCACTTCCGACACTTCTAAACTCCAGAGGATATAGATCCAGCGTGACTAGCCTTTCATCATACACAATCCACTCAATATATTTTAGTCTAGTAAACCTTCTCTGAACCACTTCTAACATAGTAAATATCTTCATTAAGTACAATGACCAGTAGAATACACAGTATTCCACAAGTTGTCTCACCAATTATCTGCATAATTGAAACACTGCATTCAATTCTTCTCACAATAAAACATAACATTCTATTACTGCTGCACCAACATACTAACCTTCTGTGATTCATGCACGAGGACACCTGTATCTCTCTCTGCATCCTCTCACCATTTCAATAATATGCTTCATTTTTTATTCTTTGAACCAAAATGGACAATGTCACAATTTCCCACATTGTACTGAATTTTACAGAGCTTTGCACCCTCTCATTACCCATCTATGCTCCTCATGCTTTTCAAAATTCACTTTTCTTCCTGTCTTTGTGTCATCAATATTTCATCCAAGAGAGCTCCATGCTGAGTGGAAAGTGATTGTGGGAACCCAGTATACCTACACACAAAACTAGACTGAACTACTTAGAACCATCGTCAGCTAAAAGTGCAAGGTGAGCCATCAACCTCAGCTTCCTTGGGGCGGGGCGGGGGGGGGGGGGGAATGAAGAAGAAAGAACGAGCAATAGTGACAGGGGAATCTCACGACATTGGTAGGGAAATTATTGGAGAAAATTCTGAAGGACAGAATGAGTATTCATTTGAAATAGCGTGAGTTAATTAGGGATATTCAGCATGGCTTTGTCAAAGGGAGATCATGCCAAACAAATACGCTAAATTTTTCAAAAATGTGATCGAGCATGTGGATGAGGGAAATTCTGTTGATTTAGTTTAAATGAATTTTAGCAGAAGTTTTGACAAAATATCACATAGGAGACAGATTAAGAAGGTTAAAGCACATGGAATTCAGCATCTGTGGAGGGAGAAATGTGTATGTTTCACATCCAAAAATGACTCTTATTCATTACGTGTCATAAGTTGATTTACAAAAGCTCCACAACATAAAGATGCACGGAATGAGCCGTCCCTCAATTTTATGATAACTAAACACATTCCTGTGACCTCTTGCAACAATATTGTGGCATTCCAAAACAAGGAGAGTGGGTAGGTATTCTGTATACAGAAGGCTGAGTTTTAATTTCTGATTTGGCTAACAAATGCCTTAAAGCAATTAGGATACTATCATTATTTCGGTATCGTTGTCCCCAAACCTCAGGTTTCCTGTAAAATTAACTGCAGTATATTCCAACAATATATTCTCAGTTCTCAACTTTTTTGTCCCTAACAGTCAAAGAGAGATACAACTTAAAGATAGGCTCTTCAACCCACCCTGTCCATGCCACAAAACAGATACTGAACTAGATTAATCCCATTTACCTATATTTGGACCATAGCCTACTATGCCCTGGCATTTTAGGTGCTCATTCAGAGGTTTTTTTAAAATGTTGCGGGAGTGCCTGCCGTTACCACCCTTTCAGGCAGAAGGTTCCATATTTCTATCACACTCTGGGTGATATAAGTTTTTTCAGATCCCCTTTAAACCATTTATCTAAACCTTAACCTTATGGCACATCCACCATAGGGCAAAGATTCTCATATGATCCACCCTATCTTTGCCTGTTATAATCTTGTACACCTTAATCAAATCCCCCTTCAGTCCTCTCTGCTCCAAGGAAAACAAACCCAGCCTATCCAGGCTCTCCACATAACTGAGACTTTCCCTCCCAGGTAACAACCCGATGAATCTCTTCTCTCCTTAATTCTACAAGGAGAACATAAATTCCCACTGGTTCAATATTTGAATGAACTATCCCATTTCGTATAACTGAAGAAACAGAACTCAGAATATCAAACTCATTTAGCATACCGCTTAGGTTGCAGTGTGCAGAAACTAGAAATGAAAATAAGACTTTAATACTTGGAGGCAAGCAGGGACACGAATGGGGTGGGGGGGGGGGGGAGGCTGTTAGTAAGGAGTGTTATCCCCAGATACCTCTGATGTAGTCCAGGATGGGAAGGTCTAAGATCAGTCTCTCCAGCAAGATGTCAACTGGGGCCTTCATACGACCAGTTGACACCACATCTTGCCAACACATCCTTGTGAACCAGAGGTAGGCAGGGGGCATGTCACACTTGCTCATCTCCAGAATTACCAAGGGCATTCTAGATTGCAGGCTTGGGGCTGGTAGGAAGGTGCCATGTTTTGCCTGGTGGAGGTAATCAATCCCTTTCACAGGCTACATGCCTCATTCACCATTTTCCTTGGTTTGCAAAGTCAAATCCTGATGTAAGCCACAGTGTCATACTGTCTGTAGCTATTGCTTCTGATGTTGTTGTGGCAACACCATCAGAACATCCTGGAGCAAGTTTCCATCACTTGAGCTTGGAAGTCTGGCAAGGGCAGGCACGTACCTGAATGTGGATTTAATCCCATCAAACCTCCTAAAACTGGCCACACTAGGTTTGCCACCAGTTTTCAGGCAGTAGAAAGGTACTGCCCGCATATCCTAAACAACGCACAAGCACAGACAACCATTAAATTCTACACAAGGCCTCCACTAAGAAATCAACCTGTGTAATTTGACCAATTTTAAAAGGACCTGTCAGTGCATATTAGGCGACACACACAAATGAGCAATTGCCAAGCAAAATGAAAGAAATTCTTATCTCCAAGGTGAAGAGACAGAGAGACAAAGAAAATCCTGGAGAAATGAAGAGGGCAAGTCTAAAGTCAGGAGGAAGTTTAAAGCTGTCGAGATAAACGTAAATGTAGATAATTATGTATTCCAAAGGGCATCTGTTTCAGTGATCGCAAAAGTACAGGGATCAGAAACTACGTAACAGTGGCCAGCAAGAGGGGAAGCATGAGGATCTGGACCTGGATTATTTTCAGGAGATGTTATCAGTTCCTTTGGCGTCACAGCTTTGTTTTAGGAGATTAAATAGATTCAAGCAAATATTTTGTGTGACCCGTGGAAAATGCCGGTTGAATAAAGTGAATATTATTTCCTCATTCTAAGCTAATTTCTTCTGCATTACCACATCACATGGTTATGCAGGAATCTGTTTATACACTTGTTCTTTACTCCACTGTAATACCAACCTTTGAACTTTACCAGGTATATTAAAAGAAGAGCAGCATTAACAATGAATAAAGTCAGAGTAAACTTAAAGCACATCAAGTTGTTGTGTGATGATCATGGAGTTAAATATCTTGTTGTGGGCCTACAGTGGGCCTGCCTAAATTATTCAGCACGCTTTCTATGAAAGGTGAAAATTCAGCAGACTGGCTATTGGTGGCTCTACAAGGGCTCAAATACAGACTCACAAATATAAATATAAAAATAAATGTAGAAAAGGTTGAACAACTTGAAATTAAGAAGCTGATTGTTGTTCTTGAGTCCAGAAACTGTGATGGCATAATGATACTTTCGTTGGGCCTATAAACCAGAGAGCCACGTAATGCTCTGGGGACCCAGGTTTAACTCCTGCTGAATGTCAAGGCTTTGGGCTGACAAGTGGCAAGTAGGGTTCACAATGCTCAATTTCCAGACAATTACCATCTCTAACAGGAGAGACAAAATCTAACTATCACCCCTTGACATTTGTATTATCATCACTGAAATCCCCCACTATCAGCATCCTTGGGGTTACCATTGACCAGACATTGAACTGGTCTAGCTATGTAAATATTGTTGCTTCAACAACAGGCCAGAGGCTAGGAATCTTACAGTGAGTAGCTCACCTCCTGACTCCCCAAAGCCCATCCAGCATCTAGAAGCCACAGGCCAGGAGGGTGATGGAATACTCCTAACTTGTCTGGATGAGCTCAGCTCCAACAACACTCAAGAAGCTTGACACTATCCAGGAGCAAGCAGCTCACTTGATTGGTGCCAGATCCACAAGCATCCATTCCCTCTTCCACCAATACACAAGAATGATATCATTACCCAATTAATGTTTCCAGAAGATAAGATGCACCTGCAGAGCACAAGCAGCAACAGTGACTGGTAGCCACAATGAGACTGGCCACTGGATTGTAGAACAGCGCCATGGTCTGCCAGCAGCTTAACTAAACACAAAAGTACCAACTAAAACATGAAGTGCCTGATCCAGTGCAAGACCATCATTGATCCAAAAACTGAAAATAAAATCTAATTTCTGCCTATAGCCACTCCATAGCCACTCAGAAAATTCAGATTCAGCGATTTATAAATTGAGAATCCTATTCTTGCCCTCTGCAATCCATTAGTAAGTTCCTCTAGGAGCTTAGTCCATCATTAATTGGAGGTGAACTGGCTCCTGGCTTAGCCCATTCACCTCTCCTTTCCACACCTTTCATATACCAGCCTCTATTTGAAAACTCCAGCATATTCAAGAGGCATCAGGAGTCTGGTGTTATGTTCAAAGTATGGCCATTCTTGCTCTCATACTCTTTGGCGTTAGAAAGTCCTGACCTAATTGTCAGAAGACAAGACAGAAAATTCACGAAGACTCTGTTCAAGCTAGAGATACAGGCCAGCACTGAAGTTCTTAGCATCATGGATTGACAGCAGAAGACTTTATAAAGTCACTAAATAATGCAGGAATATACCTGAGAGTGAATAGTCGCCCAACTTGCTTTCACTTTCTCGGACTATAAAGGAGCCATTTCCATTTCCAGCCATTAACAATTGTTTCTCCGCATCTACGCGTTTGATCGCTCCAAAGAAATAGCTGTAATAAAAGAGAAAAACATTTTTAATATGAGGTGTAGTCTGAAAAAGATCTGGAGAAAGGCTAAGTAAGAACAGTTTGCTGAAACACTGAAAATTTAGAAACAAGAAGTTGAAGCTTTCAGATATTTTAAACTTACATTGGACCAAAGTTCTGCACACACTGCTGCTGAGTGTCGTTGGTAGAGAAAGTATATGTTTGTGGATATGGTGCTTAATGGTAACTCTCATGATGTTGATATTGCGGGACTCAGCAATGCTCATGCCATTGAATGTCAAAGAGCAATAGTTGAGTGTTCCCTTGTTGGAGAAAGTCATTACTTGACACTGACACGGCACGAATGTTACTTGCAGCTTCGACCCAAACATGGATATTGTCCAGGTCTTGCTGCATTTCGACATGAACTGCATCAGTTTGAGGAGTCATGAGTTGTGCTGAACATTGTACAATCACCAACAAACATTTACTCTTCTGATTTATGACAGAGGGAAAATCATTGATGAAGCAGCTGAAGATTGTTGAAACTAAGACACTACCTTGGTGAACTCCTCCATAGATATCCTGAAGCTGAGGTGACTGATTTCAACAACCACAATCATCTTTCTTTGTGCTACGTATGACTCTAACTAGTGGAGAGATTTGCCCAGATTCCCACTGAATACAGGTCTTTGGTGCAACTCACTTCTTGAATTCAGTTATTTTGTCCACCATTGAAACAAGACTGCAATGAGGTCAGGAGCTGAGTGACTTTGTGGAAACCAAACCAAGCATCAGTAAGCTGCTAAGCAAGTGCTTTTGATGGTAAATACAAGCCAGTTAATTTAACATCTGTGATTCAAAAAAGAATTTAATATTAGATCATTTAGAAAAAATAGTTAACTAAGCAGAATCAACATAGCTTCATGAAGGGGATATCATGGCTGACAAATTCATTGGAGTTCTTTGAGGGGGTAACAAACAGAATAGATAAAGGGGAACTAGTAGATGTAATATATTTGGATTTCCAAAACTCATTGTCATAAAATCCCATTTGGTTCACTAACATAGTCTGGGGAAAAAAATCTACTTTCCTTACCCAGTCTAGCCTACACGCAACACCAGACCCATAGCAATATAGTTGACTCTTAACTGCTCTTTGAAATGGTCTCACAAGCCACTCATGTCAAAGGTAAATAGGAATTGACAATAAATGCTCGCCTTGCCAATGATAACTACATCACACTAAAAAATTTGACTACTTCCACAAAGCAAGAAGTTAAGGTACTGGAGAAATAAGCCTCCGAGCTTACTTTCACAATCAGGACTCCCGCCCACCTTCCGAAGACCCCTTCGCCCACCTCCAACACACTGCATCCACCTGGACACCCCGTGCTGGCTTATTACCTGCCCTCGACCTCTC
>NC_057712.1:78129755-78158392 GCF_004010195.1 Chiloscyllium plagiosum
CCTAGCTTATCTCTCCACGTTTCAGGCTCACTGCCTTTATTCCTGAAGGGCTTTTGCCCGAAACGTCGATTTCGCTGCTTGTTGGATGCTGCCTGAACTGCTGTGCTCTTCCAGCACCACTGATCCAGCCCCTAGCTTATCTCTCCACGTTTCAGGCTCACTGCCTTTATTCCTGAAGGGCTTTTGCCCGAAACGTCGATTTCGCTGCTTGTTGGATGCTGCCTGAACTGCTGTGCTCTTCCAGCACCACTGATCCAGAAATAAGCAAATGTCAAGTGTACAGGAAAGTGCAGCTTACCTCATTAAAAGAGGCAAAGTTTTGAAACAGATTATTGCATTTCGATGTCACTACAATGAACAGACTCAATAGAACTAAAGCAGTTGTAATTGCAATCCTTCACCAGTGTTGGCTATTTACTGCTATTTTCTTCACATTACGGAAAGACTCAACATTCATAACTGAATTTTACAGGACCTTTGCAAAATTGAAAAAGTTTTCAACCCATCTTATAAGAATTGCTGCTCAATTGATCATATGGACATGACCGCAACAACATTTCCCGTCTGTGAAAACTCAATTAAGGCTCCATGCTTTTGAACTGATGCACTGATCAATACAAAACAGATGCACTAAGTAATGGATTGGAAGGAAAGTGTTGATGCTTTTCATTGTTTTCTCTGTTACAACATTGACAGTTTATACAGCAGTTAACCAGCTAATGCAGCCCTGAAGATGCTCATACAACATACAGAATATGGAATTCCATAACTATCAACCACTGTATTTGCATAAAGATCTTCACATGAAGTTAAACACCAGCATTGAAACGTTATCTAAAAAACCTAAGTTCAAACTTCACGAGAACAATTGCTTACAATTCTGCTTAGTTGCTATTTTTTCCACCGTAATGATTTTACTGTTAGAGTGACTCGTGGACAACTTTACAAATTAAAGTACAAACGGATACCACCATATAACAGAAGGGCCTTTGGTTTTTATTGTCAGGAACAGATCAATGCACAGGCCTACGAGGTAAGCACAGAGGGGCAGCTTGGCCTTTGGTGAATTACAGCATAATGCATAACCACTAAATTAAAATATTATCATATTAACATAATACTGTATTCATACAATTCCAAGGTCTGTCATAGGAGCATTATAAAATGAGACTATATTAGCTTCTTTAAACCCCATAGGTCTGATAATGCTTCTCATCATCTAATATCTCTAACTAGCTGAGCATCAAAGTTTGTTTGGCAACTTTCCTATTTTAAGTTAACTTCCTGTTTTAGAATGTCATAAATGCAATCAAAATGCAAGTTAAAATCCTTTATTCTTCATGAGTCTACGTTTTTCTTAAACACATCTGTGCTGTTCCTTCCCTTGCTCCTTGTGATATTGAATTCCACATTCTAATTATTCTCTCGGTATCTTTCTTTCCTGAATTCCCCTTGGATTCTTCAGCGACACGTATATATATATATATATATATATATACAGCTGCTAATTCTTGTCCGCTGCAAGTGGAAGCAACTCTTCAAGAACCTTAAATCTTTACGTAATGTGACAGATCTGCCAGATTACTCATAACAGTTCTGATGAAGAGTTAGCAGAATCAAAACATTAACTCTGCTTTCTCCCTACAGATGCTGCCAGACCTGCTGAGTTCCAGCAGCAATTTCTGTTTTCTTTCAGATTTTCAACATTTGCAATTCTTTGTTTTATGTTAATTTGCCAGACCACTCAACAGTCTTCTGTTTTCTTGAAAAAAAAAGACTCAACCTCTCAGTGTCTCCTGATAGGTAAGCCCACAGTCCCACTCAAATGCCTCTCTCCTTTTTATAAAGTAGGAACTAGACTGTTCAAAGTCCTCAAATGTTATCTAATCAAGGTTCAATGCAAGTTTAAAATGAATTCCCTGCTTGTTCTACTCCTCTGGAAATGTAATTCTTATGCAATGTTTGCTTTCTTAATGCCTGAATTCAATATCACAAGGAGCAAGGGAAGGAACAGCACAGATGTGTTTAAGAGAAACTTAGACTCATGAAGAATAAAGGATTTTAACTTGCATTTTGATTGCATTTTATGACATTCTAAAACAAGAAGTTTAACTTAAAATAATGCCTTAATGCACTTCTAGTGAATTCTATATTTTGTTATAATCTCAGTTGATGGTAATACAGGATTAGTCAGATTCCTGAGTGAATGGAGTTAGATGGTCCAAATATTTATACTTCCTTGTTCAGTTAGGATAAGTTGCTTTCCAGAAAATTTCTGCATTCACTCGATGCTATTTCCTCAGTCCATGCGTCTGTCCGAAACCATTAATACAGCTCACTTTCTTGTCCATCGGCTCCTTCAGCATCACTTCCACAGCCTTCTGTTTCTCAAGCTCTTCTCTTACTAACATTTAAATCACTCTGGACTTGTTTTCTGCTACCCTGACTCTCTGGGAACTGCAAAATAGCATGAGGTAATCCCTGCCTTTTCTCTCAGAGAAACTTGCAGACTACCATGACAAGAAACCTGCCAATTCATTGCTCATCCAGAGGATTCTGTCTGTCTAAAGAACAAGTTTCAGTCTCTGCCCTCCTGAGTCATAGATACCTTGTTGCTATTCAACAGCCCATTTTCTTTTCTTCTATTCTTGTTGCTAAGCAGAGAACTAATCACAGCAAGGGTTTTGAACAGGTTCATTTAGATGTGTGTGAACAAAATGTCATGCAGCCAGCACAACACACAGACATCAAAAGTGAATCCAAAATTACATCCTAACCTTCTTAATCCCCATAATATTCAAGTCAAACTTAAAAGTTATATGCAGTCTGTTGACTTTAGAATCCAAATTTCATAATCATAATACAGGAAGCCCCCAGGTTACAAACGAGTTCCATTTTTTCCGCTGTTTGTAAGCCGAATTTGTGTGTAAGTCAGAGCGTATGTGGGCTGGTTAGTCTGCCTCTTCATTAGGACGAAGCATTGAACATAACACGGACTTTTAAAAATAATTTTTAAAAATGAGAAGCCAGAGGTCAATGCGTAGGTGTGGGACATTTGTAATCCTGGGACTTCCTGTATCATGAACTTTCATCACAATCTGCAGGCTGACCCATCACTCTGCTCCTCTCCCAGAGTTTGGCACTTAGCCCTGAAGCTTCCCTTCTGCCTGAAGCACACCATGACATGGCAAAACCATTGTAAAGCTATAACTGCTCCATTAACACAATTCTCTTATTGTGGTGGAGAGCAGCTAACGATTGTTGAGCAATAAGAAAAGAATGTCAGAGATGCGAGCAATTATGTTTTCATTGTTATCAGCTGTCCTGATGGCAAGTTGTTTGTGTGGGCTTGTGACATAGAGATGTACAGCACGGAAACAGAACCTTCTGTTCAAACCTGTCCATGCCGAGCAGATAACCTAACCTAGTCCCATTTGCCAGCATTTGGCCCATATCCCTCCAAACCCTGCCTATTCACTTACCCATCCAGATGCCTTTTAAATGTGCAATTGTACGAGCCTCCACCACTTTCTCAGGCAGCTCATTCCATACCACTCTCTGTGTGAAAACGTTGCCCCTCACGTCCCTTTTATATCTTTCTGCTCTCACCCTAAACCTATGCCCTCTAGTTCTGGACTCCCCCACCTCAGGGAAAGACCTTCCTATCCATGCCTCTCATGATTTTATAAACCTTTATAAGGTCACCCCTCAGCGTCCGACTAGGATGGGAGAACAACCCCAGCCTATTCAGTCTTCCCCCATAGCACAAATCCTCCAACCCTGGCATCACCCTTGTAAATCTTTTCTGAACCCTTCCAATTTTTACAACTTCCTCCCTGTAGGATGGAGACCAGAACTGCACACAATTCCAAAAGTGGCCTAACCAATGTCCTGTATAGCCACAACATGACTGCCCAACCCCTATATTCAATGCCCTGACCAATAAAGGAAAGCATACCAAATGCCTTCTTCACTATCCTATCTACCTGTGGCTCTATTTTCAGGAACCATGAACCTGCACTCCTGGTCTCTTTGTTCAGAAGCACTCTCCAGACTTTACCATTAAGTGTATATGTACTGCACTGATTTGCCTTTCCAACCTTCAGCACCTTGCATTTATCTAAATTAAACTCCATCTGCCACTCCTCAGCCCATTGGCCCATCTGGTCAAGATCCTGTTGTAATCTGAGGTAACCCTCTTTGCTGTCCACTACACCTCCAATTTTGGTGTCATCTGTAAACTTACTAACCATATTTCCTGCGTTCACACCCAAATCATTCATATAAATGATGAAAAGTAGTGGAACCAGCACTGATCCTTGTGGCACTCCATTGGTCACAGGCCTCCAGTCTGAAAAGCAACCTGCCACCACCACCC
This sequence comes from Chiloscyllium plagiosum, assembly GCF_004010195.1. Taxonomy (NCBI): domain Eukaryota; kingdom Metazoa; phylum Chordata; class Chondrichthyes; order Orectolobiformes; family Hemiscylliidae; genus Chiloscyllium; species Chiloscyllium plagiosum. The sequence continues at coordinate 78,134,134 of NC_057712.1, forward strand.
TCTGTCTTCTATGTGCAAGCCAGTTCTGTTTCCAAATGACTAGTTCTCCCTGTATTCCATGAGATCTAACCTTGCTAACCAGTCTCCCATGGGGAACCTTGTCAACCATCTTACTGGAATCCATATAGATCATGTCTACTGCTCTGCCCTCATCAATCCTCTTTGTTACTTCTTCAAAAAACTCAATCAAGCTTGTGAGACATGATTTTCCACGCACAAAGCCATGCTGTTTATCCCTAATCAATCCTTGCCTTTCCAAATACACGTACATCCTGTCCCTTAGGATTCCCTTCAACAACTTGCCCAGCACCGACTATCTCACATACATTTTAAAATGTGAGCTTTATTCATTTTATCTTTCCTATCATAGCCTGAATCTAAAATTATGCTTAATTCAATACCACCAACAATCACTGGAACTTTCCATGGTTGCTCTCACTGACCGAAAACATGCAACCATGTCTGCTATTCATCTTATTTTCTGCATCTTCAACTCATCTCACATTTAGCGACTTGCACCTTTCTTTATGTGGTTTGCCAGATTTCCCTCTTTTCCGCTTTATTTCTGTACTTCTTAGCAAAATGATCTTTGCCCTCATCTTCTAGAGAGATCTTTCCCTTAGCAGACATCTCTTTCGAAGTGCTGCAAGTTGCTATATTTGAGACATGTGCTGTTTATATTTATATATCCCCGAGAATCCATTGTACTGCTCGGTTGACCTTACCCTTTACATTGTTGATGGTAGAGATGCAACAAAATTTCTTGATGTAAAATTGCCTCTTCGCTTCCCACATAGCTGATATTTTCACAGTATTGTTCAATGTTAAGTCACCCCATTACCAGCAACTTACAATTGTAATGTTGGACCATTCGATTGATTATCTGGTTGTTCAGATTCTTAGCAATTTAATTGCATCCATCCAATCAATGCACGCCTCAAATGACTCTCAGTTTGAGCTACTGTTTCCTCCTCTTTACAGTTTCATTTGCTGTCACGACATAAAGGCCCTTTACTGCTTTCATTGCATATTTTTCATCCACCTTTCGTTCCGTGTCAGGCAATTTCTTGAAAGTCTCCCTCAACAAAGTTGAATAATGTGAAGGATTGTCATTATGCTTTCCCCGCTACTGTTGGCCCCACGTGAAAATAAACTGCAGCTATTAACATGCATTTCAAACTTCTCCAGCCACACTTCCTATTCCATGCTGGCTTCACCTGTTGAACAAATGGTTTAATTTCCGAGTCTGCAGATATATCAGCACCAATAAATGATTTAATATCTTTACATTTGCCCTCTTTGCCAATCTTACAGCTCAGGTTCAAGCAACAATAGTCATTGCCATGGATTCATCTTTAATTGAGATTTAACAAAGCTTTAATGGAGGTTTCTTCCTGCTGCTACATGTACCGCCATGCAGACGCTGAATAGGTGATGCCTCATGATGTATGGAGCATTCCTTTCAGTTCCTCCTGGCAATTGGAGCAAGAGAAGTGACAGCAAGGACCAGAGGCCTGACGGGAAGGTACATTTAAAATAGATAAAAGCTTACCTCGTGTATAGGCGGAGCGCAAACTGTGCAGGAGCGGACACAGCACTGCTGGGTAAGTGAAGCTTTATATTTGGGTGGTTGCTTTACCCTCAACACTACTCGGGTAGTGTCTCCCACCCGTCCTCCTCCTCTAACCAAACAAAAAGGTTCTGTGCACCGGATTGGTTAAATGACTAGTTTCTTTATCTTTTTTGAGGTTTTTTGGAATTTTGTTGGGAATTTAGAATGGTGGGAATGGAGGTTAGAGCAGCTGAATGTTCCTCCTGCAGAATGTGGGAGGTAAGTGTCACCACTAGTGTCCCTGCTGACTGCATCTGCAGGAAGTGCAGCTTCAACTCAGCTCATCGAAAACTGCATTAGGGAGCTGGAGCTGGGTGAGCTTTGGATCATGCTGGAGGCAGCGGGGGTTATTGAGAGGAATTAAACCTCAGCTACAAGAAAAGGGTAGATGGGTTATCGTCAAGGAACAGAAAGGAAACTGGCAGGTAGTGCAGGGATCCCCTGTGGCCATTCCCCTCAACAACATGTATACCGTTTTGGATACTGGTTTGGGGGGGGGGGGGAGAGGTGTCTTGCCAGGGGTAAGCAATGGGGTACAGAATTTGTCCCTGTTGCTCAGAGGGGAAGGGGGAAGAGGAGCAGAGCATTAGTTATTGGTGACTCTACAGTTAAGGGGACAGATAGGAGGTCCTGTGTTGCCTCCCAGGTGCAAGGATTCGTGATGTCTCAAATCATTTTACGGGATACTTGAGGAAGAGGGGGACTAGCCCCAAGTTGTGGTCCACATAGGCACTGATGACATAGGTAGGAAGGGAGAGATGGGGATTTAAGGCAGAAATTCAGGGAGCCAGGGTGGAAGCTTAGAGCTAGAACAAAAACAGTTGTTATCTCTGGTTTGTTGCCCGTGCCATGTGCTAGTGAGGCGAGGAATAGGGAGAGAGAGGAGTTGATGGTGCAGAGGGAGTGTTTTGGATTCCTGGATAATTGGGGCTTTTCTGTGATAGGTGGGACCTCTACAAGCAGGGTGGTCTTCACCTGAACCAGAGGGGTACCAATATCCTGGGGGATGAAGGGGGTGGAATTTGATAGGTTTAAACTAATGCAGCAAGGGGATAGGAACCTAAATTGTAGTTCGAGTATACAGGAGGTTGAGAGTAGTGAGGTCAGAAATATGGTTTCAAGGTCGCAAGAAGGCACCGGCAGGCAAGAAGATGGTTTGAAGTGTGTCTGCTTCAATGCCAGTAGCATCCGGAATAAGGTGGGTGAACTTGCAGCATGAGTTGGTACCTGGGATTTTGATGTTGTGGTCATTTTGGAGACATGGGTAGAGCAGGGGCAGGAATTGTTGTTGCACCTTCTGGGGTTTAGATGTTTCAGTAAGAACAGGGAAGGTGGTAAAAGAGGGGAAAGATGTGGCATTGTTCGTCAAGGACAATATTCCGGCTGCAGAAAGGATGTTTGAGGACTTATCTACTGAGGTAGTATGGGCTAAGGTTAGAAACAGGAAAGGAGAGGTTACTCTGTTGGGAGTTATCTATAGACCTCTGAATAGTTCCAGAAATGTAGAGGATAGGATAGTAAAGATGATCCTCGACAGGAGCGAGAGTGACAGGGTAGTTGTTACGAGGGGTCTTTAACTTTCCAAATATTGACTGGGAATACTATAGTTCAAGTACTTTAGATGAGTCAGTTTCTGTCCAATTTGTGAAGGAGGATTTTTTTGGCATAGTATGTAGACAGACCACCAAGAGGCGAGGCCACAGTAGGTTTGGTACTGAGGAATGAACCAGGCCAGGTGTTAGATTTGGTCATCACAATTTGGTTATGTTTACTTTACTGACGGAAAGGGATAGATATATACCACAGGGCAAGCGTTATAGCTGGGGGAAAGACCATTACGATGCAATCAGGCTTGATTTAGGATGCATAGGATGGGGAAGGAAACTGCAGGGGCTGGGCACAATTGAAATGTGGAGCTTATTCAAGGAACAGCTATTGTGGATCCTTGATAAGTATGTACCGGTCAGGCAGGGAGGAAGTTGTCGAGCGAGGGAGCCATGGTTTATTAAGAAAGTCGAATCTCTTGTCAAGAGCAAGAATAAGACTTATGTTAGGATGAGATGTGATGGCTCAGTTAGGGTGCTTGAGAGTTACAAGTCAGCCAGAAAGGACCTCAAGAGAGAGCTAAGAAAAGCCAGGACGGGACATGCGAAGTCGTTGGCGGATAGGATCAAGGAAAACCCTAAGGCTTTCTATAGGTGATTAGGAATAAAAGAATGACCTGAGTAAGATTAGGGCCGTTCAAGGATAGTAATGGGAAGTTGTACGTGGAGTTAGGGAGATAGGGGAAATGCTAAATGAATACTTTTCGTCAGTATTCACACTAGAAAAAGACAATGTTGTCGAGGAGAATGCTGAGATACAGACTCTAGACTAGATGGGATTGAAGTTCACAAGGAGGACGTGCTAGCAATTCTGAAAAGTGTAAAAAATAGATGGGTCTCTGGGACTGAATGGGATGGACCATTTATCCTAGGATTCTCTGGGAAGACAGGGAGGGTATTTCTGAACCTTTGGCTTTGATCTTTATGTCATCAGTGTCTACAGGAATAGTGCCAGAAAACTGGAGGATAAAAAATGTTAATCTCTTGTTCAAGAAGAGGAGTAGAGACAACTCTGGTAATTATAGACCACTGAGCCTTACTTCGGTTGTGGGTAAAATGTTGGAAAGGGTTATAAGAGATAGGATTTATAATCATCTGGAAAGGAACAAGTTGATTAGGGATAATCAACATGGTTTTTTAAAGGGTAAGTTATGCCTCACAAACCTTATTGAGCTTTTTGAGAAGGTGACCAAACAATTGGATGAGGGTAAAACAGTTGATGTGGTGTATAAGGATTTCAGTAAGGTGCCTGATAAGGTTCCCCACAGTAGGCTATTGCACAAAATATGGAGGCATGGGATTGAGGGTGATTTAGCGGTTTGGATCAGAAATTGGCTAGCAGAAAGAAGACAGAGGGTGATGGTCGATGGGAAATATTCATCCTGGAGTTCAGTTATGAGCGGTGTACTGCAAGGGTCTCTTTTAGGTCCACTACTGTGTGTCATTTTTATAAATGACCTGGACGAGGGCATAGAAGGATGGGTTAGTAAATTTGCTGATGACACCAAGGTCGGTAGAGTTGTGGATAGTACTGAAGGATGTTGTAGGTTTCAGAGAGACATAGATAAGCTGCAGAGCTGGGCTGAGAGGTGGCAAATGGATTTTAATGCAGAAAAGTGTGAGGTAATTCACTTTGGAAGGAGTAACAGGAATGCAGAGTACTAGGCTAATGGTAAGATTTTTGGTAGTGTAGATGAGCAGAGAGACTTCGGTGTCCACATACATAGATCCTTGAAAGTTGCCACCCAAGTTGATAAGGTTGTTAAGAAGGTATAGGGTGTGTTAGCATTTATTGGTACAAGGAGAAAAATAGCCACCAGGATACATGACCATCAACTAGCTACAAAAAGACATGACCCACTATTACTACTATCCTTACATACAGATAAGGAAGGGCACTACTTTGACTGGGACAACACATCCAACTTTGGACATACCAAACAGAGACACGCACAAGAATTCCTGGAAGCATGGCATTCCAACCAGAACTCTATCAACAAACACATCAATTTGGATCCTATCTATCACCCACTGAGAAAAAGAACAGTAAATGACATCACCAACACAGGAAATAGCATCACCACAGGGAATGACATCACCAGCCCAAGGGAACTTCAACACATAAATAGACAGCTGGCCATAACATCAGTATTTCACCGGAAGCTCACTGATGATGTTACTTAGCATGGTGATGAAATGTCTGAAAATGAACCGTCCAGCTCAGCAAGCAAACTTACATCCAGAACCTCAATCTGAGCTACAAATTTTCTCCAAACCCACTATCAGAGGAGTATTACATGACAAAAATCCTTCACGTGTCAAGTAGCAGCACAGTAATAAAGACACAGCTGCAAATCTACAAAATGTAGAAGCTGAGGCAAAGCTGACATCAAGCAATTTGTAAATCCAAGCCAAAGATGCTGATGGTAGACACAGGAGAAACCATTGATTCCAGAAAGGATAATAACAGTCTCTATTTCTGCTGCAGTAATTCAAGTTCCTGAAGCAACAAGGAGACCACGTCTTGAGAACAGACCTCCAAATCAATGTAATACACAGCAACTTCGATTATCCAAACGACACAGGTGGGAGTATTTTGTTTGGACAATTGAATGTTCGGAGTAAGACAGTTTACCCATGCATCGGGACCTTGAGATCTTATTCAGACAATCCGCCATTTGGATAATTGTAATCATGAGACCTACTGACAAAATACAAAGGTGGAAGTCAGTTTGGAACAATGTTTAATACTGTGTAATCCAAAGTCATGATGCAGTATATCTTGACACAAAGCATGTGCCTAGATGTGAAGTCTGATGTATTGTGAATATGTTCTGAACAAAATGGTGCACAATGCATGTTGCTCTTCAGATGAAGGAAGAAAGCAAGCAAAAGGCTGAAGAGAAAACTATAATGGGTTTGGATGCACTGAACTTAACCGACCTTGGAATTGATGTTTAAATAATTACAAATTCCAAAGCATTGCTACATTGCTCATTAAACACAGAAAAATATTTATTTTAAAATGACTTCCTCTCCTGTGACAATGCCACATCTTTTTAGTTTTCTTTATTTTGAATTAAAATCAGAAAGGGACTGCAGAAAGACTTGCTCCAGAGGGCAGCAGGTTAAAGGGACAGTCCTTTAACCCACCCAACCCAGGTCATCAGGATTTCTTGGGGTGTTGGAAAAATTGTGGAGCCCCAAGAAACATTTAAAAATTGCCTTACCTGTATTTTCAGCTGTCCAGAAATGCCTAAAAAGGGTGGAGGAGCATCTCAGGCCGGGCCTGCAGCTCAACCTGCAGCAGCCTCAGAGCACATTACTCTCCAGGACCTGGTAAACCAGCTCTCGAAATCTCGTGAGCTGTTGGGGAAACAGATTGAAGATAAGCTGGCTCCAGTCTCTCTCACGCTGCAGAAGCATAAGCAGCAGCTGGGAGACCTGGAGAAGAGGACGGATGAGGTGGAGCACAGGGTCACAGTGATGGAAGCTGATGCCAGTTCATTCAAGGAAGAGATCCAAGCCCTGAAGACGCAGGTTCGTAATTTGCGTGACCAAGTGGATGATCTTGAAAACAGGGGCAGGAGAAAAAACATTCGGATCATCGGTCTGCCTGAGGCTAAGGAAGGTGAGCAGCCTGCAGACTTTGTTGAAGATTGGCTTCCGAAATTCCTTGACTTGGAGACTGGCATGAGAGGACCAAAGATAAAGAGGGCTCACCGGGTCGCAGCATGGAGGTTGGGTCTGGGTCAACGCCCTCATCCTTTCCTGGTGCGGTTCCATTATTACCGGGATAAAGAGAGAGTCATGGAGGTTTCCAGACTCCAGGGAAGGATCCGAAGGCCCTAATTTACGAGGGGTCTAAGATCATGTTTTTCAGGACTTTTCACCGGCGGTGATCCAGAAACGAAAATCGTATGATGGTGTCAAGAGAAGGTTGAAGGAGCTTGGGATTCAGTACTCCCTGAGGTATCCGGCAGTGCTTCGGATCACCTTAGATGGATCCATACATCTCTTTGACACATCAGAGAAAGCAAGCTCTCGAAATCTCGTGAGCTGTTGGGGAAACAGATTGAAGATAAGCTGGCTCCAGTCTCTCTCACGCTGCAGAAGCATAAGCAGCAGCTGGGAGACCTGGAGAAGAGGACGGATGAGGTGGAGCACAGGGTCACAGTGATGACTTGTGGACAAACTAACCTAAGTTAAACAATTGTAGTATGTATAAATATCATTGCTTGGGTATGTGTTTATCATTCTGTAAAAGAAATGGAGGAAATCCGGTTGGAGCTTTGTTTTTCCCCTTTTTTTTACCTCTATTGACAATAATTTGGTTCAAACTATGTCTGGCGGTGGTTAAGATGTACATTTTAAATTTCTAAGTTAGGACATAACATACCAAAGGATGAGTGGGGTATTTATTCCCCTTTTTGTTTTATAACAGTATGTTTTTTTATTCATATTGATATTCTCTGGGGTATTTATTCTTTTTAGCTTGTGCTTGTGATGCGGCTCTAGCTGGGAGAAGTGAAGGTGGTTGAGATGGTTAGATGCCTATTTATAGGCAGTTTGGGATGGGTAGTTGCCCCCTCTGGGCAGGGGGTAAGTTTCCCTACTCAGCGGTATTGGCGCTTTATATGTTGGTTTGTTTTCTGGTATTTGTTGTTTTTATTTTTAATAATGTTGTATGTTTGTTAAATGTAGTGGTTTTAGTTTATGTAGTTTTTGGTGGATCATGCGACACTAAGGCTCAGCAATTTGTGGTTCGGGTTCCTCCTCTCTGGAATTTAAATTTAATTGCAGAAGATTATGGATAATGATTTGATTAAATGGTGTACCTGGAATATCAAGGGAAGTCACTCACCAATTAAGAGGAAGGAGGTACTCTTGAGTCTTAGAAAGGAGAAGATGGATATTGCTTTGTTACAGGAGACACATTTGGATGACAAGGAGCATCTGAAATTACAGCAGAATGGCTTTGACTGAGTTTATTTTTCATCATTTAATACCAGAAGTAGGGGAGTGGCTATATTGGTTAGGAAAAATCTCTCATTTAAATTGTTGGAATGTGTTAAAGACACATACGGGAGGTTTGTAATTCTTAAAGCCTTGATAAATGGGGAAGAATATGGCATTTTAAATGTTTATTGTCCCCCAGCTCATGCTCTTAAATTCTTAGTAGATGCTTTTTCTAAACTGATAAGTCTCAAGTCTCGGCACATCATTATAGGGGGAGATTTTAACTGCCTCATGGACACCACTGTAGACAGGTTGCCTAAAGGTCCCTCGATACCCTTGGCACAAACTAAACAGTTATTGGGTCTGTGTGGGGAATTAGGATTGGTGGACGTCTGGAGGTGTCTCCACCCTACAGGTAGGGATTTCACGTTTTTCTCCAATCTGCACAGATGTCACACAAGGATTGATTTTTTTCTGACCCCTGCAGTAACCCTGGATCTGATGGCATCCTGTACGATTGGTAATATTGCCATATTGCCATTTCTGATCATGCTCCAGTGTACCTGATGGTTAAGATTAAGGATGTTACAGTGGATTCAAGGTACTGGCGAATGGACCCCTTTATTCTCATGGACAGTAAGTTTGTGGATTATTTCTCTAGGGAATTTCGGGCATTCCTAGACATCAACATAGGCTCGGTTGATAGCTCATCTGTTCTCTTGGAAACTGCCAAAGCTTATGCCAGAGGGTTAGTTATTTCATATTCCACAAGTAGGAAGCGGCAGAAGGGTGAGCAGCAACGTCTCCTTGAAGCACGGTTGAAGGCAGCCGAGAAGGCCTATTTTGACAGACCCTCATTGGTAAAACTACAGAGGATTACAGCACTGCGGTCTGCACTAAATTCCATGCTCATGCAGACGGCAAAGAAGGAGCTGGCTTTTGCAAAGCAAAGGTTATACGAGCATGGTGACAAGCCAGGCAAATACTTAGCATTTGGAGGTGACATCGAACAATTCTTCCGCCGCCTTCGCCTCTGTGCCTTCTTCTTCAATCAAGACTCCTCCAAGTCCCTCCTCCCTACCTTTTATCTTCTCCTGCTGAACACTCTCTGCTCATTCCTGAAGAAGGGCCTGTGCCCGAAACGTCGAATCTCCTGTTCCCTGGATGCTGCCTGACCTGCTGTGCTGTTCCAGCAATAAAGTTTCAACTTTGATCTCCAGCATCTGCAGACCTCACTTTCTCCTCAAATACTTAGCATACCTTGCCAGAAAGAGAAGTGCCCTACAAACCATTACAGCGATTAGGGAAGGGTCTGGGAACCTAACATGTGACTCTAAAACGATTAATGTGGCGTTCCAGAGATTCTACTCTAAATTATATCAGTCTGAGAATTGTGAGGAGGGGAAGGCCAAAATGGAATCCTTTTTTAGAGATCTGAAGCTCCCGGGTGTGACTCCTGAACAACAGTCCTTTCTCAATGCCCCATTATCAGAGCAAGAAGTGCAGGAAGCTATGAGGCAGCTTTAGAGTGGAAAGGCGCCCGGTCCTGATGGACTTCCCAGTGAATTCTATAAGGAATTTATAAGTATACTGTCAGGCCTGATGCTGAATATGTTTAATGATTCATACAGTCATGTTTGTTTCCCACCATCTCTGAGAGAGGCCAATATCTCACTTATCCTTAAAAAAGGGAAGGATCCGGAAGACTGTGCTTCATCCAGGCCCATCTCGCTCTCAAATGTGGACGTTAAGATCCTCTCTAAGGCTCTTGCGTTAAGGCTGGAGACTGTGTTACTTTCTATTATTAAAGAGGATCAGACGGGCTTCATAAAGGGTCGCAGATCCTCCAATAACGTTAGGAGGCTGCTTAACGTAATTCAAGTATGCCAACAGCAGTCAATACAGGGATTGATTATTTCTTTAGATGCAGAGAAGGCATTTGACCGAGTTGAGTGACTGTACCTTTTCTGTACTCTAGACCGGTTTGATCTGGGTGAAGTTTTCATAAGATTGGTAAAGGTTCTCTACAGTGTACCTCTCGCTGCGGTCATTACCAACGGGGTACGATCAAGCTATTTTAATATTTCTAGGGACAGACAGCAGGGCTGTCCCCTTTCACCATCACTTTTTACGTTGGTGATTGAAACGTTGGCAGAGGCCATTCGTGGGGATCTCAATATATCAGCTCCAGAAGTGGGGTCAAAATTACATAAGATCTCGCTGTATGCAGACGATGTTCTAATTTTCTTGACAAATCCAGCAGTCTCAGTGCCTTGCCTGATACAATGCATTCATGCGTTTGGCGCTTTTTCATGGTATAAGATTAATTTTGCTAAATCAGAGGCTACGCCTATGGGTGGTCTTACGAAAGAGTTGGCTCTTGAGAGTGACTATAGATTCCCATTTAGGTGTTCACAGGGGCGTTTTGTGTATTTGGGCATATTCATTACTCCAGTTCTGGATTGGCTGTTCAAAACCAATTTTACTCAATTATTTGAAAAAATTAAACAAGATCTCCAAAGATGGGAGGCACTTCCAGTCTCATGGTTGGGTCGGATAGCGCATATTAAGATGAATATTCTCCCTCTTTTGCTATACCCTATACGGATGCTCCCCTGATTTTCAATAAACAAACACTCAGGAGACTGAACAGTTGGTTCAGCTCATTTATCTGGCACCATAAACGGCCCCTCATTAAATTAGCCAAACTGCAGTTGCCTCACAGATTGGGGGAATTAGACCTTCCGGACATTAAAAATTACCAATTAAGCTCGCTTTTGACCTACGTGAGTGATTGGGTTTGTGGGGACGCTCTTTCAATATGGCTAGATATCGAAGTCTCCCAGGCAAGGTGCACCCTTACCAGTTTGTTGTTTTTTGACAAGTTGAAGACAGTTAGGGAATATTGCCATAACCCAATAGTCATCAATACTGTTAAAGCATGGAGGGCAATTTGGCAGAGGGAAGGTAATATTGGCAAGACATCTTTGTTTACACTTTTAGTGGGTATGCCGAGTTTTCCATAGAAAGAGGGGTACTAAGGGCTAAGAGTACACTGTCTGTCAGTACTCTATATCACCAATTGGGGGGTGCCACCTCAGGTGAGTCTGATCGACTCTGCAAGATGTGGGAAAGAGAGCCTGGTGTTGAAGTTTCTTCAGAGGCATGGGAGGATATTTGGGAGAACGCAAGGAAGATATCAATTTGCAATAGGACCCATGCTTTACAGTTGAAGATTCTCCACAGGGTCCACTTAGCCCCAGACCGTTTGTCAAAATTTAAACCAGGGGTATCATCAGCATGCCCCAAGTGCAAGGTCTGTATGGCCATTCTTACCCATTGTCTTTGGTCTTGTGACAGGCTTCAAACATATTGGAGCACTGTGGTGGGTGCAATGGAGAGGATTTTAGGTGTAGGGGTGGAGAAGGACCCTATTTCGCTCCTTTTGGGCCTACCCACTGTATTTCCTGCAGAGTCGCATAAGGCAAAACTTTTCAATATTCTTACATTCTGTGCAAGGAAGAATATCTTGCTAGGTTGGATATCAGAAAGCCACCCAGGCCTGTCGGGTTGGCGGAAGATTGTTTTTTTTAGATTACTTACAGTGTGGAAACAGGCCCTTCGGCCCAACAAGTCCACACCGACCCGCCGAAGCGCACCCACCCAGACCCATTCCCCTACATTTACCCCTGCACCTAACACTACAGGCAATTTAGCGTGGCCAATTCACCTAACCTGCACATTTTTGGAGTGTGGGAGGAAACCGGAGCACCCGGAGGAAACCCACGCAGACACGGGGAGAATGTGCAAACTCCACACAGTCGGTCGCCTGAGACGGGAATTGAACCCGGGTCTCCGGCGCTGTGAGGCAGCAGTGCTAACCACTGTGCCACCGTGCCGCCCACTAATGGAGCACATTCCCATGGATTTTCTCACAAATACAGTACACCACAAAACTGAGAATTTTTACAAGACATGGCAACACGTTTTGAAATACCTGGACACAGATTTATCTGCCACACTAACAAGGGCTTTTATATAGCTGTAACGATTGTGTTTCATGAGTCCAATATCAATGGAGGAGAAACTGTGAATGTATGAGTGTTTTGTTTGGCTGGGCTGAGTTATTACTATTTATTTGTTTGTTGTTAGGTATTTATTTAGTTAGTTAAATAGCTCGTTTAGGTTTTTTTAAATTTTATACTTCTCTATATTTATACATTCATATAGGAGGGTGGGTTGGGGAATTTGTTTTTATTATTTGGGTTTAGTTTTGTACTATTTTTGTACTGTTTTGAATTGCATTGTTTTGTATTTGTTGTAATATTTAAAAATCTATTTCTTAATAAAAATATATTATATAAAAAAAAGACCTTTCACACCCTGGTAATGATCTCCTACAACCTCTTCCATCAGGCAGAAAATGCAGAAGCCTGAACACACGCCAACAGGTTGAGGGATCGCTTCTTCCCAGCCATTATTAGACTATCAAATGGACTCTCTAGCCTCAAATAATGCTGACCTTGCTGGTGTTGATCTCTTTTGAATGCTCTGTGTAATGTTACCTGTATGCCTCTGTCTAAATCTTTTGTTTTTTTACAACCTTGCTTACTATGATCTACCTGCACTGCTCATAGTGCTTTTCACTGTACTTTAGTACAGTGACAATAAATAAACCAAACATCAAATTTTTAAAAACAAATTACGAGAACTCATTATGGGTCATGTTTAAACTGCTATTTTCTTTAAACAGTGGGGTAAGATGTCTAAAATGCTGCAGCATCTTGGGTGTGTGGTTTTTACAATCAGGACCAGCTCTACAGGCCAAGTGTCATGCAGGATAATTACTCTCTGACTGGGACTTTGGCAGTAATCAGAATGTGTGTGACAGTTATTCTCTCCCGGCACTTACTATAAGCTCACACCTCTCACCAATACCTGAAAGACTGAACAATTAATATGTTAACTATTCTGTGTTGGGTTCAGCAAATAACTGCAATAATCTGGAAATAAGGAAATCAAAAAACAAAATAGCTTGAAAGAAACAAAGAGGGACATGTCATCAAATCATGTTGACTGGTAGAGTTACATATTGATAAATGCATATTTTGTTTGCCTGTAGAAATCTGACCAGTGTTTTTTGTTAACCTGAGTTCATCAGACAGTAAAGTTGAGAACTTGGAGTAATTTGATAACATCTTTGACATTTGTTATAATTGTGGCAGTATTAGTGCACTTTGAGTATTAGTGCACTTTACCAAATGGATTGTGACACCTGTAAAATTTATCTTTGCAGGAACTGTCCCAAACCACTTGCTGCAAAAACATCAAAGACTAGAAATTTTTTAAATTCTAAATTCCCAGGTTTGGCTCCAAGAAATAAATTGCAAATAGTGGATAACAATGAAATATTACAAAGCCAGAAATGAGATGATTTTTCATAGTTAAAGTTTTCTACCCTGGATTTATTTCAGAATTATACAACAAGTGCAAGTGAATTTGACTTTCACCAATACCAAATCATTTCGCAAGGATAATAAGGATTTCAGAAGGAGATAACAAGTACTAGTCTACAGATAACAAGTGTGGCACGGTGGCTCAGTGGTAGGGTGGCACAGTACTCAGTGGTTAACACTGCTGCCTCACAGCACCAGGGTCCCAGGTTCGATTCCAGCCTCAAGTGACTCTCTGTGTGGAGTTGCACATTCTCCCAGTGTCTGCGTGGGTTTCCTCTGGGTGCTCCAGTTTCCTCCCACAGTCCAAAGATGTGCAGGTCAGGTAAATTGGCCATGCTAAAATTGCCCATTGTGTTAGGTGCACTGGTCAGAGGGAAATAGGTCGGGGTGGATTACTCTTCGGAAGGTTGGTGTGGACTTGTTGAGCAGAAGGGCCTGTTTCCGCACTGTAGGGAATCTAATCTAATCATTAAACTGGCTACTTCTATACTGGGTCACACTAGGTCTCAATGTGCAGAGCTCCTTAAACTGTTATGATTTGACTGAAGGATGATGCCCTCTGCAGAATTTTCAGGGATGGTACCAATTGCAAAAGAAAAACAAAACAGGAGCTCTTGACACTGGTATGCATTCTCACACAATATTCAACTAGCGACAGTGTTCCAGGTCATGAAACATCCATGCCATCTAAAACTGAATAAGAGTAAAATTCTGGTAATATTGCAAGTGCTGCAAAACGTGAAGTAAGGAAAGAAAGGAAAATGCTGAAAATCAGACATTAGGGTCATTATTACCCAAAACAGAAAAGGAGATCAGATACTTTTCTGCTCTGGATGAAGAAACAGAATCCAATTGATCCTTTAATTGGCAATTAAACGTGGAAGACAAGGTCCAGTGCTATTTCCTACTTCTCACTGGATTTTCCTCCCACTGTGGAGACTGCTGCCACTGATATACACTTTCCCTATCCATTTCCCACAGGCCAGACAACAAATTGTCGGCTTCAATAGGAAGAAAAGTGAGATGGTGTGTACAACGTTCAGCTAATGACCATGAACATCTTGCACTCTGATATGCATGTTTAAAGAACCATCACACTAGCTCAAGAAGGGTGCATTTGGCCCCTGCTCCAAAGACAAAACAGGTTAAAATTGAATGCAGATGTGGTATTGACTGATAGCCACCTGGTCAGTTTACTTTCCTAAATGTCATTCTTCTACCGACCTTGTTTCTTGAAGCTAGACACTCAAGCATGATTTTTACTTTCTTCTTGGCACAAGCTGCACTCGTCTGACCGTAAAATAACACGCAGAATAATTCTATTCTGGGAACAGAGGTAAGGTCATACCTTATCCAAAATGATTCATCATCCAATTATCATGAGTTGAAAACATACTGTAGTCATGTAATAGTATTTTCAAAATAATATTAAAATGTTACACACACTCTATAGAGAACTAAAGGCATATGGAGAAACAAGAGAAATGAGGTAAGGGGAAAAGGATTTTGAAGCAGACAAAGGCCATGCAGTCCTTCAAGCCTACCCCACCATTCAATAAGATTATGGCTGATCTTGTTGTCCTCTAAGTTCCAATTTATATGTCTGAACCACATAACTCTTGACTCCCTTGTCCATCAATATTTTATCTAACTCAGTTTTGAACAGATTTAAAGACTCATCCTTCACTACTTTCTGGGTAATAACACAATAACAACCAAATTGGGATGCAAGAGTTGTGGTTACATTGTAAAAGTCTGCGAAAGAACAGTGTGATTCATTTGGTAAACCAATAGTTGCTGAAGCATTGATATTCAAATTATCTGCTCAGTAAATGGTGGTACTAATCAAAGTTGATAAATTTCATGATAAGGTTTCATGTACTAGAGTAAAGACCTTTAAAATGTTAAAGATTAAGAGCAAGTTGTAGCTGGAACCTTTTCACCAACTACAGAATAACAAAGTAAAATAGCTACATTCAAATCATCCTTCCAGCTTAACATAAATTGCAAGCTTGTTTCAGAAATAAACAAAAATAAACAAAATGCCTAAACTGATAAAAGTTTCAGTCAACATTTGCCATTTCTGACTAAATTACTAAATGTGTGTGTGCGCGCGTGTGCTCACTATTCACCCCATTTTAAATAAAGTTCCCTTTTCTTTGACTTCTATAAGTATAAGGCAGAAATTAATCACACTAATTTTTCCAAGCTCCTTACTGACTCTAATATGATCAGGACTGTGAAAATGAAATTGCCAACTGGCTTCAGAGACTAATGGGAATTGTGCTTCCAATCCCTCACCAAACAGAGTGAAGTTATAAATATTTTACAAATATTGGCATCTGAATAATGCACACAGCATCAAAATCTTTCAGTAGTCTGCAATCCCAAATCAAGAGAAACTGGCTAAGACAGCTGGATGAATTGGAGAAGGAAATGTAGGCACTGTTCAGACTGCTGCAGTTAGTTGTACCACTAAGAAGACTGCTAAAAGACTGACAGATCCTACAAAGAGGACTCTGTGAGGAAGCAAGGACAGTTGGATTTCTCAGTGCTGTCAGAACTTAGGCAGGTGTTCTAGAAATTAGTAGGCAGTTAAGTATTGGACATAGGACTCAGAAGAAACCGTGGGGAGTTGAGAAATTGGGAAGGTTATTGACTGTGTTAGGGAACAGTTGGATTTCTCAGTGCTGTCAGAACTTAGGCAGGTGTTCGGCCACCGTGCCGCCCACTAAGTATTGGACATAGGACTCAGAAGAAACTGTGGGGAGTTGAGAAATTGGGAAGGTTATTGACTGTGTTAGGGAAAAGGAATGAGGAGCTCAGAAAAAGCCTGTAAGCATTAATAATGCTTCAGTGCAGCTGGGAGTATGGGGAAAAAACTCCAGGAGTAGGCCTAACTCTATAAAGCTAACTGTCAATAAAAAAAAGTGTTGTGCCTGTGAATGAGCATTGATGTGAAAGTTTTAGAGCGTAAAGCTAAAGTTTAGGGAGTGTGAGCCTGGGAAAGGAAAGTGAATAAGAAGAACAGTCACAGTTGTTGAGGAAGTCCATGATGGAACAGGTCAGGCAAAAGTGAAACATTGTGATCCTTGAGGAAGTTTAATGAGATTTGATGAACCACTTTGTCATTAATGCCTGTGGGGAATTGCGGAGGAATCTGTGAGACCTGACTAGAATACGTTTGCTCTTTGAAGTCTTTTGTTGTGTGTTATTTGATCATAGTCCATTACCCAAAATTAACACACATGAATTCTAGACATTAGGAAATAATTTGTTCATGTTTTACAGATTGTATTACTGTTCAAATAGTTGAAAATTTATTGTTGCTTGTGAAAATTGTGAAATCTGGTGGTTTTGTTCTCTTAGTAGCTCCTCTAGTTCATTCACTTTACCAACTTTAAAAATAAAGATGACTGATCCATTGCCAACTTCTAAGATAAATTGGTTGATCTCGTCCAGGATCAGAACAGGTTAAGGCTGAAATTAATTCAAGATCTCAAAGTAACAGAATCTCTGGGCAAGAGTGATCATAACATGATAAAATTTAAGCACAATAAGTTTGAGAATATGTAATGTGGGTTTATAAGCACTGTCTTTATCTTAAGCAAATCAAATTACAATGAAAGCTTAAATTATAGACTGATATAGAAGCGCTGGTCAGATGGACAGAACAGAAAATTGTGAGGTGATGTATTTTGGGAGGTGTACACAATAAATAGTAAACCCACAGAAATACAAAGAATCAGAGGCAACTCGGTATCAATAAGAACACATCCTGAGGACAATGGGACAGGTGAATAAGGCAGTTAAGAGCATGTGGGATACTTGCCTATTAATTGATACACTGAATACTAGAGCAGGGAAGCTGTAAGAGCTGTATGAGATATTAACTAGTTAACAGCTAGAGTACTGTGTACAGCTCTGGTTGTCTAGACTGCATTGGACAGATACAGAGGACATTCAACAGAACATTCCCTGGCTGCAGCGATTCAGCTGTAAAGAAAGATCTGATAGGCTGGAGTTGTTTTCCTGTGAACAGAGAAAGCTGAGGAGGATGCTTGACAGAAGTGTGTACAATTACGAGGGGACATGGTTAGGGTAGGTAAGGAGACATTTTGCCCCTTAGAAGAAGGGTCAATATCCAGGGGTCATATATGAAAGGTAAAGGGCAGGAAGTTTACAGTACTTTAAGGAAGAATTTTTTCATTCAGCATGTGATGGGTATCTGGAACCCACTGCCTGAAAACAAGGTAGAGGCAGAAGCTACCACATTTAAGAAGTATTTAGATGATCATTTGAAGCACCATAGCATACAAGGCTGCGGTCAAGTGCTGGAACATGGAACTAGAGTAGATAGGCATTTGATGTCTGGGACAGGCAAAATGAGCTGAAGGAGTTCTTTCTGTGTTGAAAGACTCTATGATTCTATTTTTGCTTCAGATTGAAAGTTGATGGATGAGTACTGGAGTCAGGCCTTCTGACCCAGAAACAGTGCAGAATTGGCCACATGGACTGCAACATTTCAAGACAAGCTGTTTAAAAGATCCACATCTGTATTCTGGGATTTTATCCCAGTTGCAGTGAAATTAATAAAGCCTCTAGCCTTCACCACAATCTATCACCATCTCTACGATAATTCAGGTGTTTGTCTCTTTAATTATTACGTCACACGTTTCCCAGTAGAGAGATACACATGTTAAGTCTGCACCTCTACAAATGACCAAAATGATTTATACTTCAGATATGCTCATATTATCCAATATCTTATTCCTAAATATTGTGAGGTAATAATGTAACATTCAGAGCTCCTTCTTGATAAGTAATAATTAGGTTGCTGGGGCTGATTCCCCTGGAGCGTCGAAGGCTGAAGGGTGATTTATAGAGGTTTATAAAATCATGATGGTCATAGAGAGGATAAATAGACAAGGTCTTTTCCACAGGGTGGGATAGTCCAGAACGAGAGGGCATAAGTTTCAGGTGAGAGGGAAAGATTTAAAGGGAACCTAAGGAGCAACTTTTTCATGCAGAGGGTGGTGTGTGTATGGAATGAGCTGCTAGAGGAAGTGGTGGAGGCTTGTACAATTATAACATTTAAAAGGCATCTGGCTGGGTAAATGAATAGGAAAGGTTTAGAGGGATATGGGCCAAGTGCTGGTAAATGGGACGAGATTAATTTAGGATATCTGGTCAGCATGGACGAGTTGGACCAAAAGGTCTTTTTCCGTACATCTCTATGACTATGACTCTAAGTGCCCTCGCTAACCTGTCCAAAGAAAAGTGTTTGTGGAGTAAAACCAGCAAGGGAAAAATTAAATATGGATATATTTAAGACAAAGCTAAGGAAATGCATGCAAGAGAAAAGCATTGAAAGTGATAGGATCAGATGTATTCCTCGGAGTGGTGAGGCTTGTTTGGAACAATAATGTAAGTATGGATGGTTGATATCAACTTACCTGCAGTAATCCTCTGTTAACAGCTTTATATAAAAAGCAATAAGCGAATGACTACATTTGACATAATCAAATCTCACCTTGAAGTAACTACCAAGAGAATTCTTCTGGAGAAAAGGAAAATTAATGAAATGGAGCACACAATCCATTTTAATTTACCCACTTAACATCTTTGTGTCAACGTTACTCTTGTAACCAGCTTGGGGTCTGCCAAGTGAATGAATTTCCAGTCAAAGGGGGCAGGCTTGACTGGTTGACTGCCATTCTCCACTTTGATCATTATCTTCCAAATCCAATAATCCACCTCAGTGTGATACGCATTCATAGAAATGATCTCTTCTTCTTAAACAAAGAGAATTGCTGTCATCCCAATTCAATGGATCCAGAATAGGAAGTTTGGTATTCATTATCTCCATGTATGCCAGCACTGAAAACTGTGCAAACTAACTTTTTTCTAGTTTTAATACACAACTCTCAAGCAAGAAGCTTTAAAAACAACCATGCTGATATTATATGATTTGAAATATAATACTTAGGCATACCGTATTTTCAAATTTAAAAATGAATCAAGTAATATTGGAGAGAAAAAATGAAAATATTTACCTTGCAAAGCCTGTTGGCTTCTCTACACATGCATATCATTTGAACCATGCATGTGCACTCAATAGATTATGCCTCGACATGCACCCAGCCTCTAGAGAGAAAACCAGAAGGGGACTTGGGCACTGAAGCATGCGAATTCCTGAGCCTAGCGCCTGAAGCAAATCCAGATTTGAGTCCTTGCTTAAAGAGAAAGGATCAAAAACAATCCACAAGAATCAGCAGAAGCTACCTACCTCCAAGCTTGATGCTGTAGACATGGGAACTGAGCTGCGACATGTACCAGGCAGCAAGAGTCAGGGAAGGCAAGGTCACTTCAGGCTCTAGGACCATGTTGCCATGGACGATGATCTTGGTCTGAAGCCGCTTTGCATTTCCCAGAGCTAGATGTGGAGCCTGCCAAAGCACAGCTCTCCAAACCTATTATATGACTTGCTTAGCCTTGAGGGAGGCAGCTGCTGAACCAGCACGATCTCCAACTGGTACATTTACGTGATACAGAATAGCAGCAACATGCTCATAAGTATAAATGGCTTGTTGAATTGCTTGTTAGGTCAATTCTAAAGAGCTCTTACATTTCTGTTACCTATTGAAGATAAAGGCCTCAAATCCAAACTGTTCCATTCTCAAATAAGTGGGTTCTCTCTTTCTGATGAAGGGATAGGGGAAGATGATGACTCAAGTTTTTAAGCGATGTCTTCTCAAACTTAATGTAACTCCAGTATAACACATCTGGTGTTGGAAATTCAGAGCCATCCAATTTCTAAGAGGTGGATACAGTAAGGCTAGGGTGCAGCCAATGTGGATGTCCCACTTGGTGCTTGATCAAAGAATATAGTATAAGGAAGAAATACTGACTTCCTTGTGGAACCTTCTGTCCTAGACGCTGATCCTATGAAGAGCCCCCACTAATTGTGAATTATCTGATTTGTATGACCAGCTTTCCACAGGGGGGGGGGGGGGGGCAGCACAGCTCTCTAACCAGCTCTTCAGCTAGCAGTCAAAACCTCCAATGTTTCTATCAACTACCTGCTCCCCTGCTCCCCTCAAACCAAAAAATTGCTCAACTTAATTCTTTATTCAATGTTAGATATTGAGTCATGCATTTGAGTGATCCACACTGATAACAATGACTTCATTATTCTCTCATTCAAACTAGTTGAACTTTTTTAAATTCATTCATTGGATGTCAGTTTTACTGGCTGGGCCAGCATCTTCGGACCATCTTAACAGTTCTTGAGAGGGTGGTGATAAATTGTCTCCTTGAATCACTGCAGTCCTTTTGGTGTCGGTACAAGCACAATAATGTGTAAGGGGGAGTTTTAGGATACTGATCCAGAGACACTGAAGAAATGGTGTATGTTTCCAAATCAGGATGAGTGCATACAAAGATTACCTAAAGGTGATGGTGTTCATAAGTATCGGCTATCCTTGTCCTTCTAGATGGTAGTAATTGAGGGTTGGAAGGCACTGCCTCAGGAGCTTTGATGTATTTCTGCAGTTCATCTTGTAGATGATGCACACTGCTGCTATTGTGCATCAGTAGTGAAGGGAGTGAATATTTGTGGATGTTGTGCCAGTCAAGCAGACTGTTTTATCCTGCATGGTGACAAACTTCTTGATTATCATTTGAGGTGTACTCATCCAGGTAAGTGGAGTACATGTTATCACACTCCTGACTGCTACTTTCAAATTCCAGCCGAATGCAATTGGAACTGCGGATGGCGTGTGTGCGCGCACGTTTGCTAAACTGACCATCCCAGCCATGGAGGTCACAACGTCGTAACAACTAAATGTAGGCATTCAGCTATACCCTTACCCTATGCCCTTCAAACTTACTGGCAATGGAATTAGGTCCCACCCACCAAATTTAAAACCCACCCAATGCAGGGATACTATGTCAATACTGAAGGAACCAGCCCAATGTCACAAAATCTTCCGTAGTCTGGCAAGCATTTCTCTAAATATTTGTTCTTAGAGTAAACAAAAGATGACAGAAAGACTCAGTAAATGTAGATGGAACAGTCTAAATCTGAGATACAAAAAGATGCCTGAATTACTACATGGCGCTTAGATTCCTTCAAGTTTTGTTGTTTATTGTATTCAAGTATGCCCATTAGAAATTGAAGAACTGGAGATTCACTAAACCTTTAATTTTGTTGCAAAGTTCTTTTCAAAATGTGTATACTTAGGATGGTAGTGGAGAACCAAACTAATAGAAATTAATGGCTAATACTGAAAATTGCTTTATTTATTGATTAACCACTAGTTGAGTTTCTCAAAACTGAACAGTGACTTATAACAGCTATTTCCAGGATTATTGGCCCCACAGATTTCAAAGGCATGAAAGTGGAATCAAACTATAGAGAAGTAACAGACCGTAGATAATCACCAAAACTGAGTATAAATGACCTCATCTCCTGAACCATTCACAAAACATCCAGACAACCTGTGTATTCAACTGGATGTAGACCAAACCATCAGTTGGAATCACATTGGATAATGGATACTGACTAAGAAGGGAATTCCTTCAGCCATGGACCAATCATGTCCAAACCATGGAAGTGGAATCAACTCATGACCATTTGGAGTCACTGGTTGGTTGATATGAGAAGATCACATGATGAGCCAACCAAGCCTCTTAGTATTTTAAGAAACTCTTTTTCTCCAAGACAGAAAACAAAAGAAGAAGAGACACAAAATGGGAATGACCCTGAGTGGACATTCCTGTCCCTAACCTCTCTCTCTCTCTCTCTCTCTCCACCTCTGTCTTCATCCAACCTGCAAGTTTGAGTGTTGCCTGTTGCTCAACTAAGTACATGCCATGGACAGCATCTACAGGCAACTGCTGACTCCAGAAAACTAAATAAACATCATACACAACATATTTAAATCATCCTGAAGTAGATTTCTGAAACCTTGTTTTAGACTCCAATTTTAACCCATCATTCCCCTATATAATTTACTTACACATGCATGTGTGTGTATGGATGTCAGAGTATATTTTATTATTTTCTTCAGATTGTGTGTTAACCAAAAGAAGTTCCTTCCTTCTTTTTAGTTTCTTTTACATTTAAACAGTCAACCACACAGTATTTCTCAAGTGAACCCTTCTGAACAAAACTGGTGTAGTTCAACAAAGGGAGGTCAAAAGGGTAGCCATTCAACCATTTCTCAACTATTCAAAGCATGACAGAGAAATTCAACTCAAATACAACATAACCACATTCTATGAAGTGGCAGAAGGAACTGCCCTTGATTTTGACAAACCATAAAACTGAGTTAAATATTTAGAATTAACTTGCTCCAAGAATATGTTCCCAATATTGCTCAATATTGTCCCTTCATCGGCTTTACCTGTAAACCTAACAGTCTCATTCACAAAACTGACTGTATGTTAGCTACAAAATATGAAATAGAATGAGGCAAATACAATAGATTGTGTGACAACACTGCTGTCACCATTGCTTACAGCACAATTGAGAACAAAGAATTTAAAGTTAGCATCCATTTAAAGTATTAAATGGAAATTATTACATACAGCCCTGTTTGCTCAAACTTCGCTATGTGGAACTTTGACTTGTGCAGTTTTCTTTATATTAGAAAATATATGTCAATATATTTGAAATAACTGCAATGACTTGCATTCTGGTGTGATTTACAATTGACAAACTGAAGTTTTAAGGTGGTGTATCAAAGTGAATTTGCATTAAATACTTTCTCATTTTGTGCTAGGTAATTAATAACAAAATGCAGTTACTAAGTTTCAACAAAAGATTAAATTTAAGTTTTGGTAAAAGTGTAGAAGGCCTGAAGGGACATTAAAATTCACTTCCTGAAAGATCTGAATCCGACAAGCCCTCCATCAATCCAATGACATCTAACATATTTGTTATGCCTTGAAGAAAAGGATTCTGAAACGAGTTCCCGACTTGCTTACTTTTACCTTGTGTTTTTCCGTCTAACAACAGCATCAAAAGTTATTTCATCAGTTAGCAGAAAGGAAATACACTCAAAATAGAAAGAGTAGATAGGAGATTTCACTGAAGGCTTTCAGAAAAAGATGGCACTTCCAAAGATTTTTGAAATAAAGAACAAGTGAGGGAAAGATGAAAAGAAAGAATTATTTAGTGAAAAAAAAAGTAGAGAATAGTAGCTTAGGCCTCTTGCTTCAATCAAAGGATAAAGGGAGACAGAGTGAACAAGAAATTATAGAGTGTTTGGGTGAGGATACAGGGTGAAAGAGATCTCAAAGATAAATGCGACAGGGTTAGGAAAGGAGTAATCAACAGAAGAAGTTTTGAAAATAGAAAATTGCGATTAGACATGAGTTAGGAAGCATGGATTGGGAGCAATTGTTTCATGGTAAAGGCACTATAGCCATGTGGAGACTGTTTAAGGAACAGTTGTTGCAAGTGATGAATAAATATGTCCCTCTGAGACAGGCAAGAAGTGGTAAGATAAAGGAACCTTGGATGACGAGAGCAGTGGAGCTTCTCATCAAAAGGAAAAAGGTAGCTTACATAAGGTGGAGGAAGCTAGGGTCAAGCTCAGCTCTACAGGATTACAGGCAGG
>NC_057712.1:78159542-78168836 GCF_004010195.1 Chiloscyllium plagiosum
ATAATGAGAGGCATAGATAGAGTCGATAGCCAGAGACTATTTCCCAGGGCAGAAATGACACGAGGGGTCATAGTTTTAAGCTGGTTGGAGGAAAGTATAGAGGGGATGTCAGAGGCGGGTTCTTTACACAGAGAGTTGTGAGAGCATGGAATGTGGAAGCAAGGTCATTGGGGACATTTAAGAGACTGCTGGACATGCATATTGTCACAGAAATTTGAGGGTGCATACATGAGGATCAGTGGTCGGCACAACATCGTGGGCTGAAGGGCCTGTTCTGTGCTGTACTGTTCTATGTTCTATGTTCTAAAATTAATATTACAGGTTTTGTAACACTATCATTTCTCCTTTGCCCTTCTTATGCAACAACATTTCAGAAGACTGGCAGTCCTGAAACAACTTCAATGAATACTCTGTAACCTAATATTATCTAGAGTGGAACCATAAGCTGCAGACAAATAACAGCAGGAATTTGAATTCTTTGATATATTCGCCACATTCACTGGAGACCATTATTACTTCTTATTAAAAAAAGAGGAATTTAATCATCTATGATGATTATCAAAATTAAAACTGAATGAGGCCCTTTGAAAGCTTCAACTCTCAGTTAATTAACTGTATCAAATCCTTTCTAAAACGTTCTGGCAAGCAAAGGGACAGTATTGCGGTACGAGCACTGTACATGCTAATCTCAATGCAAACTCAACAATGAGATAAGTGCTGAAATGTTATAATTGATTGTGAAAAGCTTATTACAATGTAAATGTTTAATGGGACACAGATAAAAATGGCTGTTCCCATTTAAAGTATGCTAATAAAACTTTCACTACTGCATATAACATGGGACAATTGATTCATTTTCTGTAAAAATGGTCATTTGCACAAATGATTGACAAAAAAAATTGTTAGCATACTTAGTTCTTGTAAGTCATTTAAAATATTTTAATTCAAATTGCTCTTTAAAATATTAACCAAAAAGATCTCAGAAAGTTTTGTGGGATTTGTGCTCCACCAGCTGGTTAACAAAATGTGATGGTGCTGGATGGAATAACCAAAAATGTAGAGGAGGCCATTAGATTGTCATGTGACTGGAAAAACTTGTAGGATTGGATTTTACAAGCCCTCCTACTGAATAGCTTTTCAGATGGGGGTGCTGGCATGCAAGATATGACAGGCAGCTCGGGCAACCATCTCCACCTTAGTCCCAATAATATGGTAAGCAGGGTGGCACAGAAATTGGCAGACTGCCTGCCATTTTTAGAAAATTATTTAACAGTTAATTGATCGCATTAACAAACTAACTGACTGAATAATGTACTGCCCATGCCACTGTACATTTGGCATTGGTGGAAATGATTAGTTTTTTATAGATAACTGTGGAAAAGATGGGATAAAGAAGGCAGCTGCATCTGTAAGGCTGCCTTGAATTAGGGGCACACAACCCCATGCCCCTACCAAGTTGTTACCCCCCAAACTTCCTCCTCCCCAGCTTGCCTTCAAAATTGCCCTCTTGCTTCCAAAATTGCCCTCTTGCTTCCATCTGGGTTCCACATTCAACTGAAGCTCAGGACTTATCTGGATCTGGAAGCCATTCTAGGGCCTGCTTACAATCTCAGCAGGCCAAATACTCAACTGAAGCACTTCTAGGATTTCTACAGCTTTGGTCAATCAGTTTGGCAGAACCTATTGAGAGCAGGACTTTCTCCCACTGAGGACAGAATGTCCAACTTTCATCTCCCCTTCAATGCCACCCACAGACTGTTATTTCAGTGAGGAGCCTTGTTCAATGTTGTCATGCCCCCTGCCTACCAACCACATTATTAAATCCTGGGTGGGTGGGTGAAAGAAGAGATTTACTGATTTATGAAAGTGCTGAATGCTTTTGAAGCCATACCAACACTCAGCAATTTCAGGCCATAAATCAAAGAGCAAACACAAAGAGGAGAGCATGAAATCTCTGACCGAAAGGTCCAAATATAGTTCAAATTAAATTTTGGGACAAGATTTTCAAATAGCAGAAGCAAGTGGCAAGAAATGTCTTAATACACCTGTGCGGGCTATGTAAAAGAAGATGACACACATAATGAGTAACAACATCACAGCCCTTCCCTCATGCAGAGCAAAATTTAAGGACATCAAGATTGGAAAAGTAAATGCAATAGTTGAACGTGCTGTGGTGGGAGGTTTTTGTGCATCTCAGGTAGCAGTTTGATATCTATTCTGAAACGTTTTCACCAATTTAATGATGCCATCTTGTGCAGTAAATAATCTGCCATTCCCTGCACAGGGAGCATGACAAGTCCAAAGATATAGCAGTCTGCAATACTTACATGCCCATTGAAACCTCACCATTTTGCTCAGAATTGTATAAGTGGTGATAAGATTTCTCAACTTAATGTGAAGTTCACCAGTCTGTAACTGACAAGATTAAGTATTCTTCCATTTTTGAGAGGAAGAGTGTGCATAACTTCTAAAATATTGCAGAAGGAGGGAAAAAAGTCCTTGTTTAGGGAATAGAAGAAGGGAACAAACCAGAGACACCCACGGGTAGACTGTACTGACCAGGTACAAGGGGTCAAAAATCAGAATTTGTTTATTCTCATTTGATGAGAGAGAGAGAGAGAGTGAGATGTGCTTGGGAGGATCTAATAGGATGGAACAAAATGTGCAGCAGAAACCTCATTCTTCTCTAAGTAGGAAAGTGCTGCAAAGAGATAGAGGCAATTCCAAAATCTTCACCACTGCCAGCATAAACTGGCCCACTCTGTCAAATGCACTCACCAGGTTGAGTCAGGGTAAGAAGATAATCAATAGGTTAAGATCAACTAGGAGAAAGTGAGGACTGCAGATGCTGGAGACCAGAGTTGAAAAGTGTGGTGCTGGAAAAGCGCAGCAGGCCAGGCAGGAGAATCAACATTTCGGGCATAAGCCCTACTTTAGG
Source organism: Chiloscyllium plagiosum (assembly GCF_004010195.1). Lineage (NCBI taxonomy): Eukaryota > Metazoa > Chordata > Chondrichthyes > Orectolobiformes > Hemiscylliidae > Chiloscyllium > Chiloscyllium plagiosum. Next base: position 78,162,481 of record NC_057712.1, read on the forward strand.
AAGAATTCCTGAAGAAGGGCTTATGCCCGAAACGTCGATTCTCCTGCTCCTCGGATGATGCCTGGCCTGCTGCGCTTTTCCAGCACCACAATTTTCAACGAAGAAGATAGACAATTAATCGCACATTGCCCTAACATGAAAAGAAATTTGTTTATAGCTAGCATACAGCTCTAGTCACCACACTATCAGATGGATGTGGATACTTTGATAAGAGTACAGAAAACATTTACCTGGTATGAGGAGTTGAGGTGTGAAGAAAGTTTGGATACATTGAGTTTGTTTTTACTGGAATGCAGGAGGTTGAAGGGGCGACCTGATAATATTTTATAAGATTGTGAATGGCATAGGTAGAATAGAAAGTTTGAGGATTTTTTTCCCAGGGTGGAAGGGACAATTAATAGGGGTTACAGGTTCAAGGTGCCGGTGTTTAAAAGAGATGTACAAAGCAGGTTTTCCACACAAAGTATGGTGAGTGCCTGAGGAGGTGATGGAAGCAGACACAAACATGTTAAAAGCACCTGGACGAATACATAAATAGGAAGAGAAATGAGGGATACAGATCCTGTAAGTGAAGACAGTGCTGAAGGGCAAAATGTGTCAGCACAGACTTGGAGGGCCGAAGGATCTGTTCCTGTGTTGCATTGTTCTTTATAGTATCGGGTTTATATGAAAGCACTGCAAAACTATTCTATAATGTGCAACTTATCATAACAAAAGCAACTAAAGTGATTCACTCTGGTACTTTCAAAGAGATCACTTGGCCAATATACATTAAAAGGTGAATGACATCTGCACAATTCCACCAAATGTAAGCCCTCCTGACATGTAACTCCATGATGTACTCAGGAACGGCCTTTGAGGTATATGCCCTGGTAACTGCAGATGGGTCTGGATCTCTGTGACTTGAACAAAATTGCTCTCTCAACGTATTTGCTATTACTCCTCCTTTTTCTTCTCAAACAAATGAACAACAAAGAAACAAATTAAATCATAACATAAAAAGTGGCACAAAATTAGCCATATCTTTTCAAATCCCAAAACCAACACCAACTCTGCCAGATGCACACCTAACACATTAATTTCAAGCTCATTGATTCATATTATACACACTAACGGTTGTTACTTAGGAATTTTACTTGTTTATGGGATGCAGGCTAGAACAGCATTTATTACCCATCCTAATTGTGCTAGAGGAGATGGTAGTGAATTACGTTTTGAATCCCTGCAGTCATTGGATGGTGTAGGTGCACCCACAATGCTGCTAAATATGGAATTCCAGGATGTTGACCCAGCAACACTGAAGAATTATTGCTGCCTTTCCAAATCAGGATGGTGTGTAGCTCCAAGGGGAACGTGCACATACTGGTGTGTCCACATCTCTGCTGCCACTGTCCTTCTCAGCGGTAGAGGTTTTGTGTCAAGATATTTGCTATTTTGCTGCCTGTTTGCTCCTGCTTTATCTCTTGTTCCAAATTGCTCTCATCTCTTCATAGCCCACATTTTGTTTCTTTTTTTTTTATAAATTCCTTCATCCCACTTCCCCCTCTTTTTGACATATTTTCTTGGTCTTTTTCTTCTTTTCAAAGAAGGTGATTGGAGGCATGACAAGAAAAAGTGCGATCAGTAGCTGCTGTATTTAAGGTGTGAGTTTGAGAGAAACTGTGGCTTTCAACTCCTCTTACTTTCCTTCTCTCACCAACCGCCACATGCATTTGCCATTTTATTCCCATCATACACTAATTGACTTCCAATTATATATTTGCCCTCTTATATTCTAAATTTTTTATTACCTTATTTTTCTAATTTATTCCTTAGACCTATAATTCTAGACTATTTATTTCTTTACATCTCTTTTTTTGGTACCGAAGAATTCAATCTTAAGTAACTGCATCTAAGTACTTTTTTTTACCTAAGACAGTACTGTAATGAGGCGACTCTAAACGTTTCACTGTATTCATTTGAGTACGTGACAATAAAGCTAATTCAGTTCAATTACTATTCACTCTTTCCCATTATTAATGCATCATTTTCTTTGATCTCATTGCTCAAATCATATGTCCTATCCTCCCTTATCTATGCTGTGACCCCCCCTCATTTAACCTTATGTTCACTCTCTCCTTTATCCCCTATATGTTAGAACCCCCTATAGAAATAGATAGTCTACTGAGTAGAGTAATTCTTAAGTAAATTAACTGGAGTGTCAAAGCATAAATGGAATCATAGCACACCATGAAATACCCCAGTCAACCCCATCCCTGGCAATGTTCACCACCTCCCCTTTGCCTCCCTCTCATGACAATAATCGCCAACCCAAATCCCAACAATGCCATCCCACTTCCCTGGGTCCACCCCTTCAGTCCCACCCCTTATTGTGGCTTAAAACTGAACACTAATTAAAAGTTTGATTTGAATCCTGCAACCCCAAAGCCATTTCTTCTATCCATCTTATAATTCTTGAGAACTTGTAAAACTACCGTCCCTTGATATTTCAGTCATGTCTAGAAGACTAATGAGGCAACAAGTACAAGGATATGCTGTATATGACTCCGAAAGAGTTAATCCGGAGGCGTGCCATAAACATGATCCAATATTATGATGTTACATGGTTTTATTTGGGCAGACCAGCTTATGACTTTAGAGATGTAAGACCTGACATCCAAGTCCTCCTCATAAAGTTATGGTAGTGTAACCTATAACTAGTGTTAGAACTCTCGCTGATTTTTTCATTATTTTTATTTTTTATCAATTTTGGTTTGGAACGGTGAACCTTGAACTCTGAGCTGAGAATGATCTCTGGACTGTGGGAAGTTGCTTGTGCTGAAAAAAAAACAAGCTATTATTTATTTGTGCAGTCAAGTTGGAAGCTAATTGCAGGTTGGTTCTTGATCAAAAGGTTCTACAGACACTTCAACACTTGGTTATTAACACTAGTAATCCTTGGAACAGATTCCAGCAAGACTGGGAGAGACTTTATGGTCAAGCAGATGGCAGGTCATTGAATGATAACTGAGATCTTGTGGGAAGGTAGTCAGTCTGACAGGTAGAGCCCAGAGTTTTAAACTGGATTTTGGACAGTGTGTTTTAGGACTGTGTCTCCTGGGAGAATGTGTTTGGCTGTTGATGCTACAGAATGAAGATTTGAAAGCTCTCTACTGAACCTCCCATTATCCGCTACTGGAAATTCAGAGAACAGAAACCAAGTTATAAATATTGCTGACTTGCTTAAGTCAGAGCAAAAGGTGACCCTAAATTTATATCTTCAGAAATGCAACCAGGAAACAATCATCTATGCCTGTGGAACAATGCATTGTGAAAACCACTTAAGTCTGACCAGTTTTATTTTTTTATATTTATTCTTCAATGGTGTTTATTGTCTGCCTGTCTTTTGTGTGAATGGGGCAGAAAAGAAAAGGTCATTGAGATAAAATCATAGCCATTAATTAAATAACTGTTGTTTAAGTTTGCTCTGCTAAAGTTACTGTATTGTTAATAAATTGCAAAGGTTTTTGTTTAAGCTGAAACACCAGTATTGAGAATTGATTATTCTTAGGGTCTGGGATTAGTCATTCAAAAAAGTCAGGTTAAGAATGATTGGGATCAACTTCTAGGTTTTGGAAGGTTTTAATTTTACTGTGTTACAACTGCAGAGGTAGGAAGGCTAATAATAATTTGGCTGTCAGTCTTTTTATCTTAATACTAGTTATAAGCATGAAGTAAACTGCTTCTTGTTCAGTACAAACCAGCTTCTTCTAGCCAGACAAATAAGTGGATTCCTCAACCACACTAGACACAGCAGACCCTGTAGCATCCCTAAGCTTTAAGAGGAAGATAACAGCAAGCCTAACATATAGTGAAATGCAGCTTAATTTAGCTGTATATTCAACAGGAGACTCCATGTTAATTTCCTTTTGACTTAAATTGAAACTTCGAGATGGCCAAATTGAGATATTTGTCTATATAACATAACTGATGAGCTGATTCCCAAAAAACTGAAAAATGTATATAGTTGTTTCATACTGTTACTGCTGGTTTTAGGGCTTGAGGTTTCCTGAGCATGAAGTAAGCAGCATAAGATTGTGTTATGATAAAAGTGTCAGTAGGTTTATAGAATCCCAACAATGTAGAAACAGACTCTTCAGCCCAACAAGTCCACACTGACCCTCCAAAGAGTAACGCACTCAGGCCCATTTCCCCTGCATTTACCCCTGCCTAATGCACCTAAACATCTTTAAATTGTGGGAGGAAACCAGAGCACCCAGAAGAAACCCACACAGACATGGGGAGAATGTGCAAACTCCACACAGTCATCTGAGGCTGGAATTGAACCAGGGTCCCTGGCGCTGTGAGGTAGCAGTGCTAACCACTGAACCATCATTGCGATGCATACACAACAGATCTGGAAAGGAAAGTATCATTAAGATACTGATTAGCAATCTAGCTACAACACACAGTACGCATTGTAATGTTATTGATACAATTAACTGCAAGCATGACTCTCAATATTTTCTTAAAGTCAACAAAGGATTCTGGGTAATCCAAGATGGAGGACGGGAAATATTTCTGGCTGTAACAGCTGCTTTTTTGAGGTATTTTAGGTGCTGGAGGTGATTTCCTGGAATTCTAGGTGCAGTAATTACTGTTCTATATGCTGTTGCATCGTTTTGGAACTTTGGGAAAAAAAGTCAAAACAACAGCAGTTTTAAAAGGGAGAAACACAGACAAAGGAAGCACATGGTGAGGTCAGTGCAGGAGAGAGAGAAAGAAAGAAACTGACACCACAGTGTACCTGCACAGTTACTGCCTTTGCTGTTTGAATTCATGTATCGCTGGACATCAGAGTTCGTCTGGGAAAATTAACAAACAGTGAAATTCACAACTGATCTTGGAGGAACTGTTTGGGCGAAGTTTACAGTACAGAAGCAGATAAGTGAATTGTTTTAAGTGTGATCTATAGGAAGTCTGCAGTAGTGAGTAGAGTGGGTTCTTTTTTGATTATATGTTTTTCGAGATATGTCTCTTGATTAAAATTAAAATATAAGCCATAACTATTAATTTAACCTGGGGCAGTGTTTGGAGAGGACTAAGACGGGGTTATTTTCTGGGTCTGTAGACTGTGAAGGAGCAAAAATGACCTTTAGTAGAGTGATATGTGCATCTTGTCAGATGTGGGAGTTTAAAGAGAGTTTAAGGGTTACTGAGGATTATATCTGCAATAAATGCTGTTGGTTGCAAATCTTATTGGATCGAATGGAGAGACAGTTAGAAACAATGAGGAATTTGCAACAGCAACAGTATGTGATGGATGGCAGTTATAGGAAGGGGGAAAAGTCTCAGATACAGTCACCTGGATGGGTTAACTCCAGGAAAGGTAAGAGAGGTGGGCAGCTAGTGCAGGAGCCTTCTGTAGCTAACCCCATTTCAAACAGGTATGCTGTTTTGGAAAATGTAGTGGGTGATGGATTCTCAGGGGAACATAGCACAATCAGCCACGTTTCTGGTATGGAGACTGGCTCAAATGCAATGAAGAGTACGTCGGGTTCCAAGAGATCAATTGTGTTAGGGGACTCTCTAGTCCAAGGTACAGACAGACGTTTCTGTGGCCAGCAGCGAAAAAGCAGAATGGTGTGTTGCTTGCCTGGGGCCAGGATCAAGGATGTCTCAGAGAGGGTGCAGAATGTTCTCACTGGGGAGAGGAGCCAGCAAGAGGTCATTGTCCACATTGGAACCAACGACATAGGAAGAGAAAAGGTTGAGATTCTGAAGGGAGATTACAGAGAGTTAGGTAAGAATTTAAAAGGAGATTCTCGAGAGTAGTAATATCTGGATTACTCCCAGTGCTACAAGCTAGTGAGGGCAGGAATAGGAGGAAAAAACAGATGAATGCATGGCTGAGGAGCTGGTTTATGGGAGAAGGATTCACATTTTTGGACCATTGGAATCTCTTTGGGGGTAGAAGTGACCTGTACAAGAAGGACGGATTGCACCGAAATTGGAAGGGGAATAATATACTGGCAGGGAAATTTGCTAGAGTTCGGGAGGATTTAAACTAGTGAGGTGGTGGTGGGGAAGTGGGGCCCAGGGAGATGGTGAGGAAAGACACTAATCTGAGACTGGTACAGTTGAGAACAGAAGCGAGTCAAACAGTCAGGGCAGGCAGGGACGAGGTAGGACTAATAAATTAAACTGCATTTATTTCAATGCAAGGGGCCTAACAGGGAAGGCAGATGAACTAAGGGCATGGTTAGGAACATGGGACTAGGATATCATAGCAATTACAGAAACATGGCACAGGGATGAGCAGGACTGGCAGCTGAATGTTCCAGGATACAAATGCTACAGGAAGGATAGAAAGGGAG
>NC_057712.1:78169059-78240862 GCF_004010195.1 Chiloscyllium plagiosum
TTTGCAGGTAAAGGGATGGCTGGAAAATGGGAAGCCTTCAGAAATGAGATAACGAGAATCCAGAGAAAGTATATTCCTGTCAGGGTGAAAGGGAAGGCTGGTAGGTATAGGGAATGCTGGATGACTAAAGAAATTGAGGGTTTGGTTAAGAAAAAGAAGGAAGCATATGTCAGGTATAGACAGGATAGATCGAGTGAATCCTTAGAAGAGTATAAAGGCAGTAGGAGTATACTTAAGAGGGAAATCAGGAGGGCAAAACGGGGACATGAGATAGCTTTGGCAAATAGAATTAAGGAGAATCCAAAGGGTTTTTACAAATACATTAAGGACAAAAGGATAACTAGGGAGAGAATAGTGCCCCTCAAAGATCAGAAAGGCGGCCTTTGTGTGGAGCTGCAGAAAATGGGAGAGACACTAACCAATTATTTTGCATCAGTATTTACTGTGGAAAAGGATATGGAAGATATAGAATGTAGGGAAATAGATGATGACACCTTGCATTACATCCATATTACAGAGGAGGAATTGCTGGATGTCTTGAAACGCATAAAGGTAGATAAACCCCCAGGACCTGATCAGGTGTACCCGAGAACTCTGTGGGAATCTAGAGAAGTGATTGCTGGGCCTCTTGCTGAGATATTTGTATCATCGATAGTCACACGTGAGATGCCAGAAAACTGGAGGTTGGCTAACGTGGTGCCACTGTTTAAGAAGGGTAGTAAGGACAAGCCAGGGAACTATTGACCAGTGAGCCTGAACTCGATGGTGGGCAAGTTGTTGGAGAGAATCCTGATGGACAGGATGTACATGTATTTGGAAAGGCACGGACGGATTAGGGATAGTCAACATGGCCTTGTGCATGGGAAATCATGTCTCACAAACTTGATTGAGTTTTTTGAAGAAGTAACAAAGAGGATTGATGAGGGCAGAGCAGTAGTTGTGATTTACATGGACTTCAGTAAGGCGTTCGACCAGGTTCCCCATGGGAGACTGATTAGCAAGGTTAGATCTCATGGAATACAGGGAGAACTAGCCATTTGGATACAGAACTGGCTCAAAGGTAGAAGACAGAGGGTGGTAGTGGAGTTTTTTTTTTCAGACTGGAGGCATGTGACCAGTGGAGTGCCACAAGGATCAGTGCTGGGTCCTCTACTTTATGTCATTTACATAAATGATTTGGATGCGAGCATAAGAGGTACAGTTAGTAAGTTTAGTTAGTAGTGGACAGCGAAGAAGGTTACCTCAGATTAGAACAGGCTATTGATCAGATGGGCTCATGGGCTGAGAAGTGGCAGATGGAGTTTAATTCAGATAATTGTGAGGTGCTGAATTTTGGAAAGCAAATCTTAGCAGGACTTATACACTTAATGGTAAAGTCCTCGGGAATGTTGCAGAACAAAGAGCCCTTGGAGTGCAGGTTCATAGCTCCTTGAAAGTGGAGTCGCAGGTAGATTAGATAGCGAAGAAGGCGTTTGGTATGCTTTCCTTTATTGGTCAGAATATTGAGTACAGGAGTTGGGAAGTCATGTTGTGGCTGTACAGGACACTGGTTAGGCCACTGTTGGAATAATGCATGCAATTCTGGTCTCCTTCCTATCGGAAAGATGTTGTGAAATTTGAAAGGGTTCAGAAACGATTGACAAGGATGGTGCCAGAGTTGGAGGATTTGAGCTATAGGGTGAGGCTGAACAGGCTGGGGTTATTTTCCCTGGAGCGTCGAAGAGGCTAAGAGGTGATCTTATCGAGGTTTACAAAATTATGAGGGGCATGGATAGGATAAATAGACAAAGTCTTTTCCCTCAGGTTGGGGAGTTCTGAACTCGAGGGCATAGGTTTAGGGTGAGAGGGGAAATATATAAAAGAGACCTAAGGGGCAACTTTTTCATACAGAGGGTGATACGTGTATGGAATGAGCTGCCAGAGGAAGTGGTGGAGGCTGGTACAATTGCAACATTTAAGAGACATTTGGATGCGTATATGAATAGGAAAGGTTTGGAGGGATATGGGCCGGGTGCTGGCAGGTGGGACTAGATTGGGTTGGGATATCTGGTTGGCATGGACAGGTTGAACCGAAGGGTCTGTTTCCATGCTGTACATCTCTATGACTCTAATTCAATCTTTTTTGTATAATTTATTCCATATTTGTTACGATGAATTTCCCAGTCACCATCAGCTTGCAAACACATGCTGCAACAATGAATGGGTTTGGTTTATAATAGGCCATTGTTTGGATAAACATGAGTATGTTCCTAAGTGTTTCACAGGTTTATTGTCTGTATATGTCTGAGTACCAAGCTTGGTCCTGTTCAAGATTTGCCATTGTGATGTATGCCAGGTGGTATAAGAATTTGCCCAACTGGTTAACCCAGCCCACAAAGCATTGAGTTTAGTTGACCATGCAGGGCAATGGAAAATTCTTAATGGACCCTATTTTTTGGGGATCCACCTTGACTCCAGATACAATGGAAACATGGCCCAAAATTTGATAGCAGGCTTGGAGAACACATTCTTGCATTTGAATTTGAGACCTGCAGCTTATAAACATTGGGGAACTGACTATACCCTTGTAACATGCTGCCCATGATGTGAAGCCATAAACAGGAAAATTATCCTTGTGGCATATGAATCCACTGAGACACTCTTTGACACTAGCCTCAATGCATTATAAGATTTCAATACTTAGTTCAAAGTGCAGATAATTAAAGCAGAATATAAAAACCACTACTTACATCTATTTTTGTCGAGAGTAAGCTTCCCACAGCACTCATGAATTTATGATGCAAATAATTGTTGCAAATAGTTGTTAAATGTTCATCAGTTTGCACTTTATGGTCTTCAGTCCTCATTTGTCAAAAGCATCTGGAACCCAGTCATGGTAATGTATACACTGAGTCAGAGTAACTAACCTTCCTGGGCTACATGACTGTGAAGGTGAATCAAATTATAATGTAATTTGGAATACAGCCTCTTTAAGTACTCTTGTGTCTAAATCCACATCTGCATCCACAATCTGAAGCTGGATACCTAATGAAATACTTCAAATCTTCTCATTATTAACTCAAAGCTATCTTTAAAGCTAATAAAATTGACTTTTTAATAAGCTGCAGCCAAGCAGAACACCAACTTTCATTAATGAAAAATACACAGCAGGGGAATAAAAAAAACATCTAAGCATGGTTTGTCCTGGCATAGTGGGAGATGGAGGAAGCTGCTGATGACTTTAAATGTTGTCATGGTGTTTTTAACTTACTGAATTAGAAAAAAAATACAGTTGACTACTGTACTTTTGGGAACTCTGCATCACTGCGACTAAAGCATAGCAAGGCACCCTGACTAAGGTGTCATCCAGCCAATAAGATTAGATTAGATTAGATTAGATTAGATTAGATTAGATTACTTACAGTGTGGAAACAGGCCCTTCGGCCCAACAAGTCCACACCGACCCGCCGAAGCGCAACCCACCCATTCCCCTACATTTACCCCTTTACCTAACACTACGGGCAATTTAGCATGGCCAATTCATCTGACCTGCACATCTTTGGACTGTGGGAGGAAACCGGAGCACCCGGAGGAAACCCACGCAGACACTGGGAGAACGTGCAAACTCCACACAGACAGTCGCCTGAGTCGGGAATTGAACCCAGGTCTCTGGCGCTGTGAGGCAATAAGTGCTGCTGTAATTTACAATATGACATTGCTGTAAAAGAAGTTACTGGAGATAATGACAGTCATGCAGGAATTTTGCTGATGTCTTTGAGGCTGTCCCCATGATCCATTTAGCATGGGAACAGCCAAATGTAGAAGACATTATGAAGCACTTTTGGACTGGTTATTACTTCACATGAGCAGAGAAAGTAACTACAACAGATACAGTTTGGATCCTATCTATGTCACAACAGCTGAATCAGGAAATCTTTTTAAGCATGAATTCTGCTTTGTAACTATCATAAACATGAGTCCACTATTGGCCATGTTAAGATTATTAGAATCATACAGAGGCTACATGAGAAGACCATTTGGCCTAACATGTTTGTGATGACTCTCTCTAAGAGCTGTGCAGCAGTCCCACCTTCTTGTCCTTTAATTGGAGGCCAGCAAATACTTTTCTCTTCATATTATCATCCAATTTCTCTTTGAAAGCCATGACTAAACGTGCTTCCAACAGAATCACAGTGGGACTATGTCAGGCTCAAGTCACTTGTAGCTTAAAAAAATTTTACCCTAAGCCAATCACATTGGTTCTTTGTACTTCTGCCAGCAGGAACTATGTCTGGCATTGTACTCCATCCAAACCCTTTGGATATTTAAGCACTTGTTCAGTCTCCTCACAGCTGTCTCCTTTGATTAACGTGGATATTGCTAATGAAGTGTAAGGGGATATCACAATTAACAACAGTGGGGGAAGAAGATTAAATGAATGATTCTAAGGAGCTGGTAGGGGTAGAAAACATTCCCCAACACAATCAGCACATCCAATTGCTGAAAACAATAATTGATAAATAAGCCAAATATTCTAATTAAACTTTTCTCTGAACTGAACAGAAAAGTCATGCAGTGTCATGTAAATATACTATATAAATTTATAATCTTTAATTCAATTTATCTGTTTAGAAATTGAGATATTTGTTAATTGAGCCAGGAAACTGTTTAAAATAGCTGCAGAAGATCAGCAAGTTTGCCAAGTTCCATCAAGATTTACAAAATGGATATCAAAATAGCATTGGTAATTGGCATTGATTCACATTAAGAAAATTGCAAAAAAAATCAAAATGGAGTGTAAGTGCACAGGACCAGTGTGATTACGTCCAAAAATCACTGAAGATGGCCAGATAGAGCAATTGATTAAGCATTTTTTTCTTATTCGTTCATTCAATACAAGGGTCAATAGCTGGCCCAGCATTTACAGATGGATGGTGTGCAGTATATGGCATCTATAACTTCGTAAATAGGGTACATAATCCAAAAATAAGGAAGGTATATTGAACATATATGAAATACTGATTCGACTCAACTAGAGTACTATTCAGTTCAGTGGACCATATTTTTGAAATAGTGGGGAAAGTGTAGAAAACCATTATACAAAATAATCGTACGATAACAAAATTGAGCGATGTAGATAGCTTCAAGAAATTGGGAGTGTTTTCCTGAGAGAAAAGATGGAAAGGAAATTTGATAGAAGTATTCAGAGTCATGACAGATCTGCATAAGGTAGAGAGGAAGAGACTGTTCCCATTGGTGCATTGATTGAGAACCAGAGGGTATAGCTTAAAACGTTTAGAATGAATGTAATGGTGAACTGAGGAAAAACAATGAGTAATTAGAATCTGGAATGCACTGTTGGAGTGGCAGGTTGAATTGAGGCAATCGAGGAATTGGATTATTGTCTGAAAAGGAAAAAAAATCCACAAAGCTACAAGGAAATCACTGTCTTCCTCCTTCAAAGGGTCAATACAAACACAATGTGCCAAATGGCCAACTCTACGTTATTACTATCTGAAGATTCCATCTATATGTAGCAGTCATTTGGTTTGGTAGTGACGATCATAAGTTATTTTGTGAAAATGTTACAGTTAATATAGTCAAGAAGATGATCCCTGCATTGTCCCAGATGGTAAGAAAACTTCCAATCAGTACATTGCTTTAAAGGTTTACACTCACATTTTCTCGATGATTTAAGCTTATCTGCAACTCTGGGTTTTGAGAAATGAGGATACAATTTGCAATGAAATCATATAATGCTACAATTCAAAATTCTAAAATCTGCAGTCTTTTTTTTTTCATTTTTATTTGGAGTGAAAATAGATTGGCCAATGCAAGGTCATGAACACATAGGATAATCCAAACTTCTGTGTTATCCCTCACTAGCCTGGGAGTACAAACACAATGAACAAAATCTTTACACCATTCTTAATGAAATATTCTCCTACCAAATAAAAAACTGACACATTGGGAAAATAAATCATGGAGTAATTTAAGGTTGATTCAACCTTGCACTTGACAGAAATGCCATATCATGGAGCAACCAACAAAATTAATCCAGACCAGGTGCTGAAATGCACTTTGTTAAAATAAACACAGAAGATGTGTTTCTGCTCTTCACTTCATCATCTTCACAGTTGATGTAATAACATTCACTAAAATGCACAATTCACACAAGATGGAGTTTCATTAAGTATACTGCCAAGCAACTGAAGTGAATGATGCTGCCAAGATAGATTTAAACAAGAAAACAATTTCCTTGGTAGGTTAGCTGTAAAGTATTTGAAGGTTCAATTATTTTTAGATTTACAAATATTAAATTATCTAAATTGAGCTTGCAATAATATAACAAAAATAATAGAAACTAGTTTATAGATTGTAATATGATTTGCCATGTAGAAATTTAGTGTGAACTGAACTGCAACATTAAGATTGAAGTGCATTTTACTCATTTCCACTGGGATGTGAATTAACTGATGCGAAGATATTGCTGTAGTATATGAACATAATACAAACTGCTGTACTTTTGAAATCTAAATCACATTGCTACTCTGTTGGGTTTCTGGCATAGTTTAGGTGGGAGGCAACCCAGAATTACCATTCCCAACCTCATGCTCCACCTCATAAAGGGGCAGACAGCTGTGAAATGTTCCCTTCAGTTGGGGAACACAGTCGCATTTTCACCCAATATGGCACTAACAGAATCACATAGCAAAAACCCTGTGCCCCATTGAGTTTATACTGCTAAAAAATACACTACCGCTTACACTAGTCCCACTTTCCCATGCTATGCCAATACCCTTGAATGCTAGGACTCTTCAAATGCTCATCCAAGTACTGTTTAAATGTTGTGGAGGTTACCTACATTCTCAGGCAGTAAATTCCAGACATCCATCACCCTCTTGGCAAAACACCTTTCCTCAAATCCCCTCCTAAACCTCTGTCTTTCACTTTAAAAGTGTATCCCCTTGTTCTTGACCCATTGACGAAAGGGAACACCTGCTTTCTATTCATCCTATCCATACGTCTCAGAGCCGTATACATCTCAATTTGGTCCACTTATGCCCAGTAGTTCCACATAGCTGAACTGCCCTCCCATTAAACCCACAAACTGCAGCTGATTGGCATTGGTGTACACAACCAAAATTGCATCCTGAAGAACTTCAGAACCTGTGCTTCAGGTTCCTGAATGATCAGCTTTAAATGGTATGTTCATCCTTTACAAATCATCTCCTCCCAGGACAATATTATCCTCCATGCTACACTCTTAGTCAAATACATTAGTGAGTGCCAATTTTGAAATTCACGTAAGAACTGTGTTCTGTTGTTTTCAGAAATTACAAGTCTGGCTTCCTACGTGATACATCCTTTCTCAGACATTCATCGTTATGCATTAAAAAAAAATACTTTTTATACATTTGATTCCAAGATATGGGTGGTGCTGGCCAAGATTTAATGCCCAATCCTTGAGAAGGTTGTGGTGAGCTGCCATCTTGAACAGCTTCAGTCCTTGGGGCTTAGGGCTACCCACCGTGCTGTTAGGAAGGAAGTTTCTGGATTTTGATCCAGTTGACAGTGAAGTACTGGTGACATATTTCCAAGTCAAGATGGTGAGTGACTTGGAGGGGAACTTGCAGCTGGTGGTGTCCTTGTTCTTCTAGGTGTAGAGTTAGCAAGTTTAGAAGGCACTGTCAGAGAAACCATTGTGAGTTTCTGCTGTAGATCTTGAATAAATGGTACATATTATTCTACTGTGCATCTGGGTGAATGTTGGAGCTGGTGAATGGGATACAAATCAAGCAGGTTGTTTTGGCCAACATCATTTCTGCTTGGCAAGCTATTTCAAAATTAACCTGTGACAAGTCTTCAAATTACTGCAAATAGACTAATCAATTATGTCCCACAACATGCTGTCTCAAAATTCTCCAAATTGGCAGTAATTGACAACTTTTTCAAAAACTCTACCATTTCCTCACTCAGCAACAGATACCTTGTTCTGAAATGATAGCTTACTACAATCTAAAAAGGGTTGTGATTATAGCACTGCTCAAGTTCAATTGAAATGTAAAAGGATCATGTCTTTTGATTTTGCTATCCTGAGCAAATACTTAGGTATCTCATACGCTTATGAGCCAACTCTCATGAAAATGATCATCTTTCCCTATTTCGCACTGGCTAATTTGCACTGGATCAGCAAGTCAGCTGAGATATCACCAGCAGAAAACATCTCCTACCACTTCACATATGCATCAAAAGACTCTTGATCAAAGCAATATTTTCCTGGTTGTCCAATGGATCCATAGCCATCTTTAAATATCAGGTTACCTCCATGAACTAACACACTACTTTCTCGAGCACATTTTTAAGCCTATTTCTCTCAGTGTTGAGACCTCTTTTTTGTTTTTTTTTTCTCATTTTGTTTTAGAACTATGAGTTGCATTTGAGAACTGAACTTAATAAGTCCCTGAATTGGTTACATGGAAGTCAAAATCACTCATATGAACACTATTACATGCTCTGAAGACAACAGCTTATCTGTACCATGACTTCTTGAAACTCTGACAAAATGGCATCCCCAAGTCTATTCAAAATGGCTGTGGTCACATGACTATAGCAAGTTAGTCGGCACATTAGTAGATTGCATTTCCAATCCTTTTTGAACAAATCTCCAAAGTTTGCATGCATTATGTACATTTTTGGTCCCCAAGCAATCCCCATGCAGAAATGTGCTCACGTTAGCAGTTCATTATTCTCATCAGTCACTGTGTATGCATTGTACACAAAGTTTTTAAGTCATGCCCATCTGTTAACGGTACATATGCACATTACCATTAGTTGATATTCCTGCCACAGTCAGTGTCATTTCCATTTCATTTGTTGTTGCTGCAGTGTCTGTTGTTATGCCATTTGCGTTTATGCTGTGTTGCGGATCTGTGGGTCTAACTGCTAATCTGTGGATTGTGCAGGTGGTGCGTTAACAACCTCCTGTTCAACTTCACTCAAGTCCCAAGTTGCCATTGGCTCTTGTAGAGAGCTCTAAATGATTGTACACCAGCTGGGTCTCCAATGCTCAACTCTGCCAATAACTTGGCATACCTTTAAAATGACATTTCACAATCTGCCATTTCACCTTGATTTTGACACTCATGGTTGTTACAACTGTGGTTGCAATACCTTTTTGACTATGGGAAGAGGGGTTATGGTGAAATTCTTCATTCAACAGAGAGCTATTGTCGTTCCTACAACGTTGGGATTGCTAAACTAGCTGAAGCGAGTTTTCAGGCATCCAACAATCACAACAGTAGACGTTGAAGTCAGCTGGCCCACTCTGACTAGTTACAGTAGTGCCTATGGTGACAAGATCATCAGCTTCATTCATGGGGTCTGTCTGGGATGTTCATGTGCCTTCAGCAGCTCTCTAGCTGACTTAGCTTGTGAGCCATTACAAACACTGCACTAGCTGATGTTGCCCTTGACTTTGTTGGTCAGGTTTGGTCAGGCAATCTTTTGCTATCTTCAAACGTAATTCAATTTCTTGTTGTCTTGCACAGATGTGTTTTAGTATCTCTCCTCTCAATTCTTATTGGATAACTAATCTGTTTCCTTTGAACAATATGTCATCTTGGGCTATCAATTCATTTCTGTATGTCCAATATAGCCTCATAATAATGGGTGTGTCCTTAATGTTTTCTGTCCATTATCTCATCACTACTCATTGTAATGCTTGGAGAGTTTTACCTTGTTGGCCATTTGCACAAACAGACTGATGGTTCTGTTTTACTGTTCACAAACTAAACTAGTCCCACTTGCCTGAACCTGGTCCATATCTCTCCAAGCCTTTTCTATTCATGAACTTATCTAAATATCTTTTAAATGTTGTAACTGTATCTGCATCTGCCACTTCTTCTGGTAGCTCATTCCACATATGAATTACTCTCTTTGTAAAAACATTGCCCCTTGTGTCCTTTATAAAATAACTTTCTCCTTTCACCTTAAAAAATGACCCCATAGTTCTGAACTCCTCCACCCTAGTAAAAGATCCTTGCTATTCACCTTATCTATGCACGTTTTACAAACCTCCTGTCTTAAGCTATATCATCTTTTAGTTATTAAATTCACAGTATTCTGCAAGCAGTGTTAATTAATCAATAAATTGATCAATATACTCTCCTTAGGCCACAATATTGAATGCATATTATCCATAAATTACCTTTACTGTATTTATACAGCCAATGTAGTTCTGTTTCTGGTTCACTGTAAACCCCAGGATGTTGATAACAGGTAATCAGCATCGATAATGCCAGGGGACAATTGTTAGATTCTCTTTGGGTGAAGATGATCAAAATCTGGCACTTGTGTGGCGTGAATGTTACTTGTCACATGTCAGTCCAAAGCTGGATATTGTCCAGGTCTTTCTTTGTTGGACAATGACTGTTTCAGTATCTGAAGAAGACAGGAACGGTGCTATACCTTGTGCCATCATCAGCAAAGATCCCCACTTCTGACCTTATGATAGGAAAGGGCATTGATGAAGCAGTTGAAGATGGTTGGGCTGAGGACACCACCCTGAGGAACTCTTGCAGAGATGTCTTGGATCTGAGATGATTGACCTCTCACAACCACAATCATTTTTCTATCTGCCAGAAATGACTCCAACCAGTCCTCCCTATCCCCTATCCCCCATCCCCCACCACCGTACACACACCCCCTCCCCCCCATCCCCCAATTCCAATTGACTCCTGATTTGTTAGGGTTCCTTCATTCCACATTAGTTCAAATACAACTTTGATGTCAAGGGATGTCAAATTCACCTCATCTGGAGTTCAGCTCGTTTGTCCATGTTTATACCAAGGAAATAATGTTTTCATGAGCTAAATGGTCCTATCAGAACCCAAACTGTGCAACAAGTTTTTCCTAAGCAAGAGCTACTTATAGGACTGTCGATGACACCATTCATCATTTATTGATTATCAAGAGTAGACTAATGGGGCAGTGATTGGCCAAATTGAATTGGTGTTGCTTTTCATGGACAGGTCAAACTCAAACAATGTTTTACATTGCTGCAAGATACCAATATTATAGCTATATACGAACAGCCTAGATAGGGTTCCAACTGTTTCTTGATATCACATGTGGTGAATTAAATTGGCTGAAGACTGGTATTTTTGAAGTAAGGGACCTCTATAGCTCCTTTACACATCATCAACACTCAATCTTAGTCCACTTCTCGCATCATGCCCTTCAGAAAACCTTGTCAATATTGCAACTTCCTTGAAACTGGCTGCAAAACAGTAGCACATAGTTACTTCCACATGGTAACAATCACATGATTATGATAAATCAAGACTGCATTGGGACAGTTGTATTTCTCTCCCAAACATGGCTATTAGTAACAAAGGGCTGGATTCATCCAGTTTTGTCTATATACACAGAAACAGCCAAAAAGGAGTGCTATTGGAATAATGACCATTTTTGTTTGGTTGCATTGGTTAAGGACAGGTGTTTGCTAGGACAGTTCTTCAAAATAGTGAAATGGTCTTATACATCACATGAAGGAGCAGATGGGGCTTCTGTTTCAGGTCTCATTTGAAAGGCACCACCTCTAACTGTACAATATTGCACCTCAGTAGCAACTAGTAATGTATGTGAAACTGTCTGGAATTCAACTTCCACCTAAAATCTTCTAACTTGGTGACAAGAGTGATACAAACAGAGCCATGACTGTCACTTATACCAATTTAAATGCCACAACTTTACAACTTAGCAATTGAGATACAGAGCAAGCTTATATTTTCAGGTAGGATCACAGTTTATAGTAACACAAATTCCATTTTCTTTAGTCAGGGTACTTTTAATCTTCTCAAACTAATTATATTTTGGTCACTGCAGGTGATAATAGTACTGAAAATGTGTGCTCCAGAACTTGCCACATCCCTAGGCAAGCTGTTCCAGTGCAGCTACAAGACTGGCATGTACCTACCAATGTGGAAAATTGCCCAGATATGTTCTTTGGCAAGTAACACTTGTGCCACACAAGTGCTAGGTAATGACAATCTCTAACAAGAGAGAATGTAATCGTCATCCCTTGGCATTTAATTGCATTAGCGCTGTTGAAACCACCCACCCCACCCACCCCACTATCAATATCATATGGCTTACCATTGGCCAGAATGAACTAAACTAGTCATATAAATAGTGTCTATAAGTACAGTTTAGAAACTAGAATCCTGCAGTGCTGAACTCACCTCTTGGCTCCAAAGGTCTGCCCACCATCTACAAGGCACAAGTCAGGACTGTGATGGAATACCCTCCAGTTGTCTTGAAGAGTACAGCTCCAACAACATTCAATAAGCTTGACACCACCAACAAACAAAAAACATGTGGCTCACTTGATTGGTACCACATCCACAAATATTCACTCCCTCCAGCACCAACATTCAATCTCAGAGGCATGTATCATATACAAGATCTATTGCCAAATTTCACCAAGGCTCCTTGGTCAGTGCCTCCCAAATGTGTGATCACTACTATCTAAAAAGACAAGGAGAGTAGATACATGGGAACACCATCATATGCAAGTTCTCTTCCAAGTCCTGACTGGGAAATATATTGTCATTCTTCAGTGTCACAGGGTCAAAGTCATGGGAACTCCCTCCCATCCATGTAGGTCTGCCTACATTGACAGGACTTCAGCAGTTCAAGAAGGCAGCTCACCACCATCTTCTCAAGAGCAACTAGAGATAGTCAATGAACGTTGGCCCAGCAATGGTACCACAACCCACAAATGAGTATAAATAAAGGCTATAATCACAGATCCCAGTGGCACTGATACTGGTTGAGTTTCAACTTATATCGAGCAAGGAGAGAGCCACTCCACATGTGCTCATTTTCTATCAGTGTTCCTGATTATTTTTCAGTAATCTTTGGCTTGTTTCATTTCTGTTCACTGTTTTAATCCCCTGCTGAGATCAGCTATCAGATTGATTATCCATCCCACATTCAATGTGCTGACTTGTGAAAACAGCTCCATCTGTGAACTGGTAAATGCACTCAGTGGGGGACATAATTACAATTTAGTAACTTCTGATACAAGTCTTACAGTTCAAGATCAAACACTGGTGCCAGTTACTAGTCTAATGAGCTGTGGAAACTCTTATATTTACACACATACAATACTCTTTACGGGCTCAAGAGATTGAATTTGGCACATTGCTTTTCACATTTCCAACTACTGTACAGTAGAAAAATTGATTTGGACAACTGGCTCTGACTTTTTGGACAAAACTTCCAGTAGGAAGTGAAAGGCTGGATCTTTTATTTTCCATCTTTATTCCAGTGGAAATGTTACAGTTTCATATTTTGCTTCTTTAAATATCTTTAATCTCTTCCGTAGGAAGTAGTCCCTTGGGGCATGCTACAAAAGGAACCAGCACTCAACATTAGCAGTGCAACAGAAAACTGAGAAACAAAAAAAAAATGATGAGTACAAATTGATTAAAAGTACTGTTGCAGTAGTTCTAAATAAGGTTCTGGATCTTACAATATAGAATACAATACCCACTGGCTTAAAAGCAACAATTATCAACAGGAACTATTCTGAACATAAAATTGGTTCTTTGCTGTTTTAATTTAAGTTGAATAAAACTTTCTCTGCAATTTATTGCAGATTGCCTTACAAGAATGCTCTAAGCTATTGCCAATTGTACAGAAGAAGCTTCTTAATGGGAACACCCAGTGTTAAGCAACATGTTCTCTTTACTTAAACATAGCTTTCAGCAAACACTGGCCGAATGATTGTTTGCTTTTACAGCCTGCTAATCAAACAGTCTGCACTGTGTTCTCTATAACAGACAAGTTGTGGTCTTCTATTAATTTAACATTACAGTACATGGATGGGTAATT
The DNA here is from genome assembly GCF_004010195.1 of Chiloscyllium plagiosum. Classification (NCBI taxonomy): domain Eukaryota; kingdom Metazoa; phylum Chordata; class Chondrichthyes; order Orectolobiformes; family Hemiscylliidae; genus Chiloscyllium; species Chiloscyllium plagiosum. The sequence continues at coordinate 78,182,941 of NC_057712.1, forward strand.
CAGAACGAGAAACTTGGGGAAAACATTGTTACATATTTTTAATAAAAGTTTCACCAAACACAAACAGGATGTTTAACTGTGGAAACAAATGTATTTCACAGTATATAGTAAATGTGCAGGAACATGCTAAGACAAAAGGATGTAGCTAGCACAAATAAATAAAAGATTGATGTGAAGTCAATTAAAATTCTACCATTGTCAAACATATTGAGAATTATAGCTGTTATCCATGTTATCCATTCTCATTTATAAAATTCCAACCACAGTACATTCGTGCTATGGACAGTTTCATTTCATCATGGCGAAAACATGCCTTTTTCAGAGTTACACATCAATTATAATAAGCAAAGTGACAATGTTTCAAACTTGAGTTAGACATGATGTTTGAAAAACATGGTGGATAATTCTAAATGTATCGACATTTTGGTTGAGTTTGAAAAACTGTTTTGCTGAAATATTGCTGAATCCTGAGTTGAAACTAATGCCAAATGCATGAAAGTGAAAAGATGATTAAGATGTCAAAATTGTGGCAAGATGTATGGTACTTACCATATATTATATAGTACATGATCAAGATTTGCTAAAACGTGGAACTAAAAGGACATGGTTAGAATCTGAAGTGGTTGCTGATGTTTTCAGTGTTCCAAACCATTTAAAACTCCTCAAATACTAAAACAAAAGTTTGGGTTTGCATGCAATAATGATCTGAACAACATTCAGTTTGGATTAAAAATTATCAAGTAATATTTGTACCACAGATGCGCCATGCAAATATTATCTCTGACAAGACAGAATCAAACTTGTGATGTTTAACCTCATTACCTTACAGAAACTCCCACTATCCACATTCCAAAGATCAACATTGACCAGAAATTTAACTGGCCCAAACTGTGGGGCTGCAGGAAGGAGACATCCAAAATGGCTGGGAATTCTGTGGTGAATAACGTACCTCCCAAATTTCCAAAGCCTGTCCAAAAGGCATAAGTCAGGAGTGTGATTGAATAGTCTTCACTTGCCCAGATGAGTGAAGCTCCAATACTCAAGTAGCTTAACAATATTGAAAACAAAGCTGCCTCCTCTACCAATGTTTATCCACCAACTTCAACATCCAGTTCCTCCATTATTGTCGCAGAGTGGCAGTAGCACGTAATATCTATAGGATGGACTGCAACTCATCGAGGCTCTACCACTAAAAAGAAAAGAACAAAAGATACATACAAACGCCAACACCTGAAAGTTCCCCACCAAACTACATACCATCCTTACCTAGAATTGTGCCACCGTTTCTTCACAGTTGCCAAGTCAGCATCCTAGAGTCCCTCCTAAGTATGTAGGTCTCATGCAACACAGAGGTTACTGCTCACCACCCACATTCTCAAATACAATTAGTGACTGACAATATATATTGTCATTGCTAATAAAATTATAAGTGAATCAAAACAAAACCTGTTCACACCACACAACCACCTCACTGTTATTCATGCTATCTTTTCTACCTGAGCTTTCACAATTTATTAAAGTCCTTACGACTCCCTGACTACACGTTTTGATAGAATAAACCCAATGATATAGTTTGTTACTTTCCGAGTGTCACTGCCCCATGAAGCAGAGCCGTTGTTCCCATCCCACAGCTTTAACCACACGTTTATCTCACAATCTGCTTATCACACCAGTTTACTTCAGTAATTATCGTCAGATTACAACTCATGTGGTTCTGTACTTTAGTTTAGTTTCTGGTTCTCTCCAAACAGGACCGAGTCTTCCTTGGGTTCTGAACTCCAATACAGGTCAACATCCTTTGAATCAATTTCAGATGTCGCACATCCTGTCTCCTGGTATACAACATACCAAATCCCTACAAATAACCTATTTCATTTCCCCTCTCTATACTCCTCATTTTTCTTTTCAAAAACTTCCTGCTCCAATGTGAAGGTCCATAGCCTGGTTATCATTCCAACAATCTTTATTCCCATTCTTATATGTGGCAAGCAACATGTAGCTGTCAAATTTCATCAGTTCCTATTGGGTTCAACTTACTCTCTATGCTATTGGTCAAACCAAACCTATTCTGAACCCACACCTCTCCAAGATGTGACTGTGTTCCAGAATATCCATAAATACTCCTTTACGTATTGAAGTATCTCAAACTCAGTTTAATAATTCTAAACTAGGCACGTCTCATGCAAATGTGTTTGTTTTGGACAGACTTGAGACCAAACATTTCTACAAACTTCACAGGGCCTGTTCTAACAGATCTTAAACTGGATACTTTATACCTACAATTTAAATTTTGTCATGAATATGTGCCATATGGAAAATGAATCTGTAATTTCACCTGCTGCTCATATATATGTTAAACCATTTAAAAAAATAAAACTTTTTTGAGGACCATGTTCCTCTTTATCTCTGTCTTAAATGGATTAATCGTTAATCTGAGATTTTGCCTGAGGTCCTAGTCTCTTTGCCCAAATACTGTGACAAGTCCCCTAAGAACAGTGGAATCATCTATGTTTCAATCATTTTCTCATTCTTCTAAGCTCCAGTGAGTACACGCCTAACCAACTCAACCTCACCTTCATCCACAAAATCGACAAGTGAACCTTCTCTGGACTGCCTGCAACGCCAGTGTATTTCTCTTTAAATAAGGGGACCAAAGCTGTTCACGGTGTTCTGAATGTGGTCTAACTAGTGACTTATGTAGATTCAGCAAGACCCCCCTAGATTTATACTCCATTCCCATTGAAATAAAAGTCAACAGTCTATCTACCTTCCCTATTGTTATCTTCTTGTGATTTGTGCATGAGGACCCCCAAAACCCTCAGCTTTCTGCAGACTTTCCCAATTTAAATAGTATTCAGCTTTTCTATTCTTCCGGAAAAAGTGTATCACATGGGTTTCCTTCGGATGCTCCGATTTCCTCCCACAGTCCAAAGATGTGTAGGTCAGGTGAATTGGCCATGCTAAATTGTCCATAGTGTTAGGTGCATTAGTCAGAGGGGGGTGGGTTACTGTTCGGAGAGTCAGTGTGGACTTGTTGGGCCACACTGTAGAGAATCTAATCAAATCTCACATTTTCCCATGTTATATTCCACTGCCAAGTCTTCCCCCCTCTCACTCAACTGGTCTATATCACTGCAGGCTTTTTATGTCAACTTCACTACTTGCCTTTCCAGCCATTTTTGATTCATCTGTAAACTTGTCTATAGTGCATTCACATTAATAAATTATTAATAAGCAATTGTAGCATCAACATTGATCCCTATGATACTTCACTAGTTACAGGTTCTCATCCCGAAAATGCCCCTTTTTCCCAACTCTTTCTTCTATCAGTCAGCAAATCCTCTATTCCATGCTAATAGATTACCTCTAACACATGGGCTTTTATCTTATTAAGTAACTGTATGTGTAGAACTTTATTGAATGTCTTTTTGAAGCAGATATTATATCTACTAGTTTGAATTATTTAACCAGTGCAAGCAGTGAGGAAGACAGTCAAAAATGTCAGAAAGTCAGAAAGGGCGTTAACAAGTTAGTGGAGGTGATATGCCACATTCAATGTAGAGAAGTCAGAGGCAATTTATTTGGTACAAGGAACTTGAAGAGACAGGGGTTCTTGTGGTGCAGTGATACAATCCCTACGTGCGCACAAAGAGGCCCAGGATCAAGTCCCACCTGCTCCAGAGGTGTGCAATAACATCTGCGAATAAGTTGATTTGAAAATGAAGGGCATTATTCCAAAGGGTACGCATGAGTAGAGAGCAGAACTGGTTTTATTTGTACATAAATCATTAAAGGCGACAGGAATGTAGAGCAAGTAGTTAACAAAGCATACAGTATGCTTTGTTAGTAAGGGCATAGAATACAAGAGCAGGAAAGTTATGGTAAACTTCTATAAAAATATCATTGGACCTCAGTTTGAGCACTGTGTAGAGTTCTGGGCAACCCACTTCAGGAATGATGCGAACACACTGGAGAGAGTACAGAAGAGGTTTTCGCAAATGGCTCCATGAATGAGACATGTCATTTATGAGGAAAGATTAGAAAGGTTAGCATATTTTCCTTGGAGAGGAGAAAGTCAAGGAGAATTCTGATTACAGTTTTCAAAATCATAAGGGTTCTGGAGAGGGTAGATGGGGAAACTGTTCTTGCTTATCAGAGGATTGAGCACCAGAGGCAGGTTTAAAGTCTCTTATAAAAGAAGCAAATACAGGGTGAGAAAAAAAACTCCCACACAGCAAGTGGTTCGGACCTTGAAGGCATTGCCTTAGGGTGTGGTAGAGGCCAGTTCAATTGTTGCATCCAAGACAGCATTGGATAGTTATTTAAATGGAAACAGAATTACGGGGAAAGTGCAGGAGATTAACCCCAAGATGCGCTGCTCAGAGTTAGTGCAATTATGACGGGCCGATTTTGTGATTCTGTGAAGTCAGCCACAGTGGCCCCCAGACCAGGCTGAGCTCTGCACATGTAACCTCTGTGAGATACACAAAGACAGCCTGAGTCAAAATTAACGCTTTATTAAAAGGCACTGAAGTTCAGTTAGATGTGAAGAAACTCCTGCTATTGATTTACAGCCTCCTGGAAGTTTCACTTAAGGGGATAAAAGTAAATGACAAATTATCCAGTTTTGAAAACAGAAATGCCATACATACAAATACACAAGTGGACTATATTTCAGAAAAACAGCTTTTATGCTGAAAGAGAGAAGGTACATGGATTTCTGTCAGCAGGTGCTGAAAGACTCGCTCTCTACTTTTGGTCTTAACATCTCAAAAGCCAACTTCTGTGAAAAGAAATCAGAAAATCATTCATTCACTGAGAACTCTGTGGTCTCAGGTTCAACTATAACAACTTAAAGACTCCCACGAACTTTTTAAATAACATATTGTTCACCTCTTTATCATTCTGGACTCTCTACCCTTTTAAACCATTTTACCTATGTTTGTGCATATGTTTGATGTCACATTTTATGATTTGTTTTCTCTCTGGGTTAGTAAGCAATAAAATTCCTCTCTATTTCACTCAAGAAAACATTGTAATTGATGCCTTAATTTTGACCAGTACTAAATTTTAATTGAAAGGTGATGTAGCTGCATATCAAAAAGTATTAAAAGCTTTTGTTCCAACTGGTTGGGAGAGTTGAGCCAATTCAACCCTATTCCTTGGCCATAATGACATATAGGAGCAAGTGGTCAGCATGATGTCCAACTTCAGCTATAAGTTATCTAATAGAAGTAAAAACAATGAATCAAAAACGTTACACAATAACAAGCCATTATGATACAGATAAGGTAAGTGGTGCTGGTACATTGTCTCCTTTGTTGATTGATAGTGCGATGATAAAGTGATTTGTCTCATCAAAATATAAATTTATACACAGAAAATTTCAGAAACACATAACTGGTATTTTGTTGTCAGTTAGTGCTGCTATAATTGGCAACATCTTCACTGGCTTATACTACATCATGCTTCTAAACAAACAGCATTTGATCCATAATCAAATGTTAACCAAACTGGAAGTGAGTTTTTAAATGTAGAAAGGTACTGACTTACTGGGGGAAAAGGTAGAGATGCAACCTTATACAGCACACAAGTGCATGAAATATGGTGCAAAATGACTGAATAAGACCAAAGCCAAAATGTTAATTTTCCAACAGCAGGTTGAGATACAGCAATAGAGTCAGCAGAGTGAGATGTATTCGGTCTCAACTGCCCTGTGGCAGATTACACCTGTAATACATTTGCTTGCCATGAATACTCATTGACATGTTTGTAAACACATCTTCCCTTCAAGATAAAATCAGCAGTTCACAAGACTTTCATGGCACATTAATTTAAAACTGGAATGCAACAGTCAGCTTAATGCAGTGTATCTGAGGTCACTTCCCCCTGTTGAAGTCTGTGGCTCAAGGGAGGGTAGCAGCAGCATGACAACTTTGGCTTTGCGACCAGCACGTTGTGGAGTCAGGGATATAAATGACTGGAAAAGGAGTCCTAAAGGAGGACAGAGGATGCTGTGCAATGGGGTAGATTAGAGGTGTGCAGGAGTAGATGATGTAAGGGGCTTTGCATCCTAGGTGTGGTAAGAATAGTCGCCAAGGTAAGAAAATGGGGGACACAAGGGCTAGTGTTAATATTGACCTCATGTGGTCCTGACTGTTCTAGTTGATCTACAGGGTTTCAATTATCCCAAACGAGAGTGATCTCAGACAATGTCCTTTAGATACATAGATGGGAGAGCCAGTTGAACCTGCATGGTTAGCCATGTCTCACAGAGTGGCAAATACAACACCAGATGATATGTACGTTCAATAAAGAATGAACATAAAACACTATACTCTCTCTTCAATAATAAAGGACTCCCACTAACACTCCTATAACCTACGATAAGGCATGCCAGAGCATTTAGCTCTCCGGCTAAGTTACTTCCATAATTAATGACGATGCAGACCTGAATAAAATAAAACTGATGTAATGGAAAGTAATTTTGAAATCTAAATGTGAAAAATCAGCTGTGCATTCTTTGTGCCCTCATGAGTTTTATTTTAATGACAATAGATTTGCTGCATCATTAGTGGTACACATATCAGCGCGGAAAAGCTTTGCCAATTATGCAACCACCCGTATATCCTGTACATGCTGCTAGCACCAATTTTACTGGTTGTGTGGGAACCAGCAAAAAGCAAGAGAGCAGAAGTGCTGTCAACACTACATTCCACCATCAGGAATGGAACACCACCATGAAAATTCCATACACTGTCACCTACACAGTAATAATATTAAAATATTTCAACTTTGAATTGTTATTTGTCTCTATTTCACATTTTTTACATTAAATGGTCCCAAGTTTCCAAAGTAGAATATCACATATATTCATAATCCTCTTTCTGAGCTCAACAGTCTCAAATATTTATATAGGGCAGTGAAACCACCAAAGGTAGGAGAAAAACAGTTGATGAATGGTCATTATTACTCTGAAAAAAGGTTCAAAACAATATTTTAAAAGGTGCACACTTCACTTGCAGCCTAATACAACTAAAAGTCTTGATGCTGAAAATTTCAAAAGAAATAGTGGGGTTCTATTTCCATCAGGTTTTATAAAAGATTGTGTACTGGAGCGTGAAAAAGATTTTAAAAGCTCTGAGGACAGAACAGTTAGTTTTAATTCAACTGTCACTAAACCATAGAAGTTTGTAACAATATGGGATGAAACTAGCAGAACACAAGTTAATGCAGGCCAGTCAGGGTGGATTTCTCAAAGCCATGATGTGCTTAATTGATCCTATACAATTATTTTGAGAAAGAGCTGATGGTACAATGTGTTGAATTTGATCTATGTTCATTTTCATAAGCATTTCAAGACGTCAATGAGGATTATAATGACGACACGTTTTGACAGATGGTTAGAGAGCAAAAAACAAAGAATAGTGTTCCACCAGAGTCTGTACTGGGTGTGCTGCCTTATCGTTTATATAGTGAAATGTGAAATACTGCAGAAATACAATAGTTAGGTAGAGACAATCGGCAGGCAGTTGGCAAAGTAATTCTTCGGAAAAGTACATTAGGCATTTTGAAAGAATACATGAAGGAAATATCATGTAAAATGTTTTAGGGTATCCATGTGAATAGAGAAAGCTTGACACAAGGTTATTAAAGGGAGCCGCATATGTAGGTAATAAGGACATAAAATGTTCATTAATCTTGATTTTTTGGACAGAGGCACAGAACACTAAAGGAAGAAGGTAATGCTGATTTTATACAGGGATGGCCATTGTTGGGCACTTCAATATAAGAAGGCTACAAATGCTATTAAACAGATACACTGTGCAATCACTAAACTATTAACAAGAATGAGAGATTTCAGTAATGAAGTGAGAATGAGAGTTCAAGACTTCTTTTTGTGAAAACCTTTAAGGCCAAATGAGAAAATGGCTTCCTCTGCCGAAAGCTGTTTTTGAAGTAAAGTTGTGATTTTGTTTTAAAGATAGCTGTTTAAGAACGATCAAAAAATAAGACAACCGACAGAAGTGTAGAATTAGATGGTGTGTGTATGTAGAAAGCACAGGTGTCGAATGTTTTGTTCATGTGCTGCAGTGACCAATGATTCACTATTTTCAGACAAATTGGGATATTTTGAAAGTGACCTGATAACGTTTATCTGAAGATGTGTTATGAGTAATTATGGACAAAACATGTTTACAGTCAAGGTGAAAATTCACACATTTTCTTCCTATTAATTGCCATTGCTTCCCCAACAATTAGCATTAGCAGTGAGTGATCAGCACCACGTAACATTACAAAGAGGTCATGTGGCACAATGGACATCCCTAGTCTGAGACAGAAGCTCGGGTTTCCCTGGGTCTTGGTGGCCGTGGAGGTTGAGCTCATAACAAGGTCAGAAAGTTGAATACAATTTTATAAATCCTTCCAACACATGCCATTGGTGGACGGTAAGAACAAGAGAATCCCAAAACTCTGAGACCTAGGTCCGAGACTGCAATCAGCGAAGATGGGCAATTGCAGCTCCTTCACGATAACCCTGCACACTGCAGCACCCCCTAAGCTTGCAATTCTCAGCACCCTACTGTACTCCTCATATGCCCATGACTGTGTAGTCAAATTCCGAATGAACACCATCTACAAGTTTGCTGACGACATCACCATGGTACAACAGATATCAAACAATGATGAGTCTGAATACAGAGAGGAGATAGAGGGCTTGACGTCATGGTGTAATAATAACACCCTCTCTCTCACTGTCGGCAAAACAAAAGAACTGATAACTGACTTCAGGAAGAACAGAGGAGAACATTCCATCTACATCCAAGGAGCAGAGGCCGACAGGACTGAGATCATTGAGACAATAACCAGCAATCTGTCCTGGACTTCCCATGTAGATGCAACAGTCAAGAAGACACAACAATGCCTCTTCTTCCTCAGGCAGCTTAGGCACGTTCAGCATAAGGACCCTCACCAACTTTTACAGATGCACCATAGAAAGCAAATTGTCCAGGTGAATAGTAGCCTGGTATGGCAACTGCTCTGCGCAGGACCATAAGAAACAACAGAAGGTTGTGTGCACAGCCCAGATCATCAGGGAAGCCAGGAGAAAGTGAGAACTGCAGATACTGGAGATCAGAGTCAAAAAGTGTGACGCCGGAAAAACATAAACAGTCAGGCAGCATCCGAAGAGCAGATCAGTCAACATTTTGAGCATAAGCTGATGAAGGGTTTATGGTCAAAACGTTGACTCTCCTGATTCTTGGATGCTGCCATCACAGAAGCTAACTTTCCATCCATGGACTCTATTTGCACTTCTTGCTGCCACAGAAAGACTGCCAACATCATCCCTCCCACCCTGGCTTTCTCACTCACACACATCACTCTCTAACTTAAATTAATGCTGATCTTATTAATGTTAATCTTGCTTCGTGCACCTCCTGTGTAGTATAACCTGTCTGCTTCACTCTGTCAAAGCATCCTACGATCTGTATGTCCTTACTTCTGCCTGTACTGCTCACAAAGAAAGCTTTTCACTGTACTTAGGTACACATGACTGCAATAAATCAAATCAAATCAACTCAACATCAGTACAACTATGCTGCCAAAAGAAAATTGGAATTTCTACCACCATTGTATTCAGCTCCAGACTGCAACACATGTTATAACAGCAGCATTGACCCCCAAGTGAAATGTAACTTGCACAGAAGTTCACACTGGGTACTTTGAAAGGTGAAAACAAATGAATCTATACTTTCTATTGCATTTCTTACAGTACATTAGCTTCAATAAAATAATTGAAATTATGATACCATTCCTATCAGCAGGGATTGAATTTTGGCAATGCATTCCAAATTGCTACATACTGTCATGGAAATACTTATCAATTACTTATGAGTCATCAGTTTAAGTAGTGCTTGAAAACAGGTGAACCTCTGTAAACCTAAGCCTTTACCTTCATTAAGGTATATCATATATAAACAGCAATTAAGATGACAAAATGGGACATGAAAACAACCTCATAATAACCACATCTCTCTTTCACCATCACAAAGCAGACATATATCTATATAAATGGAAGTGGAGAGAATAGGAAAAAAACATTTCCTTTCAAGGTTTTTAGATCATTTAAAATCAGGGATGAACTAGAACTCATTATCTTTTACAATCTATTTGCATAATGCAACAAACAAAAACAGGCAAATCCCAGGCTGTAATTGACTTAAGAACATTGTATGATATGTATGACAACATAAAAGACTTAACCAAATACTAGATAGTTAACAACTTTATGATTTTATAAATATTTATACTGTGTGAATTAGCTGTCAAAACGTGTGGTGCTGGAAAAGCACAGCCAGTCAGATAGCATTCGAGGAGCATGACAGTTGACATTTCAAGCTTATGCTGAAAACATTGACTCTCCTGCTACTCAGATGCTGCCTGACTGGCTGTGCTTTTCTAGCACCACACTTTTTGACTCTGGTCTCCAACATCTGCAGTCCTCACGTTCTCCCCGTGTGAATTAGCTCCCAAGTGACGGCCAGAAATGTTTTCCAACATAGTTTTCCAGCAGGCAGGTTAATAGTTTAAAATGTATCCTCCCACTTGTTTTTGTTCATTGCTCAAGCTTGTTGTTTTCATTTGCGCACCTTTATAATTATTTTTCCAGTTTCACAACCATTCTCCAGAACCTTTCATAACTTCCTTTTTTGCTTCGTGGAGTGTTGAAAGTCGAAGAACCTAACAACAGATCTCTTGAAATTGGCTATATTATCTCCTAATCAAGCAGACCCTGTTAACCCATAGGAGTATGATAATGTTTGTCTTAATACAGCAAAAAAGTTCTCATAAATATTAATGAAATTGTGTATTGTTTGATAAGCCTGAGTTCCAGTCACTCCAATAGACTGCAGCATGTTTCTCAATCTACTACTATTTTGTTCATATGAAGCACAATATAATTTAGCACTAAACCATGCAAATACATTTCCGGGAAAGATCAGAATATATGTACCCTGCAACAGTAGTTAAACAGATAATATACCTGTTACGTGTAAGTGACCAAACTGATTTATGACTGTCAACCAACAATTTTTTTTCAAAACTACAATTTCTTCAAATGTAAATCTAAAAGGGACAACACAAAGTAAATTGGATCAGATCAAGTTATCCATAGGCACTCCTGCAACAATTTCACGAAAGATTTCACAGATATAAAGAGGAAAGGGGCCGATTTCAGCAGTTATTTACTCCAGCACGGGAACTCACAACAACCTAAGACAACTGTAATAGTTATTTATCAGCATTCAGGGGCTTGGTAAGGTCCTGCTCGCTCTCCAGCTATTGCCCAAGTCAGGTTGAAGATTCCTAATCTCCCGTTTGGCAGGGATCTGCTCGTTCCATCCAGCTGCAGAGATCAATAGGTGGGATCTCCTGGTCCGTGCAACTCGGTGCCTATGCTGACGTATCTTTGCCTTAAGTGAATGTAAATATTGTCTACTTACGGTTGCGCCTCTATACTGCAGTCCAGAGCAACGTAATTGCTGGGAATGTAGCCTTGTTTGTTGTCGTCTCGCCACAGTGACCGAGCCAGCCACCAATTGTCCAGTGACTGGTCGGTAACTTCCAGCATTTCTCCCGCTTCGAAGCTCAGGTCCTCGGGAGTGCGAGCCGAGTAGTCGTACAAAGCGACATAGATCTTGCGCTGCAGCACCGGCTCTGGCGGGGGCGGCCGAGGCAGGGTGGGCTCGCTGGGAGACAGCGACCTGTCCGGATCTTTGAGCTTGACAGGTTTGAAGACACAGGGGCAGATACACCTGAGACATGCACAGTGAGTCCGTATGAAATTCCCCATGTTTGTCCGTCTCCACTCTGCTATGGATCCTCTCTACTCCGTCTCCGAAAGGGAAGACATTCCTAAAATAAATCAATGAACAAATCCCCTGAACGACTTGGAACAAGACAGGAATGGAATGGAGACAGACTTTTACATATTGTCTTTGCCGCTTCACAGCGCAACCCTTTCTCGACTTGGAGCTTGAACCAGGAAGTATTTGTTTCGGTAAAAAGTGCCAATGATCTGCACTGAAACTTTGCTACAATATCGACACACCTAACACGTATCAGGCAGCTACGGCCCCGGTGACCATGAACTTAGTTTATTTCCTGGTCGGGTATTTCCCCAGAAAGCGCAGATTAGCGAGGAAAAGATCATTTGAAGCGTTAGTCCGATTAAACCATTCACACTCTGATTTGGGCGTTTCTTTGTCGTGCGTTTCCGCTGAGATTGGAGCTGATTATGGAAAATTCAGGGACCAGGTTTTAAAGGACAGAACATGTGTTTACACACGGGATATGGTCTGTCCATTCCCTAGTCTCAAAGTAAAACAGGAGAAAAGACGACTGAGCAAGGTGTCAGTTGCCCATTTAATACAGCCAGAAAGAGTTTAGAAAAAACATTGCCAAACAAACAATGAAAGCTTCAAACACTTGCTGCACATCAGGGTAGCCAGATTTACCTTCGCCTTTCCCTTTGCGTACATTGAAACAGTTCGGACTATTAACTATGATTACGGTCTGACGAAATATGTTTGTTTGAAAGGATTCAGGGATTTTGGTAAATCGAAATATACTCTTTAGCAAATTCGTAACCCGCGTTCTTGCGTAGGAAAGCTGATTGGCCGAAATTGCAGCAGAACGTGGTACGACTCAAATCCTGAATTCTGACAGTGGTTAAACTCCAGAAATTCGCCCCTCCACAAGGTATCCTTCTCCTTATAAGATCAATCATAGACTCCCTACAGTGTACGGACAGGCCATTCGGCATACCGACCCTGGGAAGTGCATCCTCCCCAGGGACCCATCCCGCCCCTGTGACCCTGCATTTCCCATGGCTAATCCACCTCGCCTCCACATCCCTGGGTATTATGGGCAATTTTAGCATGACCAATCCAGCCAGTCTGTACATCTTTAGACTGTGAGAGGCACTGACATACAAACTTCACAGGAGTCTGGAATCAAACCCAGGTCCCTGATGTTGCGAGGCAACAGTGCTAACCACTGAGCAGCCTAAACATGTTACTTAAAACGGAACTTTTTATCTTAGCTTTTGATCACCTACCCAACATCTCTTTTAGTGGCAAATTTTGTTCCTATGAAGCATTTTTGATTTTTTTATATGTTACAGGTTGAATCCAAATATTCAAACTGTCGTTTTTTTGTGAAGTCTTATTGCATAGACAATTCCTATCCAGCCAATCTGACTAGCATGTGTGAGAATGTATCAGAAAAATAATCGTACAATCCCTACAGTGCAGAAAAATACCATTTGACCCATTGATTCTGCAACGACTCTGAAATGCATCTCTCCCTAACCTCATATTTACCATGGCTAACCCACCAGCCTACAAATCCATCAACTCTACGGGACAATTCAGCATGGCCAATCCACCTAGCCTGCACATCTCTGGACTGTGAGATGAAACTAGAGCACCGGGCAGAAACCAGGTGGGGTTATACCCAGGTCCCTCACGCCATGATGTAGCAGTGCTGACCACTGTGCTACCCCTCACTTCAATGTTTTTTTGAACAAGGTTTATTTTTCAGAAAGTAGACACGTGGCAAGTCCAGAATGTATTACCATTATTGCCCATGAGAAGTTGGTGGGCAGTTATTCATAACAAATCAGAATTTCCTGGATAATTTTCTTAAACTGGTGGGAGAAACCTGGGACAGTTTTAAAGTCTTAAACCTACTTTGTTGACCTTGATGATAGTTGCAGCTGATCACCTGGCCTCACTTGCAGGTGATTTTGCCCTGAAATGAGGAATTGTCCCTGTTTGTGGGCAAACAAGGTCATCTTTTAAACGTTGAATAAAAAATGTTTAGAAAGTCCTTTTTTTTAATAATGGAAAGATTGGAAGCAATCTGATTGGTGGGTATTAAGATTTTGCTGAATGAATAATAGACAATTGTGCAATCTGTGAAAGATAACCTCCACACATTGAAAAAATAATGCAATCAGACCCTTCAGACCTGTCAAGAAAGTTGAAGTATAAGAAGAAAATAATAAAGTTAGAATTGTGTAATCTAATGTATTAGCATAAATAAAATGGACAAATAGTTTTGTTAGGCATGTCATCTCCATATTCATTCATGAAATGCATAAGCTTCTTGTTGAATGATCATTTGGAAACTAGAATGTTTGGACTTTTTTATTGTTGCATTTATTTTACTTCCATGCTCACTGCTAAAATAATGCATAAAACCAATGAAAACATTGAAATTGAATATTATAGTCACACCAACATCACTGTAGTCAGTTCTATCAAACAGAAAAAAACACTCCAGACACCAGACACAAGGAAACTCACGCAATTGCATGCAATTCCCACAGCTTCATTATAAAGCAAAAGCAACATTTAACTGTATATTAGATAGTGCAAGTTAATAATCTCAACCACCATTTTCAAAGTCAAAGTATGCCTTGCAGTTGCTGAGTAAAGATGTGAAAGTTACATTCTGATGTGGTATAGCTAACTGGTTCATGCAAAATTTTAAAACTTTGATGACAGAAGTCTACTCAGTTATAAATCAAATGGTAGTATCTTTGTGTACTGTCATGTAATGCCATGGGCTAGTAAACCAGTGAACTGGACCAATAATCTAGTGAACCTGGGCAAAATTTCTCCAGGCCATCAGGAGATGGATTGAAAAATTAACAGGGCAGGAAAGTCTGAATGTCTATGTGATCTCACTGTCCTCTTTCAGCATGATTTGGAGGTGCCGGTGTTGGACTGGGTGTACAAAGTTAAAAATCACACAACACCAGGTTATAGTCCAACAGGTTTACTTGGAAGCACACTAGCTTTCGGAGCAATGCTCCTTCATCAGGTGATTGTCTATAACCTGTTGGACTATAACCTGGTGTGTGTGATTTTTAACTCTTTCAGCATGGCAGTATTGAACGCAAGTGGAGATGGTTCTTGAAAATGCAGGGGTAAGTAATGACAATTTTGGAGGTTTGTTAATGTAATTTGGCTTATTCTTTGGACCTTGAATCCTGGAATTCCCAGCAGTGGAACTGTTCAATACCTACCAAAGTCTCAGGGATATCTCAATAGTAGGAAGAGATACTTTAATGAAAATGAGAAACTGCAATAGATTAAACTATTTACACTTAAGACTTCCAGTAATGGCTACTGCTGTTCAAAGCATTTGCACTACCAGAGCCTGCTTTCACTATTTGACAAGCATTTGGGATGGACAGTAGAATCCAGCTGGAAGAAGGCAAAACCACTAAAACACAGAGTCTACAAGCAGAGGATTAGCTCTCTTGACATGTCTTGTGCATAGGAGGCTCAGCTTATGCGGGATAACTGCTGACATCAGCAAAGTCAAAGACAAGACCTGCTTCCCAATGGAGCAGGTGAGCACATTTTGCAAATGGCAGACACAATGCCTGCCACTGGAGTATCACTGTGCACACTCCCTATGTCTCTGCTTCTCACCAGCTGGTGTTTCTATATATTTATTTATTCAAAGGATGTGGGCATCACTGGCTAGGCTGGCATGTATTTTCTGTATCTAATTAGCCTTGACAAGTTACTGGACGGCTGCCTTCTTTTACCGCTGCAGGTATAGGGGCACCCACTATGCTGTTAGGAAAGGAGTTTCCAGGATTTTATTCCCACAGTACTGAAGGAACAGCAACATAGTTCCATGTCAAGATGACATGGCATGTGGTGAAATTGTAGGTGGTGTTCCTATGTATCTGCTGCCCTTGACCTTCTGGGTGGTGAAAGTCACATGCTCTTGTCCTGTGAATGAATAAAAAGAAAAAACATTTTCCTGCCCTATCCCGGAATCCACTGATGATTTTGCTTTGTAGCAGTCTATCAGTATTGAACGTACTCAATGACTAAGTCTCCATAGCCCTCTGAAGTGGAGAATTAAAAACACATTTGTCACAAGTTTAGAAAGGGATGTCTAAGGAGCCTTGGAGAGTTGTTGCAATGCATGTAGATGGTGCACACTGCTGTCATTGTGTATCAGGCTATAGTTTTGTGCAAGAAGAGAAAACCAAGACATGTGAAAATTGATAATGCCTTTGGTGCAGAGGTGTGGCAGGCACCACTTGTGAAGGGTGACGATAAGGCATGAGTGCAAAATGAAAATAGGGTGATAGGGAATGGTGTTTATTCAATTGGGATGTGGCGTGCCTAAGAGAGAGAGAGGAATGAGTAGAGCTGCAAGTTGTGTTGCCCTAGAGTGTGATGTGCAGGAGGATGCATTGATTCATAACATGAACTTGGCACATCAGCCTTCGTGAGATTCAATATTCATTTAGTACACTCTCTCCAAGTTGAAGGGATCAACCATTTGCTGTTAACTTCATCACCTGCTTGTCTGTATTCCTGTTTTGTTAAAGAGATGTTTCTTCCTTACATCCTTTGGAGAACTCCGGTCACTGCAGCTTCTCAGAATCTGCAGCATATCTAAGTTAAGATTCAGAGTGCTGGGGTGGAGGGGATGGCGTGATAGGGATGCAAAATGCAAATATTGGTGAACATCCCTTATGCGTGCATGATTTCTTTAATAGAAATTCTTCTTCCAACAGAATAAATTGCTATGATTCAACTGAGAAAGATGCAGTGATTATACTGCCCCAATGTTCCATGGACTGCTATGCAAGACTAAAGGACTTTATGGCAGGTCTTGTCAGTAGCAGAAAAAAAACTCTATTGTAGTACACAGCTTCAACAAATAAAATTACAAATTTAGTATGACATAACTTAAACTATATTCCAAAAACCCCAAATAAGCTTCACATTCACAATTAAGACAAAAAAGCGACAAGCGCCTTAACATTGACACAATGGGTAGAACAAGACTATGATAGGATTAGCAACATTGTGAAAATCAAAGTCTGTATTTCAAGATTATGCTAACTTATCTTTCATTTTTACCAACATGCTGCTGTATGTAGGGAGATATCATTCTTTGATTCAATAGTTGATTGGGTGAACCTAGATCTTGTTCAAATGCTTTCTTGGTTTTCTGTCTATTTCGGGATAGAGGGAGAGAGAGAGAGAGAATGAAAAATGGATGCTTTCAGTTTGCAGGTTCTCAATATCTTCTCCTTACTGCCCTGGCACTTAAAGCTTCTAACACTCTGCAGCTCAACCAATCACAGAGGGCTGTCATCAGGCAGAATTTCCTTAACTCAAAAGGCTTTCTGTGCCACTCAGTGTCAAATTATCCCCCTCATTGCTTCAAAAAGCAACATTGTACTGCACAGTTTAAAATGTGCAACATTCAATTTTCAAGTTGCAAAACTTTCCTGATATCTTAGTTATGTCGCAGTTCAATTTCCATTTCCGTTTAGAACCTCACACACACAAAAAATGTGGTCTCTCACAGGATACATCATCCTGCCTATCCAGAGGTCAGGAAACGATTGGTTTGCTCTGGCAAATAACAGTTGCCAGATATGATAATGCCAGAGAAGGATACCTTCTGGAAGGCAGGTGGATAGATTTTGCCTCGTGTGTTCAAGTCCCGCCATGACAATCTCAAAAATGGAAATCAATTTTTTTAAAAAATATGGAAATCAAAATCTGAGTTTGGTGGAAATAATTATGAAGTTGTCACATTGCCAGAAATCCCATTGATGCACTTAAGTCCTTTAGGAAATAAAAGCTATTTTTAGAATATTTTTAAATATTTGAAAATATAATTTGGATATTTGAAATGATTATGATTAAACTTAAGTTATAGTGCCATAGAGTTGTACAACACAGAAACAGACCCATTGGCCCAACTCATCCATGCTGACCAGATATCCTAAATTAATCTATTCCCATTTGCCAGCATTTGGTCCATATGCTTCTACCCATCGAGATGTCCTTTAAATGTTGTAATTGTACCAGCCTTCACCACCTCCTCTGGCAGCTCATTCCATACATGTACCACCCTCTGCATGAAAACGTTGCCCCACAGGTCCCTTTTAAATCTGTCCCATCTCACGTTAAAACTATGCCCTCTAATTTTACACTCCCTGCCCCAGGGAAAAGACCTTGGCTATTCACCCTGTCCATGCCCCTCATGATTTTATAAACCTCTATGAGGTCCTCTCTCAGCCATCAAAAATGGTTGGATTAATCTTATGTTAGAAATCTTGCAAAGATTACAGATTTAAGGATTTTGATCCTGATACTGTTAAATTTGAGTACTGAAAATTGGAAGTGAAAACAAATTATCTGAGTTTGATACAATGATTCAAGTTGTGAAAATTAAGAGCATTTGTTAAAATTTGAGAAAGAAGCGAAGACACAATTTTGAAAGTATTTGAATTAATCTAAAATTCTGTGGACCTTTTGTAAAACTCAATAAAGCTGTGAAAGCTACAGTTTATTTAATGAAATGTTCAACAGAAGAATTTTGCTAAAAAAAAATTAGAAATAGACTCTTGGTCACTTTAGTTAAGGATTTTTTTTAAATGACGCCAGGGGGTTGTCAACTACAGAGAAAGGAAATAAAGAATTGCAGATACTGGAAATCAGAAATAAAAACAGAAAATGCTAGGAAAGCTCAACAGGTCTGGCAGCATCTGTGGAGACGAAGCAGAGCTAAAGTTTTGGGTCCAGTGAAGACCGAAGATGTTCTGAAGAAGGGGCACTGAACCCAAAAACACCAACTCTGTTTTCTCTCCACAGAAGCTGTCAGACCTGCTGAGATTTCCCAGCAATTTCTATCAACTAGAGAATATTTTGTTCTACCCCTTGGGGAAACAAACAAAGAGTAAGGAACTCTTCCAGCGAGCAGCTTAAGATTTTATGTCAACTGATTAATTCATTCTTGCCTGAAGCAAAATAAGCCTTTTATTCTTTTCGTTCGCAGGTGTAACAAGATTTTTGGCAACTTCAAGAATTTATAAGGAATCAGAATTAATGAACTAAACTAAGCAATTTGGGTTTAAAGAAATTTTATGAAAGCAATAAAAGGCACAGACGCACAGTTTTGATGGTTTCAGTGAATATGGCAATTTTAAAGGTGAAGTTCATTTGAAGAGAAATATATTGGACGTGAACCAAATCTGTCAGCGCAACAATTATTATTTGAATTACTGACATTTGTTTTTGAGAAAATGAAAAATAAGAACAAATAAAAATTGTGCTGATGCCTGGAACAAGGTGGCAAAATGTTCCTTGCCACTAATTACTCGACGGCTGAATTTTTTCCAGGTCATGCTGCATATAGATTTGGATTGCTTTTGTGCTGGAGGAATTGTGAATGGTGCTGTTTAGTTATCAGTGAACTTTCCACTGCTGCCATTATGATGGAGGGAAGGTCATTGATGAAACAGCTAAAGATGGTTGGGCCTAGAATTAGTAATCCTTCCAAGATGTGTGGCTGGGCAGTCACTTGGAGATTCTGTTCAAGTCAATTGGTGCACCTGCACCATTCCCAGCATTGACATCAGAAAAAATAATTAGAGGAAATATTGCCTTGGATGCAACTCTGAGAAACTCTAAGCCTATTTTAATTTACTAGCCACCAAAGTTATACTTTAATCAACAATGACTTATTTTCTTGGATATGTTTCTCGTAGATGATACTTAGACATTAAAACCAGAAGGTAAGACTTCTCATTATATCCTGCTGCTACTTTGACTTTTTTGCTAACCCGATTTAACAGGATACAAAAAGCATCCATTTTAAATCATTACCTCCCCAAGGAGTTCAACGTATTTAAAGAAGCGGAAAATTATCTGAAGAGGAAGCATTTAGAGAGGTGCTGGGAATGGCAAGGAACTAGGGTCGGATGAGTTGCTCTTGCTGAGAGTTGGCAGAGACACACAGACAAGATGGTCAGCTCCTGCACCAAAACTGTTCTATCATTCTATATGACTTAGGATGTCAAACATTGTCTTGTAACCTAATTCAAATCCTCCTCCACTCTTCCTCCATGTAACTTGGCTCTCACTTCTTTTCCTGCTTTCTACAAAGACATCTCATTCAGAACAGCTACCTCCTGTACTGCAGTGATGTAGTTGAAAACTAATAAAGTAAGCCTAGGCACACAGTCAAAGCAAAGAAGTGTTAAAACAAACACCACAAATGACTCATTACTGCAGGTAGGATAGAGCAGTTTACTCAATTGCACTGAAATCATGTCAGAAGATCTGTTGATGGATTGGGTACCTGAGATAGATTCTGGTTTGTGTGATTCCTCAGCAGCCAGTGACATTGTGCTTATGTGCTGACTGTCCAAATTTCTGCTCCAAGTCACAACTAGCTGACATTCTTCTCTCTCGCTCTGTGTCTCTCTATCTCTCTCTCCTGTTAAAACCATGTAATCTCCTCTGAAAACTATCGTTCAACTCCTTAGTTCTTCCTACAGTTGTAACCTTTCCTTCTCAAAGCTTCCTTGAGAATGCTGTCACTTTTATGTTAGTCACATTTCAGCTTCATGTTAAGTGTCTTCATCAATTTTCTCATTTAATTCCCTTTAATTTGACTTCTATCAAGCCCACAGTACTAAAGTAGACTGACCTGAACCTAGAAGTACTAATCTCTGTAATTCTGATGATCATTCGTGTTCTCCTCATCCTTCTGGACATATTTACTGCCTTCAGCAAAGTTTCCTTCTCTGGCCAATTTCCATTGTTTTGCACTCTGAAATGGAATCTGAAACTACACTCTACATTAGATTCCCTTATCTAAATTATTGAAATATATTGTGAATAGCTGGAGAGTAAGCATTGATCCCCGTGGTGACTACTTGTAACCATTATTCTCTGTGAAAATGAGTCATTTATTTCTACACACTGTTGCCTGTCTACTAAGCCATTTTCTATCTATGCCAGATATTACCACCAGTGTCTGTTATACTCAGCTCTCATGTGGCACTCTGACAAAAGTTTTCTGAAAATTCAAATATACAACAGCCACAGGTTCTCCCTTATTATTCTACTTGTCATGTTCTCAGAAAACTCCAGTAGGTCTAGTCAAAACAATTTCTCCATGATAAATCCATTTTGATTTTGTGTAGTCCCATTAATATTTTCAAAGCGTCCTGTTACCACATTCTTTATGATAGACTTCAGCATTTTCCTAACTGTTGACATTGGGCGAATATTTCTGATATTCCCAGTTTTCTTCCTTCCTCTGTTTTCAAATAGTATGGTTACATTTGTCACCCCCACTGCCAGGACTGTTCCAGAGTCTACTGAATATTAGAAGACAATAACTAACAGATCTCTCATTCCACAATCACATCTTTTAATACTGAGATATACAGAGGAACCTCAATTATCTGAATGAGCTAGGCGGGCAGTGTTTCATTTGGATAATTGATTATTCTGATAACTGATTCAATGTCTCTCCTCTGGGACTTGGAGTTTTCTGAAGTTTCCTATTTCCTTGCTCAGCCTGCCTTGCTCCCTCTCTCTGTCTTAGGGTTTGTTTCTGAGCAGATACACACTTGTGTGCAAGGGACCTGTGGCATTGCTGAAGCCTCTCGCTGCCGTTGCTTCATTTCAATGGGATTCACAGAGTGAGCACTTGCTATGTCACCTCCCTGTTCAGAAGACTAGGCAGCAGCACACCGTGCTACCCACCCGCACCGCCCACCCCGCACATGCCCTCTGGCGCATCCCCCCGCCCCTGCATGCTCCCTCCTGCACCACCACCCCCATTCACCCCCCTCCCCATGGCAAGCCTCCCCACACTGCCCCAGAATGGAGATGCAGCCGGATTGGACACCAACAACAAGATTGCTGCTGCCTTTGGAGGGGTGTCTCAAAATAGCTCACACACGCACACAAAAGAACGTGACCAGTCGGTAACACCTCTTTGATGTAATGTTTCTATCACAGTCTTGAGGTCTTCTTCAGACAATCCAAAATTTGGATAATTGACAGTTGGGTAATCGTGGTTCCTCTGTATAGATTTTCAGGCCCAGGAAAATTATCAGTTTTTTGTCTCTTTAACTTCTCCAGTCAATTTTCTTTAATTAATATTAATTTCCTTCAATCCTTCCTTTCCAAGTGAGCATTGCTTCCCTAGTATTTCTGGAAAGTATTTCTGCCTTCTTCTATGAATATTTGTGTCCAAGTAATGCCTGTCTTTTTGTGGCGTAGTGGAACATTTCCTCTTCCAGTGCTTCTCACCAGACTTTATCTGGTATATTATTGATATCATCAATGCTGCTTTTTGTTCTTATACAGAAATTGAAACCTCCACAATTTTGCTGTCAATTTCCATCTTTCCCTCACCTTCACCTGCTCCAACTCTGACTCTTCCCTTCCCTTCCTTAACCGTTCCTCAGGATAGGCTGTCCACCAATATCCATTACAAACATGCCAACTCCCACATTTACATTGACTGCATCTCCTCACACCCTCTGTCCAATAAGAAATTGATTCCATTTTCCCAGTTTATATGGCTCCATCGCATCCATACTGGTAGTGGGCCTATGATATGTCCTCCCTTTCCCTCAACCAAGTATTCTATCTCATGTAGTCCAGGACAATGTCTGATCTATTTCCCTGCACTTCTGCATAAAAGCCAAAATTTCCAGCTGTCTTCAGTTCTGAAGCAGTGTCATTGGAATCAAAGTATTAACTCTATTTTTCGCTCCACATGCTGAGTTTCTCCAGTAGGTTATTTGTGTGTTTGACATCCCCAGTAGTTTCCTTCTATTTGATTGTTTAAGACACTGTCACTTCTCTTACAGACATATCCACCTTGAAAACATTTTGCTCTTCCCTCTGACAGGATTTAAATTTAGATCTTGCAGAAGGGGAAATTATGCCTTCCAAATTTATTAGGATTCTTTGAGGGAGTGACAAGCAAGATGGATAAAGGAGAAGTGGATCTAATAAATTTGGATTTCCAGGAGGCATTTGATAAGGTACCACATGTTAGTCTACTTTGTGAAATAATATTGAATTGAATTAGCTTTATTGTTACATGTACTGTACTCAAACGAGTACAGTAAAAAGTCACCACTGAGGTACATGATACCTAGGTACAAATTCTTCAATATGAGCTCATGGTGTCAGAGTTGGTATATGAACAGAATTTGACTAACGAATAGAGGACAGAGAATTAGGATAAGCAAGGCATTTTCAAGATGGTAACTTTAATTAGGAGTATTAATTTTCCAATGCCGTTCAAACAGTAATGTTTCTATAAGTAATGTTTCTATTTTATTTCTATCATTCCTACTCTGACTGGCACTGGTAGCAATCCTGAGATTGCGACCTCTGAGGTCCTACTTTTTAACTTGGCTCCTAACTCCCTACATTCTGCTTGTAGGATCTCATTCCATTTTTTACCTATATCATTTGTGCCTATATGCACCATTACAACTGGCTGTTCACCCTCTCCCTTGAGAATGTTCTGCAACCGATCTGAGACATCCCTGACCCATGCACCTGGGAGGCAATATACCATTTAGGAGTCTCGTTTTGATCACGGAACCGTCTATCTACTCCCCTTACAGGGGGAGTGGCAGGGGTTCGGGAACCAAATGAGGTTAGAGGACAGTAAGAAAGCAGTAACTAAAGCCTGTAAAGAACTAGATAATGAAGTCAGCGGGAAGAGGAGGCAGGGAGCAGATGATGAATGCAAAGGGACTGGTGGTCTGAGGTCCATATGTTTTAATGCAAGAAGTATAGTAGGTAAAGTGGGTGAAATTAGGGCTTGGATTAGTACCTGGGAGCATGATGTTATTGCTATTACTGAGACTTGGTTGAGGGAAGTGCATGATTGGCAGCTAAACATCCCAGGATATAGATGCTTCAGGTGGGATAGAGTGAGCAGTAAAAGGGGTGGAGGAGTTGCATTACTGGTCAAAAAGAAATCACAGCTGTGCTGAAGGAAGACTCAAGCAGTGAGGCAATATGAGCAGAGCTCAGAAATAGGAAAGGTGGGGTAACAATGTTGGGTCTATACTGCAGGCCTCCCAGCAGTGGACGTGAGATAGAGGTACAAATATGTGAACAGATTATGGAACGATGTAGGAGCAACAAGGTGGTGATGATAGGGGATTTTAATTTTCTCAACAGTGACTGTGATTCACTTAGTGTAAGAGGTCAAGATGGAGCAGAATTTGTAAGGAGCATCCAGGAGAGTTTTCTAGAGCAGCATGTAAATAGTCCAACTCGGGAAGGGGCGATACTGGACCTGGTGTTGGGAAATGAGCCCAGCCAGGTGGTTGATATTTCAGTAGAGGATTACTTTGGGAATAGTGATCACAATTCCATATATTTTAGAATACTCATGGACAAAGACAAGAGTTGTCCTAAAGGAAGAGTGCTAAACTGGGGGAAGGCTAACTATACCAAAATTCAGCAGGAGCTGGGGAACTTAGATTGGGAACAGCTGTTTGAAGGTAAATCCACATTCAATATGTGGGAGGCTTTTAAAAAGAGGTTGATTAGAATTTAGGAGTGGTATGTTCCTATGAAAATAAGGGATCAAAATGGCAAAGTTAGGGAACCATGGATGGCAGGTGAAATTGTGAGACCAGCTAAGAGGAAAAGGGATACATACATAAGATCTAGGTTACTGAAGACAGACAAAGCTTTGGAAGAATATCAGGAATGTGGGACCAATCTGAAATAAGGAATTAAGAGGGTTAAAAGGGGTCATGAAATATCTTTAGCAAACAGGATTAAGGAAAATCCCAAAGTCTTTTTTTCACATATAAGGAGCAAGAGGTTAACTAGAGAAAGGGTTGGCCCACTTAAGGAAAAAGGAGGAAAATTATGCTTGGAGTCAGAAAAAATGGGTGAGATTTTTAATGAGTACTTTGCATCGTTATTCACCAAGGAGAGGGACATGATGGATGTTAAGGTTAAGGATAGATCTTTGAGTACTCTGGATCAAATTGGCATAAGGAGGGAGGAAGTCTTGGGTATTCTAAAAGGTATTAAGGTAGACAAGTCCCCAGGTCCAGATGGGATCTATCCCAGTTTACTGGGGGAAGTGAGAGAGGAAATAGTTTGGCCTTTAATAGATATCTTTGCAACATCCTTGAACATGGGTGACGTCCCGGAGGACTGGAGAATTACTAATGTTGTCCCCTTGTTTAAGAAGGGTAGCAAGGATACTCCAGGTAATTATAGACCTGTGAGCCTGACGTCAGTGATAGGTAAGCTGCTGGAGAAGATACTGAGAGATAGGATCTATTCCCATTTGGAAGAAGATGGGCTGATCAGTAACGGGTAGTGTTGTTTTGTGTGGGGAAGGTCATGCCTTACAAACCTAATAGAATTCTTTGAGGAGCTGACAAATATTGATTGATGGGGGAAGGCCTGTAGATGTCACATTCATGGACTTTAGTAAGGCGGTTGATAAGATTCCCCATGATGGGCTGATGGAGAAGGTGAAGTCGCACAGGGTCCAGGGTGTTCTAGCTAAATGGGTAGAGAACTGGCAATAGTGGTAGAAGGGAGTTTCTCAAAATGGAGACCTGTGGCTAGTGGTGTTCCACAAGGATCAATGCTGGGACCACTGTTGTTTGTGATCTACGTAAATGATTTGGAGGAAGGTATCGGTTGCCTGATTAGCAAGTTTGCAGATGACACCAAGATTGGTGGAGTAGCAGATAGTGAAGGGGACTGTTAGAGAATACAGCAGAATATTGATAGATTGGAGAAATGAGTAGGGAAATGGCAGATGGAGTTCAATCCAGGAAATACGAGGTGATGCATTTTGGAAGATCCGATTTAAGAGCAAACTACACAGTAAATGGAAAAATCCTGGAGATAATTGACATACAGAGAAACATGGGTGTTCAGGTCCATTGTTCCCTGAAGGTGGCAACGCAGATCAGTAAAGTGGTCAAGAAGGCATATGGCATGCTTTCCTTCATTGGATGAGATATGAAAATTTTCATATGAACAGAACTGAGCAGTGCAATAGTGGGTTGGGAGTAGAAGATGGCAGAGGATTTAAATAAACCTTTCCAAACATTATAATGTATTTTATGCGAGAGGTCATGTTCTGATCAAATAATGGAACAGGCTCAAGTGGCTGGGTTAGCTGACTTATATAGGAGTGGTTAAATTCAACACTGTTCACCAGCAGTCTCAAAAAATATTTTGGTGGAAAGTACATTCACCTTGGTGAGTGGTGATGGGGTCTTATGTCCCTGGAAATGCAACTATTCTCTCAATCCCCCTTCCCATCACCACCATCACCAGCAACTGTGCATTCTGCTTTGTAGGAATTGGAAGTTGATGCACATTGTTAACACTATCAAAACCCAATATTTGTCCAGGTAAAAGAGTTGATGATGTCAGCTTCCCTCTATGTTATCATAAAGGTCTACTTCACCAAGAGGCTGAGCTCTGTTGACAGGATGGGAGAGAAATCAAATTGTCAAAACAGCATTTTCTCAAGATAAAGCACCATACTTAGCTCTTCTGCACTCTAGTGCAGCAAATCTTTAGCATTTGAGATGTGAAATATTTTCCACAGCAGAAAATTTCCTATTTTGAGTAGCTGTGTATTCCAGTGGGTGAAACAATCACATTCACATGTTAGACATTTGCAGTTGACAGAGTGTGAGGGAGTCAGCAGCAACAGCTTGCATTTATCCTGTTCCTTTAATTCAGGAAAAAAACTTATCAGGGTCCAGACAAAAAAAAGTTTATAAAGTGTCAGAGAGAGAATTTCAGAGATTAAAGCCTGGGTGGCTGAAGGCACAGTTACCATTGTTGAGGCCAAGGGAATAGGGTATAAAGTATTTATGTTTTGAGTTTGTATTTATCTTTCCTGTTGCGGATGAAATGCTGTACTACTAAGGGCAAAGTGAGAATATTACAGAGTTCTTGGAGATAAGTTGGCAAAATTCACAGAGATAGTCAATAGCAAGGCTATGAATGAATTAGATTAGATTAGATTCCCTACAGTGTGGAAACACTCCCTTCAGCCCAACAAGTCCACACCGACCCTGTGAAGAGTAACCCACCTCCCTCTGACTAATGCACCTAACACTATGGACAATTTAGCTGGACAATTCACCTGACTTGCACATCTTTGGTATGAACATAAGGATAAAAACGTTAAACTTGAAGCATGTGGGTCTCCTAAGTCAGTGATTGCAGGTATGATTGCTAAGTGGGACTGGATACAGGGCTTGGATACTGGTAGCAGTAATTTGGATGAGCTAAAGTTTATAGAAGAACTTTTAAGAGAATACTGGAACCACAAAGACAGCAATGAGGGATTCTTCAGCAAGTGAGTAAAATGGCAGAGGCAACACATGTTGCAAGATGGAATTGTGATGCCAAATACATGGAGTTGGAAGCTCAGAGCAGGGTCATATTGGATGCCAATGCTGCAAACAATGGGTTTGGGGATTAAATGGGTACCAAAGGTACAGATGTTTTGGCAGGAAATGAGTACATTGATTTCCCAGGAGGGGGATTTCATGGCTTATCCAGAACTAAATATTGCACAAAAGCCGAGGCAATGGTTGGGTAGAGACAGGCAAAGCTGACTATCGTTGACAAACATGTGGACTCTGGTCCTATGAAAATAATGAGTAATTCACTTAAACTAACTGGAATCATTTTATGGTAACCATTGATTGTTAAGTGAGGATTCTGGTTTGTAAGGTAAGTGCAGAGGCAGTGGTTGTCAGGTACTGAAAGATGAAAAAGTTCACTGAAGTAGGGAATAAAGGTTGTTTTAGAGGCCAGAGTCTGCAACCACAAAAATTTGACATCTTTTCGCTTTTCATACACCAAAAACAAAGAAATATTTTGCATTTGAAATGGGAAAACTAGAAAGTTTTAACAGGATATGGTGCAAATGTAGTTAGTTTGTCCTTAGAAAACAGTTGAGGAATGATTAAATTAAATTAAGTAAAGAGTTACTCAATATTGTTTAGGATATTAAAGACATTGTCAAAATCCTGAAAAAACTATTCAATGGACTCCATATTTATCTTAAGCACTCCCAACTACTTCAACCCCAGAACCCCAAGACCTTGTCCAACACCCATCTTTCTGCACCATCACTCATGATCTCCTGATCCAATGCTCAAGACCTGAACCCCACACCACTTTCCCCCCCAACCCCCACTCCCCAATATGTGAAACCCTCTTCACTTGCTCCGGACTAGAATCCCCCTCTCCACATTCCCCTGCTCTAGACTTGACAAACCCCTTTTCCTGCATTGGACCCACTTCTGGTTCTTCACCACCACCCACCCCATGCTTCAGACCCAATCTACCTTTGACAGGTCCCCCTTTCCCCGCTTCAGATTTTTCTGCATCTAAACACACACACAGACAAAGACCCTATCCATCTCCCTACTATCTCTTAGGACCCAGTGCTACAGTATCACTGTCACCAGATCTGGCACACCTGGAGCCCAACTGATCCCACTATCCCTCTACTCCCACTACCACATTCTACTCCAGGACCCAATACCCACCCTACTCTAATCTTATCAGATCCATAGCTCCACCCATTCAAATGTAGTATTGTTTACCTGGCGCCCTCGCTGCTTTAGTCCTGGCATCCTACCCACCTGATTCGCAATGCCTCCCAACTTGGCATCCACCCATCTGGTATGCATCCCTCACATCCCTACCTCCTTACCCATTTCACCTTCTATGCATTTGGCATACACTTGGCACTCTTTTTCACCTGGCATCCTACCCCATCCACTTGCCATCCTACCCACCTTAACGTAATTGTTGTCACTCTACCCCCAACCCATCTGACAATCTACTTACCAAGTACCCTACATCCCCGACCCACCTGGTCCCTGACCCTCACAACTCCCTCACCTTACACTTACCTTATGTACTTACTTTGTGTCAACAACTGACAACGTGGTTGCCTGTGGTTCTGGACTTTTCCATTTCAGAAGATGGCAGCTGACTGCTGCGAAAACAGGAGGGTGGTCTGACATCTCCCAACAGTCTGCATGACAAAAAAACTGTCCGAATGAAAGTACAACTCTACAATTCTCAAGGAGCCCTGATAGAATATTCTCTCAGCAACTTGGAGCTCCCTTCCTTTTTTGGAGATTGCCACTCCTGAGAAAATCCTAACCTCCATTTCTGACAAATTAGCTATCAACTAATATTCATTGTAAGTGCACTGACTCCCACAACTATCACATCGAAACATCCTCCCATCCCTCCTATCTCCTCAGTTCCTATATCCCAGTCATTTCTATTCTGATGACATTAACTTTCAGTGCATTGCTTCTCAGATATATCCTTTTTATCCTTAACCAAGGATTTTACTCCCCATTGTGGTTGACACAGACCTAAACTATGTCTGCTATATTTTTGCTTTCACACTCGCGTCTCCCCCCCAAGCACCATGAGATAGTTCCTCCATCATCACACCATATCTGTGTTCAACAAATCATTTTCCATTAAGTTGAGTATGATGCCACACCAAACACATTTTCCCCTCCCCTTTCAGTATTCCGAATAGGCCATTCGCTCAGTAATATCCTTGTCCATTTCTGAGTCAGTGTTTACACCCTATTCCTTTCCCATGTCAAATACAGGACACCTGTCCCTTTACTCTTTTCTCCTCATTATCCAAAGCCTGAAACACTCTTCCAGACCCATGGCAATTTACATGCACTTTTTCCATATTAGTTTATTGATTTTGTTGTTCATAATATGGTTTCCTCTACATTGGGAGACCAAACACTGATTTATTGTCCACTCTACTCAACACCAGTGGCCTGTATTTAACTCTCCATCTTGCTGTCATGCTGACATTTCTGTCTATTAGCCCTCTTCCACTGAGTTTCAACAATTTCAGAAATTCTGTCACATATTTTGTTTCCTTTTTCTCACTAGTTTCAGTTTCATTTCATTTTCAGCCAACTATATAGCTGCTGTGGTTTTGTTTTCTTGTTTGTTGTTGCTCCATCTTCATTTCCCTTATTCCTGAAGAACTAACCATTCAGTTTCTCCCGTCTTCCACCCTATCACAGGCCATCTGTTTGAGATTACCCCGTCCCCGACCCAACCCATTACATTTCGAATATCTCCAGTTTGTTGAAAGTCCACATCTGAAATTTTAATTCTGTTTTTCTCTCTCTACACAGATGCTGTCAGAACCTGTTGAGTTTCTCCACCATTTTCATAATTTTATTTCTGCCTGGCTTCATTAGCTTGAGATCCACATGGATTTAATTTAATTCGTAATGCTTTCATAAGATGAGGCATTAATTGCAACAAGATATAAATGTTTGGACTGAGAAGTAGCATTTGGATAGAAGTAAAAAAATTGGGGATGCTGGATATCAGAGTCATGGGAGTCAAAACATTAACTGTTTCCTCTGCACAGATACAGAATTTCTCTGGCTATTTGTGTTTTTGCTTGTCTCAATAACATTCAGATGTGGAATTGCTCATTTGGAGGTAGTGTTAGAATTTACCTATAAAATTAATACAGTTGGCATTATAGTCTCCATTTTATTTTCTCTCAACAATTCAACCTAAATGCACAATTGGGTTACAGCCCCATCTGGTGGAATGCACAGGGAAGCTCCTTCATTTCAAATTTGTATGCTAAATTATAAAAAGCAGAAGTTACTAATTTCTGCTACTAACACTTACTGTGAACCCGTACTCTGGATCTATCTCCCATCTCTACAGCCTGTTTTCTGCGACCCCTGTGATCTCTAACCTTGCTCACCCTCTTAACCTTCCACTGATCTTCTCTTCTGTTTGACTTGCTTCTCCCCAACATTTTTGACAGTATAAAACCCCTAACATTTCTACCTTTCTTCAGTTCCTAGGAAGAGTTATATTGGACTTGAAAATTTAACTTTGTTTCTTCCTCCACATCCAGAGCTGCTGAGTCTTTATGCACTTGTTTACATTACACTTTTCCAGCATCCACAGTGTTGTGCTTTTTTTAAGGTAGGTTTGGACTGAGATAAAATAGAATGAACCAAGCTATTTAACAAAATGTGAAAGATTGCAATGCACAGTACAACAAATAATATCCCATCCATCCCAAAAGAGAGAATTCCATCTTCTGTCACATCTCTGGATTTGGCTTCACTATTTCTTTTCATGCCTGGTCTTGAGAGTTTGACTATTTCAAACTATTTCGCAAAGTATTTACTTGCATTTTCTCAACTTTGAAAAATCCCTATTGATGTCTACCCAAACAATCTGATCTTAAATTTTCAACCAAAACCTTTACATTGAAATAATCTATTTCTTAATCATTTCCGAACTAAATCCTTTCTCCAGGAGAAATGTTTTCACACATTTAATTTCAAGAAGAACTTCCGTGAAATGAGAAAAATAAGCATTTTTCCAAGCTGTCTGGATTTCCCCAAGCAAAACAAAAGATCAATTTTTCTCATTCTTACTCAATTGTGTTTGGATAGAAGATGGTAAGATATCAACTTTGTATTCTTGTAAGTGACTTGCAGGCTGTGACTGAAATGTAGAATGGACACCCTCACCACCCCCATCCTTCATGTTTGTCTGCTGTCCCTGTGTCCTCAATGACTTTTCAGCCTCTCCTATTACTATTCATTCCCTTTGCATAACTGGTAATGTTTTCCATTTACCTCCTGAGTCCATGGCTTTGTGAATTACCAGGCCTTTAATGGTCAAACTGCCTCCCCATGTTGAGATCGGAATGATTGTCATTTGCAAACCACCACCCTGTCCCACAAATCCACATCCTTCCCATAGGATATGAGATCTCACTTTTCTATCTTTTATTAACTCATAGCCATACAACCTTTTTTTATCACAGACAAAGGCCATTCGGTCCATTGTACTTACACCCATCAATGAAGATCTGACGACAGAAGTCCCATTTACCAATTTTTGGCATGTAACCCAGGAGGTTATAGCAAGACGAGTGAATATCTAAATACTGCCCCAATGTTATGAGAGTTCTGACTTAACTGTGAACTTCCTCAGCCCATGTCTTGCTGAATTAAGTAACGTTTGTGACATACATATGCCAGACAATGACCATCTCCAATAAGTGACAACCTAACAAATGCACCTTTACATTCAATGGAAGTGGTGAAGACTGGTACAATTACAACATTTAAGAGGCATCTGGGTGGGTATATGAATAGGAAGGGTTTAGAGGAAAATGGCCCAAGTATTGGTGAATGGGACTAGATTAGGTTAGGATACCTGATCGGCATGGATGAGTTGGACCACAGGGTCTGTTTCTGTTCTGTACATCTCTAGGACTCTATGATTGCCATCACTGAATCCCCAACTATCAACATCCTGGAGATAGGTTGGTGAGTCTTGGGGACTCACCGTATAAATATTGTGGCTAACAGAGCAAGTCAGAGGCTGGGGATCCTTCAGTTAGTAACTCACCTCGTGTCTGCAATCTGCAGCTCCCCACTTGTCTGATGAGTGTAACTATAGCACCAGACAAGTAGCTTGACACCATTCAGGAAAAAGCAGCCCACTGGATTGGCACCACATCCACAAACACCCACTCCCTCTATAATCAATGCTCAGTAGCAGCAATGTGTACTATCCACAAGATGCACTGCAGAAATTCACCAAAAATCATGGAACAATACCTTCCAAACCCACTATTATTTCATAGACTCATAGGATACAATCCCTAGGGTGCAGAAGGGGGCCATTTGGCCCATTGACTCTACACTGCCCCTCCAATAAACAACACACCCAGACTCAGACCCCTACCATATCCCCATAACCTCACATTTACCATGGCTAATCCACTCAGCCTGCACATTTTTGAATATTACAGGACAACATAGCATGGCCAATCCACCTAAACTGCACATCTTTGGATTGTGGGAGGAAACCAGAGGACTTGGAGGAAACCCACACAGACCCAATTGAATATGCAAACTCCATGCAGACAGTTACCCATGGCTGGAATTGAGCCTGGAGTCCCTGGTGCTATGAGGTGGCAGGGCTAGCCACTGAGCCACCGTGCCATCCCAATCTAGAAGAACTAGGGTGGCAGATACATAGAGACACCACCATGAGTAAGTTTCCTTCCAAACCACTCACCATCTTGACTTGGAAATATGTCGCCACTTTTTCAGTGTCTCAGGATCAAATTCCTGGAATTCCCTCCCGAACAGCATTATGGAAATGTCAACAGCACATGAACTGCAGTGGTTCAAGAAAGCAGTTCACAGTGACCTTCTCAAGGACAACTACAGATGGTTAATAAACGCATCTCCCACATTCATGAGTGAATTTAAAAACCAACCTTTCAA
The DNA here is from genome assembly GCF_004010195.1 of Chiloscyllium plagiosum. NCBI lineage: Eukaryota > Metazoa > Chordata > Chondrichthyes > Orectolobiformes > Hemiscylliidae > Chiloscyllium > Chiloscyllium plagiosum. The sequence continues at coordinate 78,216,206 of NC_057712.1, forward strand.
TTGTGAGTTCCAGGTTCCCTCTGCCCTCTGGTGAAAAACAATTCACCTCGACTCTCACATTAGCCCTCTATTTCTTACCTTAAAACAAAGTTCAGTGACTATTGACCCTTCTATTAATAGAAAAAGTGCTGTTCTATCCAGCTATTTATGCCTCTTACAATGTTACACATGTCTTTCAGATCTCACCTCAATCTTCACTGCTCCAAAGAAAACAACTCCAGCCTCTCTAGGTTTTCCTCATAGCTCAGACCCTCCGGCCTAGTTCACATCCTGGTAAATCTCTGCTGCACCCTCTCTTGTGTAATCATATCTTTCCCATAATGTAGTGAACAAAATAAGTGAACTGCCTACAATACTCCAATTGTGGCCTAAACATTTTCTCTTCCAGTTCCAGCATACCTTCCTTGCCCCTGTATTTTATGTCTTGGCTAATAAAAATATGTATCTCATATACCTTCTTAACCACCCTATCGACCTGCCCCAGTACTTTCTTTCCCATATGTGTTTATGTGAACACCAAGGCCCCTCTGATCCTCAGTAAATTCCAGGATCCGTAGGCATGATATTACTTACCTGGTCTTGCTAAGATGCATCCTGTAATCCAGGGCAGGTAGTGCTAAGTGTTTTGTAAAGACTGCAGTGTATAGAGTTAGCTCAAGACTGTTGCTTTCAGAGAATGAACAATATAAAGTTGGACAATTTGTATCATCCAAAATAACAGGGCCGAAAGGGGAAGGATACGTACCCTCTCACCCCTCCGCTTTAAATAAGATCAGCTGTAAGTCAGGAATGTGTGGCAGTATAAGCACGCAGAATTGATCTTGTTACATCTGGAAAAAGTACCATGAGTTGATGCATGGTGCAAAATGCACGAAGAATGGACCCATTCCACCAACTTGCCAAAATGATTAATATAGCCTGAAGAGTAAGAAAATATTTATCATGACAGTGACACATAATTCAGAGAAAAGCTGGTTTTAAAACAATCAAAGTGGTTCTGATGAGGGGGTAAAAATTAAAGTTCAAGGAATTTTTATTTGGGACAATTAAAGGCAATGGTGGGAGAAGGGGGAGCTACTTAATAAGATGTAACCACAAGGTGGCTACAGGTGAAAGGAGAACTGGGGATTCTTTGAAAAAAAATTAATCTGTTGCTGTAATTGTATGTGTCATAAGCACCAAGGTAGAGTATAACTCACCAAAGGATGATAGGAAAATTGCATTGCAGAACCAAAAGAGAAGGATGTAAAGGAAAGGGAAAGCAAAAAAGTAGAAGATATCAAGGAAGGAATAAGCCAGAGCAAAGAGACACCCACCATTCGAGATGGGGGAATCGTCACAACTAGTGATAGGGCAATGAATCCTGGCATCTGATGTTTGCCCCTTTGGTCACATACCTTCTGTTTCCAAACCAGAGACATCGACAATATGAGGGCACTTCTTGATCCCTGTATCCATACATAAGACCCCAAAGTTTGATAATAATAGTTCTAATAGTTTTAATGTGTTATCTGTGATATGCAGTCAAGAAAGTATTGAACCAAAGTTTAGGAATAAATAGATTAATTTAAAAATGAGTTGTGCAAAGTCAAAAAGGATATTTCCTTCTCAAACTGGGTACAGCTAGAAATTGTGAACCCTTTAGAACTGAATATTTCGAGTGTTTTCTGTGTAGAATGAGAGCTCATCTAATTGCTGTTATTAGAAATAGGACACTATTCAGCACAGCCTGAAGAGAGGGGCTCTCTGCCAATAATCAGAACCTGGCTGTGAAATCCATTTTTAATTTGACATTTGAAAAGTTTAAAGAGATGTTTTGGTGTTCCTTCTCCCTCATACACCTGCCATGACACTATTTTCAAACAGAAGGGCTTTGTGATCCCAATCACTATTTTGTTCTTGCCCTCCAATTTGCCAATTCTAGGAAATTCAAGATGATTGATTGTCTCCCACGCTGTATAAGTTTCTGACCCCCATTTGAGTGGGATCCAGAAGACTACTGGAAACTCCCATTTTGATGCAAAAAATGACAAGGTAGAATTGAATTGATATAGCCAGACTTTCGCAGCAAATCTGACTTTGGGAACTATTCAATAATATTTGTGTTGTAATGTTAATTTTCAAAAGAGAAGGGAAGTTGAAAGAAAATCTTCAGATTTTGCTTTGAATGTAATGTTGTTGAGACACTCAGTGGAATTTGTGGGGAAAAAAGAAACCTCCCATAATGGAGCTGTAGACATTAAAAATCTATTCAATATTTGTAATAACAGAGAACAATATTCACGTGTTATGAATGCAATAAAATGCAAATATATTCCCTTGCATTAGTAGGAGTTCTGGTATGGAATTTAGCTTTCACAGGAACCCTACGACATCCTCTCAGAGTTGACAGTGGTTTTGCTTTTGACAGCTTTCTGTTGAGTATCTTAATGCATAAGATAGCATGCAAATGAGTACAGACTGCAGACATTTGTTCAAAACCAGTGCATTTACTAGTTAGCTCCAGTGAGAAGGCATACGATGATTAGATATTCAAGCTGCTTGTTAAATGGTACTTTAATGATTTATTGATAATGTCTATTCATTCTTACTTTTAAAGTAAATTTTATTCCATGATCAAAAATCTGTTGTTATTTTTCAAAATGATTTACAGTGAAATATCTTTTATCAACAGCTGATATTCTCTCTATGACAATGAATTTGTTTGGTGAACCAGAAATCCTGAGAAGGATGATTGCATTTTATCAGAGGAATATAATCCATTAAACTGTTCGAAGGGCAACTGTAAATATATTTTATCTATTTCCTGTAGCTGTAACACAGCACTGCCTGAGGCTTGATCAATCTTCTTTTCATTGTAGTCATCAAATGTGTATAGAATAGGTTCACCGTTTTTATACAGTGCAACCTGAACACTTTTGCCTTTGACATGGAGGTGATAGGAGAAATAGTAGATGCCTGGTACCTGACATGTAAAAACTCCTGTTTTTGGATCATAGACATTGGCTTGATTGTACAGTACTTGGTCAAAAACTATTGGCATTCTTGTTGTAGGATATGGTGTAGAGAGAATGGCTTTAAAACCTTGATCAGGATTTGGCATTGATTGGATTACAATTTCTCCTGCTGGGCCTGGGGGTCCAAGTGAACCTGGTGGGCCTGGTGGACCAGGGATGCCTGGAGGTCCCCGCAGCTCTGCATCACTGGACGTTTCCATATCTTCTCTCAAAAGGGTTCCAGAGGTGAAAGGGCGGGAACGGCCTGGTGGACCTCGTCTTCCTGGATCTCCTCTCATACCTTTCTGTCCTGGAGGACCTCGAGTCCCATTTGGACCTTGTTCACCTATATTGCCAGCAGGTCCCCTTGCTCCATAATTACCTTGAATCCCCAGTGGCCCTTGAAGACCAGGAGTGCCTTGTATTCCCATTTCGCCGGTTCTACCTGTGGGTCCTTTATCTCCTTGTGGGCCAGGTGGCCCTTCGTTTCCTGGTAATCCTGGGATACCTTCTTCTCCTAGAATTCCTGATTTTCCTGGAGCACCTGTTGGTCCTTCGTCACCTTGTAATCCAGGAATTCCTGGCTGGCCTATGTGGCCGGGTTCGCCTGGTCGTCCTGGATTACCGTCTTCACCTGGAGGACCAGGCAGACCTGCTGATCCAATTGACCCTGATAACCCTGTGGATCCTGCAATACCAGTTTCTCCATCTATTCCTCGAACTCCCTTCTCACCAGCAATGCCATCCATACCTCTGGGACCAGGTTCACCTTTAAGGCCTGGAAAACCTGGTTTTCCAATAGCTGGTTTTCCAGGAATACCTGGCACACCTTCTGGACCTGGAGACCCAATGCTCCCAGGAAGCCCCACAAGCCCTGGTTTCCCATCTGCTCCTGGCATTGCAATTGATATACCAGGTGACCCCTCTGCACCTCTTTCACCAGATAGACCAGCAGCTCCAGGTCTACCATGTTCTCCATTTTCACCTTTCTCTCCTGAAATACCATGAATACCGGGAATTCCTGGTAGACCTGCAATTACTTCTCCAAGGGTTCCTGGCTCACCTTGTGGCCCTGGATAACCTTTTGGGCCTGTAAGGCCAGGAGGGCCAAATTCAGCGTCACCTTTTTCTCCACACTGACCTGGATATCCTGGTTCTCCAATGATTCCCCGTTCACCGTGTGGTCCTGGAGATCCTGGAAGGCCCTGTGGACCTGCCTCACCATCCATGGCTTTTGTTCTACTTCCAGGAGGACCAATAGGTCCGGGGGATCCATGGGGTCCTGCTTCTCCTTGAGGTCCTATATCACCAGTTGACCCGCAAATTCCTCTTTCACCCATTCTTCCTGGTGTTCCAGGTATTCCTGGCTGTCCTGCATAAGATAGTCCTGCTATTCCTGGTTGTCCAGATGGTCCACACATGCCCGGAGGGCCTATTGTTGTAGCACCTTTTGCACCAGGTGGACCTCTTGGTCCTGGTAAACCTGGTGGACCTCTGATACCTGTAAAAAAGAAATAGGCATCAATTACAGTTTAATAAAAAAAGTGTTCCATGTTTTGTCACTTTATCTTCTTGAAGCTTCTTAATTAATCTTTCACAGTGGTAAATGCATTGGGAATTCAAGACGAATGGTTAGAATGTGGAACTTGCTCCTTTTGGGAGATTTTGAGGAAATGTACATTCTTTCATAAAATATGGGCATCACTAGCAAGGATATTTTTCAGGTCTATGGTAACATAATAGTTAACCAACATAATTTGAAGGTCAGAGTTGAGAGTGTGGTGCTAGAAAAGCACAGCAGATCAGGCAGCATCCTGATGAAGGGCTCTTGCCTGAAAGGTCGATTCTCCTGCTCCTTGGATGCTGCCTGACCAGCTGTGCTTTTCCAGAACCACACTCTTAATTCTGATCTCCAGCATCTGCAGTCCTCCCTTTCTTCTAATTTGGAGGTCAGACAGCATCCAAGGATCTCCTCTATATAGGGGAGACAAAATGCTGACTCAGGGAACGCTTCCTGGAGCATCTGTGTTCTGCAGCACTAATCAACCCGACCTTCTAGTTGTCATCCATTTTAATTACCCCTCCCACTCCCCTGGCAACATGTCCATCCTTGGTCTCCTCCACTGCCAGAGTGAGGCCAAATGGAAACTGATGAAGCAACACCTGACGTTTCACTTGGGGAGCTTACAACCCAATGGCCTCAATATTGACTTGAGCAGCTTCAAAGTCTCTCCACTCCTAGCCTTATGCCATGCCCAGACCCTCCCAGCCCCTCCTTACTTCCCTGACCTGTCCGAACCTGTCCATCTTCCCACTCACCTATCCGCTCCACCCTTTGCACTGACCGATCACAATAAACCCCTACCTGCTTCCACCTATCTCCATCCCTCCTATCCTTCTCCCAGCTCCATCTTCTTTCCTCTATTTAATTCTGGCCTCCCCTCCCCTCCCTCCACAGTTCTGACAAATGGCTTTGGCCCAAAATGTTGACTTTCCTGCTCCTTGGATGCTGTCTGTCCTGCTGTGTTTTTTTCAGCTTCCCCTGTATTAACTCTTGCTTCCAGCATCTGCATTGTCTACAAATACAATTTGGAAGTCCTTACTAATACTCCAAATTTCAAATCCCATCATGTCAGCTGGGGAATTTAAGATAATTATATAAATTCAATAGAAAGAACTAGCTTGGAAACGGTAATTAGGCAATGACTCGATTTCTATCTGAAAGCAAATCTGCCTTCCTTATCTGGTCTGATCAAAAGGTGAATCTAATCTTCAGCAATGCAGTTGAACTTTAATAATTTGTAGTTGTTTCAAAACTCAGGACTACAGTGACTTTAAAAGTATTTCACTGGGGGCAAATTGAGGGCTATTTCCAGTGCTCACAACCCATGAATGAATTAGGTGAAAAAAGGTTGGGTAAACATCTAAGAGAGAAAGAAATAGAAGGTTATGCTGACTGGGCTGATGGATGAAGTGAAGAGTGAGGATGGTTCTGTTCAGAAGAAGGAATTGACATGAAGAAATTGGTCTGAATGGCCTGATCCTGTACCATAAATTTTACTTCATTCCAAGGTTAGCCATCTAGTCAAGCATTTTACATTTATAAGTTAATATATGGCAATATAATGGCCTATTGGACAACCTCCAAAACCTATTAATGTTTGAGGTATGAATATCCAAAATGGATTTGGGAAAGAGACATCATTTTGGATAGTTGACAGGGTACATTTGATAAGACAGGGATCAGAATTTTATGGTGAGCAAAATCACATTAGTACACACCATGGAAGAGATGCACTGCAGAAATACACCAAATCTGAGTAGACACCAAGACTATTACTATCAAGGACACGATCACATGCAAGTTCCCCTTGTAGCTACTCACCATCTTGACTTGGAAATATATTTCCTTTTCTTCAGTGTTTCTAGGCTTTTGACAATGCCTCACATGGTGAGATTGATAAAGAAGGTGAAAATCCATGGAAACCACGGTAATTGGGCAAATTAGATCCAACTGCTTGCTGGCAGGAAGCAGAAGGTGATTTTCAAAGATTATTTAAGCCTGTGTCTGATGACTCATCACTGGTTAAATGTCATATCCCTCGCAATTTGTAGTGAACATTAATGACTTAGACATGAATGTAGGAGGTTTGATCAGTAAATTCCTAGATGACAAATAAATTTCCTCACTAAATAAAATAATGAGCCACAACCTACAGGATGACATAGACAGACTGGTCAGGTGGACAGAACTTTGGAATTTAATCCTGAAAAGTGTGAGGAGATGCATTTTGTGGGGGCCAGCAAGGCAAGGGAATGTACAATGAATGGTAGGATCCTTGGAGTTACAAAAGATCAGTGGAACCTTTGTGCGCATGTCCAAAAGTCCTTAAAGACAGCAGAACAGTTGGATAGGGTGGTTGAAGGCATAAAAAATACTTTCCTTTGTTAGTTCAGACGTTGAATACAAGATCAAAGAGATTATGATGGAACTGTGGAAGATGTTAATTTGGACACAACTGGAGTAATATGTGCAGTTCTGGTCACTGTAACAAGAGGGATTTAAATACATTGGAGAATGTGCAGAAGAGATTCACCAGGATATTGCCTGTGCTGGCACATTTCAGCTATGAGAGGGACCAAATAGATTGGGGTTATTTGTCTTAGAGCAGAGAAGCTTAGAGGGACTTATTAAGATAGACAAAATTATAAAGGGCATTGACAGGGCACATAGTAAAACTTTTCCTTTTGAAGCAAATATTAATGAATGTTACAAATGTTTGTCTAAGTAACAGTTAAAGCATTAACTGGAATTATTGAAGAAACAGTTGAACTTGATGGCTGATCTAAGAAATAGCCCATTTTACAACTTGCCTTGTGAATGTAGAAAACAATTCTCACGTATAATGTGAACTCTCTCCTCCACAACACAGCAAGTAGAAACCAGACTACGAATAGATTGAATTGCACAAACCTGGAATATTTAGTTTTACTTCCATATGTATAAATGCAAGACAAAATCCATAAGAAAATAATTAATAGGGGTTGGGAAAACAGGACATGTGGGGTAGGGGACATTGGGGACGATGGTCATACTAGACAAGATTCCTTAATCGCTTTTGTTAATTCTTTCAGGGCTTTTAAATGACTTGTAACTAAAAGATCAAGGGCGACATTTTAAAATCAAACACCCAATAAGTAAGGTGTCAGTAATTTATTACAAATAGAAAATAAGAACATAAAAATATAACTAGATCCATAAAAGAACAAAAGAAAGGGCTAAAGTAGAAAAATACAGAAAGATGTTCAAGTAAACAGGGGAACATCAGAACAAAAAGAAATATCAACTTTGTACCAGCAGATGGTGCTGTTGTATTTTATGACAGAAGCATACAAATTGGAATAGGAGTAGGAAATTTGACTCTCCAAGCCTGGTCTAACTTCAGCTTCACATTCCCACTCCAATCCTGTAACCTTTTGCCCCATTTCTTTCCAAGAATCTATCTAACTCTTGCTTAAGAATCTTCAAATATTATGATTCCACTGCTTTTGAGAGAGTTTCAAAAACATTATCATTTTTAAAAGAAAAGGACAATTCAACTCATTCCAAAATGGGCAACCTGTGATTTTTAAACAGTAGTCCCGAGTTCAATGTTCTCCCATAACAGGAAACATCTTCACCTCAGCCACATTGTCAAGACTTCTCAGGATCTTATCTGTTTCAATGAAGTCACCACTTGCTATTCTAAACTCCAGCAGATACAAGACTAGCCTGTTCAACCTTTCTCATAAGACAACCCACCCATTCCATGTATTAGTCAATAACCCGACTCTGAACAGTTTCGAGCCCATTTATATCCTCCCACAAATATGGAGATACATTTCCTACACAGTACTCCAGTTATATTCTCTACAGTGCCCTGTATGACTGAAATATTACCTCATTACTTTTGTATTCAGTTCTACTTTCAATAAATGTCAACATTACATGAGCTTTCATAATTAATTTCTGAAGTTGCATGATTTTTTCGTGATGCACTTTCGTGATTTATGCAGTAGGACATTCAGTTTCTTCAGCCTCGCAGAGCTTTGCAATCTCTGGGGCAGCTTGGTGGCTCAGTGGTTAGCACTGTTGCCTCACAGCACCAGAGACCGAGGTTTAGTTCCCACCTTGGGCGTTTGCACATTCTCCCTGTGTCTGCGTGGGTTTGCTCTGGTTTTCTCTGACAATCCAAAAGATGTGCAGGTCAGGTGAATTGCCCATAGTGTTTGGTGCATTAGTCATGGGTAAATGTAGGGACCTGGGGCTGGGTGGGTTACTCTGTGGAGTGTCAGTGTGACTTGTTGGGCCAAAGGGCCTGTTTCTGTACTGTAGGGAATCTAATCTCTCATCATTTAAACAGTATGCTTCATTGTTATTGCTTCCTGCCAAAATGGATAATTTCTCTATATTATACTGCATTTCCATTGTTTTTCCCACTTATCTAACCTAACTATGTCCCTTTGTAGCCACTTAATGTCCTTTTGACAACTTGCTTTTCTACCTGTCTTTGTGGATCATCATATTTAGCAACTATACCTTCATTCATAATATATACATAAATTGTAAAATGCTGAGGTCCCAGCACTGAAGCCTGTAGCACATCAGTTGTTACATCTTACCAACCAGAAAAAGATGCATGCATGCCTTTCTCTTGTTGTTGGAAGGAATCCTGAGGGACAGGATGTACATGGATTTGGAAAGGCAAGGACTGATTAGGGATAGTCAACATGGCTTTGTGCGTGGGAAATCATGTCTCACAAACTTGATTGAGGTTTTTGAAGAAGTAACAAAGAGGATTGATGAGGGCAGAGTGGTGGATGTGACCTACGTGGACTTCAGTAAGGCATTCGACAAGGTTTCCTATGGGAGACTGGTTAGCAAGGTTAGATCTCACGGAGTAAAGGGAGAACTAGCCATTTGAATACAGAACTGGCTCAAAGGTAGAAGACAGAGGGTGGTGGTGGAGGGTTGTGACCAGTGGAGTGCCACAAGGATTGGTGCTGGGTCCTCTACTTTTTGTCATTTACATAAATGATTTAGATGTGAGCATAAGAGATACAGTTAGTAAGTTTGTAGATGATACCAAAATTGGAGGTGTAGTGGACAGCGAAGAAGGTAACCTTAGATTACAACAGGATCTCGACCAGATGGCCCAATAGACTGAGAAGTGGCAAATGGAGTTTAATTCAGATAAATGTGAGGTGCTGCATTTTGGGAAAGCAAATCTTAGCAGGACTTATACACTTAATGGTAAGGTCCTAGGGAGTGTTGCTGAACAAAGAGACCTTGGAGTGCAGGTTCATAGCTCCTTGAAAGTGGAGCTGCAGGTAGATACGTTAGTGAAAAAGGCATTTGGTATGCTTTCTTTTATTAGTCAGAGTATTGAGTACAGGAGTTGGGAGGTCATGTTGCGGCTGTACAGGACATTGGTTAGGCCACTGTTGGAACATTGTGTGAAATTCTGGTGTCCTTCCTATCAGAAAGATGTTGTGAAATTTGAAAGGGTTCAGAAAAGGTTTACAAGGATATTGCCAGGGTTGAAGGATTTGAGCTACAGGGAGAGGCTGAACAGACTGGGGCTGGTTTCCCTGGAGCGTCAGAGGCTGAGGGGTGACCTTATAGAGGTTTGCAAAATTATGAAGGCATTTGGATGGGTATATGAATAGGAAGGGTTTGGAGGGATATGGGCCGGGTGCTGGCAGGTGGGACTAGATTGGGTTCTGATATCTGGTCGGCATGGACGGGTTGAGGTGAAGGGTCTGTTTCCATGCTGTACATCTCTATGACTCTATGACTTTATGCCTATTTCATGGGAAGAGTTGGCAGGCAGATGGAATAGAATAGAGAGACAAAGTGACATTATGTAAAGATAAACCCCAACAAAACGTTTTATCTCAGCTCCAGAGCAAGTGTTGAGATAGATGGAGAAGACAAACATGATACAAATAAAAACATAAGGAAGCAAAGTGCTGATAGACAGCTTATAGAGATAAGGGGCATTTCACTATATCGCTGCAGCACAAGGCAATTCTGAGCCACCTGGGAGTGACAAATATTTGAAAACCGGTGATGGCGAGCGGCAGGATGAGAAGAGAACAGAAATGGTCATGGGGAGGTTGGATTTCAAGCATATGTTTTAACAGGATAGCTCTCCAGTGGAATCCCTAGTGTCTGTATTGACTGAAGATAATTTCAATTATACCTAAAAGGCAATTGTTTAAATATCTCAGAGTGCAGAACATTTTCCTTAAGATTAGTGGGCGGCACGGTGGCACAGTGGTTAGCACTGCTGCCTCACAGCGCCAGAGACCCGGGTTCAATTCCCGCCTCAGGTGACTGACTGTGTGGAGTTTGCACATTCTCCCCGTGTCTGCGTGGGTTTCCTCCGGGTGCTCCGGCTTCCTCCCACATTCCAAAAAAAATGTGCAGGGTAGGTGAATTGGCCATGCTAAAATTGCCCCTAGTGTTAGGTAAGGGGTAAATTTAGGGGTATGGGTGGGTTGCGCTTCGGCGGGTGTGGACTTGTTGGGCCGAAGGGCCTGTTTCCACACTGTAACGTAATCTAATCTAATCTAAAAAAAAAAATTGTGAAACATATTCTAGAGGGATATGATCTTTTTAACTTCTGGTATGTAATTCTTAAGTACTTTAAGTTCCTTATTTTCTTTCCTGTTATACTTTCCCTTTCAGCACCTTCAGAGTTTGTTATGATCTGAATTTTATCTTAGACTGTCTCATTTACCCTCTAACCTCGAAATATTGCTCTTTCTTTGTCAGAATTTTACAGTCTCAGTCTCTTGTGAAATTGTAATGTGCCCATATTATAAACTTTAAAGTTGGATTATTATTGCAAGGCCAAGTGTTACCTATTATTCATGGAATCCCATCTATTCATAATAACTATACTCCTTCCGCTAAACAGGTAGCAGAAATAGAGATTGACATTGTAGAATGCTAGTTTTGATTATCAGTTTGGACTTAATTAACAGTAATTGTCCTTCAATAACTTATTCTCACTGCTGTTCAATTTACCTTCTCACTTTCAAGGATTCAATTTCTGTAAAAAAAAATTACTTGATCCCAGAATAAATACACATCAGAAAAATAATCTTTATTTTGATTTTTTTAAGCATTATTTATATATAATTGGCAGTACTTTCAATTTGGAGAGTTATCAAGAACATACAGTTGTATGATATTATGAATAGGTAACAAGTGCTGTCCTTGCCAGTGACACTCACATACCATGAACATAGAACATAAGAACTTGGAGCAGGAGCAGGCCATCTGGCCTTTCGAGCCTGCTCCACCATTCAATAAGATCATGGCGGATCTTTTCATGCACTCAGATCCACTTACCCGCACTTTCACTGTATCCCTTAATTCCTTTATTGTTAAAAAAAATCTGCCTTAGCTTTAAAAGTGTCAACTACTTCACTGGGCAAGGAATTCTATAGATTAACAACCCTCTGGGTGAAGAAGTTCCTTCTCAATTCAGTCCTAAATCTGCTCCCTCTTGAGGCAATGCCCTCTTGTCCTAGCTTCACCTGCTAGTGGAAACATGCTCTCTACTTCAATCTTATCTATTCCCTTTATAATTTTATATGTTTCGATAAGATCTTCCCTCATTCTTCTGAATTCCAATGAATATAATCCATCTACTCCGTCTCTTCTCATAAGCCAAACCCCTCAACTCCAAAATCAATCTAGTGAATCTCCTCTGCACCCCCTCCAGTGCCAGTACCTCATTTCTCAAGTAAGGAGACCAAAACTGCACACAGTACTCCAGGTATGGCCTCACCAGCACCCTGTACAGCTGCAACGTAACCTCCCTGCTTTTAAACTCAATCCCTTTAGCAATGAAGGACAAAATTCCATTTGCCTTCCTAATTACTTGTTGTACCTGCAGACCAACCTTCTGTGATTCATGCACAAGGGACACCCAGGTCCCTTGGCATAGCAGCATGCTGCAACTTTTTTTTTAACCCTTTAAGTGACAATCCTTTTTACTGTTACTCCTCCCAAAATGGATGACTTCACATTTATTAACATTGTATTCCATCTGCCAGACCTTTGACTACTCACTCAACATATCTATGTTCCTCTGCAAAGTTTCACAGTCCTCTGCACTTTGCTCTGCCACTCATCTTAATGTCATCTGCAAACTTAGACACCCTATACGTGGTCCCCAACTCCAAATCATCAATATTAATTGTAAATAATTGCGGTCCCAACTCCGATCCCCGAGGCACACGACTAGTAACCGATTGCCAGCTTGAGTAGCATTCATTTACCCCCATTCTTTGCTTCCTGTTTGTCAACCAATCCTCTATCCTTGCTAATACTCTACCCCTAACACCATGCATTCTTATCTTATGCAGCAGCCTCTAGTGCGACATCTGTTGGAAGGCCTTTTGGAAATCTAGGTACACAGCACCCACTGGGTTCCCGTTGTCCACCTTGGTTGTAATGTCTTCAGAGAATTCCAAAAGAGTTGTGAAGCATGACCTGTCCTTCATGAACCCATGCTGTGTCTGCCCAACGGGACAATTTCTATTGAGATGACCTGTTATTTCTTCCTTAATAATAGACCCAAGCATATTCCCCACTATAGAGGTTAAGCTAACCAGTCTATAATTCCCTACCTTTTGTCTACCTCCCTTTATAAACAGTGGTGTCACATTTGTGTTTTCCAATCTGCCCAAGAGTCCAGCGATTTTTGGAAAATTACCACAAGCGCACTTGCTATTTCTCCCGCCATCTCTTTTAGTAACCTAGGATGCATTCCATCAGCGCCAGGAGACTTAGCTATCCTTAGTTCCATTAGCTTGCCCAACACTAGCTCTTCCGTAATAATAAATGTTTCCAGGTCCTCACTTACCTTTGTCTCCTTGTGAATTACTGGCATGTTATTGGTGTCCTCCACTGTGAGGACTGATACAAAATACCTGTTCAATGTCTCAGCCATTTCATCATATCCCATAACTAAATGCCCCTTCTCATCCTCTAAAGGACCAACATTTACTTTAGCTGCTCCTTTTCGTTTTATACATTTATGGAAACTTTTGCTCTCTGTCTTTATATTCTATGTTAGTTTTTTTTTTCTCATGTTCTATCTTACTTTTCTTTATAGCTCTTTTTCCAATCTTCCAGTTTCATGCTGTTTTTGGCCACTTTGTATGCCTTCTCTATCAATTTGATAACTTCCTTTATTTTATTAGACACCCTTGGCTCATTACCCCTTTTCTTATAGTGCTTCCTTTTCACTGGAATATACTTTTGCTGAACACTTTGAAAAATTGCATTGAAAGTCCTCCAATGCTCATCAACTGTTTCACCATAAAATCTTTGTTTCCAGTCTACAATCTTTATTTCCAGTCTACTGAATAAAAATATTTTTAAAAAAGTAAAAATATATTAATTTGAAACTATAACATACCGCAATAATATGTTCCAGAGATGATGTTCACAGAAAGCAGCAGTAAAAGGGGACTGATTTCTCCTCGGGCCATGTTTACAAGATCACCTCCTTAAAGAATCAATGGACATGGTCACAATGCACTTTCAGTACAAATAAGAACTGGTCAAATACTCCAATTTTTACAGAAGGTTAATGTTGTATGAATATAAAATGATCCCTGGTACAGCCATACCTGTGTCAGAATGAAACAAACTACGTCGCACTGCAGACAGAGAACGATACTGCTCGTGCAGCAAAAATATTGTGGCTCTTGGAGTGGCAGGTTAATGTATTTAAGTGCAGTGTATTCAGCAAGTAATTTTCAAAGTAAATCACAAAGCATCTTCATCATGTAATTATGAATGTGCTGAATGTGCTGCTTTTATGGGCAAGTCAGGTCAAGTGAGTACACATTGTGCAAACTCCCGAAGCTGTCTTCATTACAAACATGTCTGGTTGCACCCTGTCGCAGGCAATCTCATGTGTTGAAGTGTTGCTCAAGAACATAAGAACTAGGAGCAGCAGTAGGCATTTTAGCCCTCAGGTCTGCTCCATGGTTTAATATGATCATGGCTGATCTCATTTTGGCATCAGCTCTGCTTTCCTGTCTTCCCTCCATAGCCCTTCAACCCATACCGAATTAAAATTCTGTCTATCTCCTCTTTAATTCTATTCAGTGTCCTAGCATCCACCACAATCTAGGGTTATGACTTCCAGAGATTCACAAATGTTTGAGAGAAGTAGTTTCTCCTTAGCTCTGTTTAAACATGTGACCCCTTATCCTAAAACTATTGGGCAGCCAGGTTGAGTGTCTGTTTCAGATAGGAGCCCACATTCTGAGGAGTTGAGGATCATTTGATCTTCACTTGGTGTGGTCGAAGAATTGGGTGTTACTATCATCAAATGGGAGGTAAAGAAGCAATTTTCACTAAAGGGACTAGCTGGAATGTATATTTTCCAGATCAGATTTGTGGAAGAATTCTTAATTAATGTATCCACTAGTTGGTAACTCCCTTTGCTCTGATCTTCCAGAAGCCATTTCATATACATATGGTTCCTCGTTGTCAGAGGTTGGTCACCATCATTCCAGTTACTCAGAAGTCCTGAATTAGAACTAAAATTAGCCTTATTGTCACGTACTTTTGATTGCGTGCAGTGGAAAGTTTGCAATGTTGTCACTTATGGTGGCATCTTAGGTACAAAATACCTAGGTACAGCTGCTTAAGTATTTGGTATAAAATTTTAAGAATAATAAATAAAAGTCCAGCATATGAATAAAAAGGAAAAATAAAACAACAATTGAATTACAGTCCTTTTCACTCAAGTTTGTGCCAGCATTTCGCCTCCAGACTACACCAAGCCAAGTCTCTTAGACCATAGTGGGCTTCAAAACTCGAGGCCTCACTTCCAGTCCCCATGGAAACCCCCAATCTGGGACTCGCCTCCCAGCAATGGCCTCTCATCTGCGACCTGCCTCCCCTGTGCTGGCATCCAGTCAGGACTCATCTCTGGGTCTTGTGTCCCTGCAACGGCCTCCTGTATGGGATTCACCTCCTGTGCCGCACTCTGGTCCCAGACTCGCCTCCGGACTCACCTCCCATGCCAGCCTGATCTGGGACTTGCCTCCAGGACTCACCTGTGACAGCCTGTGGTCCAATAGTCACTTCTTCTATTCTGCTCCAAATAAGTTTAAAGTTAGAATTTTGAAAAGTAGAAAAGAAAAAGAATAGGTGGAGCAGAGGTGCTCTGGTTGGAGTGCCCTCGTCTGTCACCATCTTGGACCGGAATGAGTCCTGACCTGTTTAAGCTCAGTGGTTACCTGCCAGATGCTGTTATGTCAATAGTCATGAAGGGTTGCAAGTGAATTTGCGTCAGTTTTTTTTTTCGATCATCTTGCTCCACATGTTCTCAATTATAATTTGCCAATTGTCAATCAAGATCGATGTTTACATAATCTTGGCAGAGTCTGCAACCATGTTAGTGAAAACTAACAACATTTTTTGATGATTAATACTATGTACAAGACAGATTTCAGCAGAATATCTCTCGAAGTTTCCACAGTCAGGTTCCATTTCCATATGATGTGACACCATCTGATAGAATTGATGGTGCAGTCAAACTGTTAGCATATAGCTGTTAATCCCATAAAAAGAATCTTCCAAGTCTTTTACTCTACCGCGGAAGCTATTCACATTATAATCCCATTTCTGCACCCTCTACCTCTCATAAGTCTTTTGCCAAAGTCATCACTCTACGTGTAGTTTTGACTCATTCTGAGATAGAAAGAGAGATATGCATTCCATTAATCTCTTTGTGGAAAGCAAACACATTGGCAGACTGGGATATGAGATTCTCACAGCAGTTGGTACCTGAGCTATGACACTTGTGTCAACGAAAATAAAATCAGTGAAAACTGATCAAAGAAGACTGATTCAAAGAACAAACCGAGAAATATAACAAAACTAAAACAAAATTCTAATTTTCTTCTTCTTTGCTTTTCCTTCTTACTGCACTCTGGGGAAAGATTAAAGTTTCAGCTGAAAAAAAAAGAAGTATTTTCAGTTCAGTATAAAGGAACTGAGATGCTGAACCTCATTTGATTTCTGAGAAAATCTGGAGGCTGCAGAAAATAATCAAGAAAACTAATGTTCTAATTATCAAGAGAGGAATTGAAAACTAATATAGGGAGGCTGTGTTTCAGTTGTATAAGGTACTGGTGAGACTACAACTGGAGTACTGTGCACAGCATCAGTCAGCTTATTGAAGAAACGATGTAAATGAGTTGGAAGCCATTCAGAAAGTTTACAAGATTAGTACCTGGAATGAGTGCGTTTTTTACTAAGGAAGTGCTGAACAGCAAGACTTATATCTGTTTGATTTCAATAAGTAAAAGTCAACTTGACTGAAACATGTAAGATCCTTCCTGAGGGGTCTTCACATATTAGCTGTGGGGAGGTTGTTTTCTCTTAAGGGAGAATTGAAAACTAAATGAAGCTGTTAAAAAAAATTAGGAGTAACCTATTCAAAACAGGGAGGGATAAGGTAAAATATTTTCTCTCGGGGGCCATGAGGCTCTGGAATTAACTTCCTGCATAGGAAGTGAAAGCAGAATCCTTGAGCACTTGGCAGAGGTAGATAGATGCTTGCTGCCAAAACAGGTGAAAAATTATAGGGTTGGATGCAGGATTCAGCGACAATGAGTTCAGCCATGATCTGACTCCCTCTCATTGTTCATATGACTGTGCGTTTGTACCTGACATATAACATAAGTCCTGGCCATCAGGATACAGAGGATTGTTCCTGAGAGGGTTTATCTAACATCCTATGTCTGTACTCGTAACTAACCACTTCTCTGTTACCAATCAGTATGGGGTGTTACAATAACAGTAGGGTGTATGTATTCTTTAGTTAAGCCTGATCATCTCCAAAGGACTGTCAGATACCTCTGAACATTTACTGTTTACCATGATTGAGCTTATCTTCTATCAGAGACTTTGTGTAGGCATCCTTCCCCACATGTAATCAATGACTTAAACTAACACCATTAGAAAAGCTCAGGGAGTGGCTAATTTACCCAAAATGCCCCAGTTGGTTCCAGTTAACACGACCACAACACCAAATATATAGAACAGATTTTGTTTTATTATTTGTTCAGGGATGTGTATTCATTGACTTAGTCAAGATGTATTGCTCATCCTAGATGTCGTGAAGAAGATGATGGCAAGTTGCCAACTTGAAATGTTGCAGTCTATTTGGAGTTGGTACAAAATGCAGTCAAGGAGGGAATTCCAGATTTTTTACCCAGTAATGCTGAAGAAATTGCAATTAATTCAAAATCAGATTGTGAGTGGCTTGGAAGGGAAATTGCAAATGGTGGTGTTTTCATGTACCTGCTACCTTTGTCCTTCTATAAGCTTGTGGTTGGAAGGAACTTTGGTGATTTTTTTGCAGTGCATCTTGTAGATGGTTTACACTTTTGATTGTAAATGTTGATGGTGAACAGAGTGAATGTTTGAAGTTGTGGGGTCAAGCAAGCTGGCTGTTTTTTCCTGGAGCCTACAGTGCAATAAACAGACTTTTTAAAACCTTTTTCAACAGGAGGGTGATTCCCTCTAAAGAGACAATAAAAACTTGATAGTTATTTATAGTTGAATTAAAGATCTTAGGAAAATTCAGAAAACCTGCTTCTACCAAATCATTTGCATCAGTTTTCTTCCACTCTTACCTGAAACAAGTATCTAATGTCTAGAATGTCCACTTGTGGCTAGTCATGTTCATCATTGGTGGGTTTAGATTCCTGATGAAGGGCTTTTGCCCGAAACATCGATTTTCCTGTTCCTCGGATGCTGCCTAACCTACTGTGCTTTTCCAACACCACTCTAATCTAAACTCTCAATATTCATTATTGGTGCTTTTTCTTTCACTTATTTCTGTTTTAAATAGGAGATCCCTTATTTCGACACAGCAATATTTAGTTCTGGATTATTCTATAGGAGGAAATATCAATGCTGAATGCACCATCAAGACTGTTCAATAAATCTTGATTTTCAACATTTGTAATTTCATGAGCACTAACAGACTGTTTTTCTTTACTGCTCAACTTGCTCCTAATTGGTCTCTCTCCTGGAACTGGATGATGTTCTGCAGTACTGGTTGGCAAGGCCTGCGACAGGGGAGTTCATCAGGCCCCATTAACTGAGGTTTGGCATTCTTGGGGCCCCACTCTTTTCTGATCAGAGGTCAAGGCCAGGACCAGCACATCAGCCTGTAATTTCTGTCCCTGTTGGCCAGATCAAGCTTCTGCCAGTGGAATCCTTTAATGGCATTGACCACATCCTCTTTCTTCCTGCCCTTTCAGCTGGTGAACTTCAAGTGCCTTTTCAATTCCCGGCTGTTTAATTGCCTGTAATCTACACTCATGTACCATTTATTGTACAGCTGACTGTTTCTGTAACTTGCTACATTAACTGCTGTCACTTTTCATTTATTTTGCACGCGCTGATTGCTCTGTGGACTCCAAGACTTGTCACCTTGCTGAAACTCTTTCCTGAGCTTTCCTACCTGGCCAATTGATCCTGGTGCTGTGGTCTATGCACTCCTTACCTGCCTGTTGGTGATGAGTTCTTCTAAAGTGTTGCCATTTTTATTTCTTACTGCATTTCTTACTTTCAATGAGGTATCTTAAGTCTGACTGCTGCCAGCCTGTAGTCACTCAGGTAAGTGAACATTAGCAGGCTTTATTAAATGTAACACATCATAGAATAAAAGATACAATAAAGATACAGTTAACACTTTACTCCACAGATACAAGTACATATTGTGATTGGGACTGGGAAGAACTTGGAACAGAATGAAAAACCACACTGCATTCAACTTGGAGTGCGTTGCTGGAGTTTGGGAATATTCCTTAGGAATGTTGTATCAGAATGCTGGGTTTGGTATTCAAACTAATATTTGCGAAGGAACTGGGCAAACCATTGAAATCTTTGCCTGAACTTTACAATGATGATCTGTCTGAAGTTTATTGCCAAGTCTGTACTTAGGAATGAATGCTGCCTAAGTTTGGTTACAAAACTCTTCCATCAGACAATTTGGATTGTATTCACCTTTACCTGACTAATGCCCAATTAAAAGACTCACTTGTGGCTGAGTGAATGAATTCATTTTTTTCTTGTGTAATCATTAAGAGAGTCAGACAGTCTTTAGTTGACAATTGTTTATTAATATTAAAATTGTGATTAATAAAAAAGAAACACTGAGTGTACAACTAGTCATTAGACAGTCTGAAGTAACAAAATGAGTATCAAGTTATAAATAATTTAGTAGGTTTCACAGTAATTCACCATCTGCACCATGACGATTTTGAGATTCTGTGATTGACCAGATCATCCCTTTTCATGTCAGTCATCTCAAACAGCCTTGTTAGTCACACAATTAGTCCTCAGGATACCGTTGACGACAGAACCCAGCATGGTAAGGTGGTAAGTCACTCCCTAACATCTTAGACCTTCAGTACAAGACATGTTTTCTGGTGTCAAGGAAGGTGTTACATAGAAACAAATTGACAAGTGTAGGCTATTCAAGCCTGTCTAGTCATTCAATTATATCATGGCAGATTTGCACTTTAATTCTAATTGCCTTTGATCCTCTTTCCCCGGTTTTTGTTTTAACCTATTTTTCATAACCAAAATGTTATTATACACCTCTGGGTAGATGGGACTTGAACCCAGGCCTCCCTGGTCCAGGGCAGGGACACTACCTTGCACCACAAGACTGATTTCCATCTTGAAAACTTCAGTTAATCCAGTTTCCATTTTCTTTAGGAAATAGAGTTTCAGATTTCTAATGATTATTGTATGAAATAAAATCCTAATTACTGTCCTGGAAAGCTGATTTCTAATTCCGTGATTGTATCCCTTTTTACTGAACTCTCTCATCAGAGATAATTGCTTCTGTGCATCTACTTTACTAAAAGAAACCCTATATTTATTTAAATTTGGGAATTAGATCACTCTTCAAACATCTAAACTTAAGCTAAGTTTATACAACACCTATCACATTGACACTTAAAGCTTTGGTACCATTCTAGTTATTCTGTATAGTGACCTTTCCAAGGTCAATACCTTTCTCCTGAGATTTAGTCCCAAAGCTAACTACAAAACATTACTTCACACAGGGTATCATCAAAGCTCTGCACAGAAGAAGCTTAATTCCTCTCCTTTGTGCTCCTTCCCTTGATAAGAAAGCAAATGTTCTATTAGTTTTCGCCTGTGCTCTAGCCTTTGTTATTTGGATATTTGGGACACACTAATCTTTTTGATCCAACATTGTTCCCAGTTTGACAGTTACACTCCTAGTCAACTAGCTCTGGCCTCTGTGCACATACCTTACAGTTCTATTTAGCTACTGATTCCATTTTGAGGAGACCCTTAAGCTAAATTTCAGAGTAATGTGCTTACAGTGTGCAGCCTGGAGACACAATTTATTTTCTTCAGAATATTTCATCAGAGTATTGTGCACAGTTTTGCTCTCCTTATTTAAAAAAGGAGGGTGTTTATTAGATGGATACCTGGAATGAGCAGCTTGTCTTCTGAGGACAGCTTGGGTAGACAGGGCTTGTTTCCACAGAGTAAATATAATTCTGAATGGTCTTGCCAAGGAGGACGTGAAAATGATGCTTCCTCTTCTGGATGAATCCAGAACTAAGTTCCACAGTTTTAAAATTAAAGGTAATCTTTTCAGGACTGTGATGAAGAGCTTTTTTTTCCCTTAGAGAGAGTTGGGTACCTTTGGAATTCTTTGCCTATTAAAATAGTGGAAACCATTTATTGAATATTTTTATGGCAGAGCGAGATAGATTCTTGTTAGGCAGAGGAATCAAAGATTGTTAGAGATTTAGATGGCAGTGAGGAATTCAAACCACAAATGCATCATCCACAATTTTATTGAATGGTGAAGCAGGTTTGCGGGGCCAAATCATTTACTAATATAGACAACAAGGTAAACAGCTCTTAAAAGTTCATTGGATTTTGAGAATGAAAAGACCTGAGTCCAATTGTTTAGATGTTGTGGTTACTTTTAAGGTTTTGAGTGCTCAGAAAGCTGTGATTTTTTTCAGTCTCCGGCTTCCAGTATGTTTGCAATTATCAACATACATTGTTTTCTTTCCCTGTTTTTCCCAAAATATTACCGTAGATTTACACTTCCTTTGTTGATTTGGTGTCTGTGTCTTTACTTCATTTTCAGGCAGGTTATTGTAGGCAACCTTTCCCTCAATCATGTGAATGTGAGTAAAACAAGGAATTTAAATTCAGTCCCTCTTAATTAAAATGATAATTGTAATGCAGCTGGTTTTGTGTGTTACATGTTGGTTGCCTGGGCTACTACGTGACGACAGCAGCCACTCTAGGTCAGCAGTGACCGTTTTACTATCATTTTTATCCGATGAAAATCTCAGGTATTCAAGTCAAATGATGGAAATTGAAAACTGATACTTGTAGTCCATTTCATTGACTGGTTCCTGGACAAGGATTCCCAATTCATTTGATTCTGGCCAGGATATTCCCAGATGGTTACACTTGCAGGTGAGGAGAGAGAAACTGGTTCCACTTCTTTATTCAACCCCCTCCTACTGTCAGCTAGGAGTTGGTTAGCTCAGCTGGCTGAACAGGTGGTTTGCAATGCAGTGTGGTACCAACAGAGTGGGTTTATTTCCACATCGGCTGAGGTTACCATGAATGATTCTCCTTCTCAACTTCTCTCCTCGCCTGAGATGTGGTGACCCTCAGTTTAAACCATCAGCAGTCATCTCTCTTTCTAATGAGAGAGCTGACTTATGGTCTGGTAGGACTATGGCGCCTTTACCTTCTACTGTCAGATATGGAACAGAACGTATACCCACGATTAGAAATGAGGAGTGAGTACTCCCAAATAGTTCAAAGAAAAGATATACAAATCAATCCTTGGCTTGTAAATGAGGAGTAGATGCTGAAATATTCTAGCCATTAAATTGCATGGTTCGATATCACTGACCCCAGCAGCTGAGCAATTGATCTGGAGATTCTTACATCTACAAGTTAGCCAAAGAGTGTTGATGTAATTCCTTTCTGATAGTGATTTTGTTGACTTGTGACCTATTTCAAACAATCAGTAAAAGAAAGAGACTATGTATTTTGTATGTAGCACAGTTGTGTTGACTGGATGTTCCTTATCTATGACCTTCCTGATAAAGGGTTTATGTCCGAAACATTGATTCTTCTGCTCCTCGGATGCTGCCTGACCTGCTGTGCTTTTCCAGTACCCCACACTCAACTTGGTAGCACCCACCAGACCTTACAGTTAGAACACTACATTTAACACAGATAGACCCTGGGTTGAAGCCAGCTTTTCAACCTCTTCTTTTGGTTAATCCTAGAAGGGAAAAACATGAACATGCCTTAAATCCAGAACTACATTTTTTTTATATCAAACCTTGCTCACAGTTGGTATATAACTTATAGGAGATAGTTTCTGTTTGGGTGGTTATTGGTCTTATTTACCTTTCAACCGCTGGAAATTACAGTTCTGTTTTTGCAGTGCATCTCTTTCTTTTAAGTGTCCCTGTCAGATGTTCCTATCCACCCATCAATTGTAACATTTCAGTCTTTCTCAGGACACAGCATAATCCACACCAGAGTTTTCCAGACAGTCACTGAATGACATTCTCAGAATTTATATTCCTAGTGATCTTTGTCCTTCGTTCCAATATTTTAACCAAAAACCTCTAAGTCACTTGAGTTCAAAATGTTTGTAACTAACAGCAATAATCTATTGTTGTGATGATTGTAACTTCATTAGAATTGAATAAAATAGAAGTCATTTATTATCACTTGTATCTTTTACAAAAAAAGTGAAAACTATTTAAGTCACCATACACAGTGCTTATGTTAATAACAAAATGTAATAAGAAAAAACAAAAATAATTAAGACAAAGTCCATCTCAGTTCAATTCACGGCTCTTGGGTTTGGGTTGCTGGAATTTCAGGTTACAAGGCTCCACTGAAGTTGCCCCAAGGAACAATCTCATTGCCAGAGCCAGCCAAAAATGACACCAACCTGACTAATGAAATCCTGGAGGAGGAAGTGAGGACTGCAGATGCTGGAGATCAGAGCTGAAAATGTGTTGCTGGAAAAGCGCAGCAGGTCAGGCAGCATCCAAGAAACAGGAGAATTGACGTTTCGGACATGAAGAAGGGCTCATGCCCGAAACGTCGATTCTCCTGCTCCTTGGATGCTGCCTGATCTGCTGCACTTTTCCAGGAACACATTTTCAGTAATGAAATCCTGGGCTGTACAATCACAGGACGAGGCCACAAGGAACCGCCATTGCCATCCCACATGCCTGACACATTCCTCCTCTATCTCGCTGATGCCGCAGCCAATACTGGGTCCCTGTGCTTGCCTCCTTGACACTGCTGCCAAAGTTCCCACCCAGGCTCACCAGCCGCTGCAATGCTTTGGACTCTGATGAAGCCACCTTCCGACCACCTTCCATCATAACATTTATTGGCCGTCACTAATTAGAACATAGAACATAGAACAATACAGCACAGAACAGGCCCTTCAGTCCACGATGTTGTGCCGAACATTTGTCCTAGCTTAAGCACCCATCCATGTACCTATCCAATTGCCGCTTAAAGGTCACCAAAGATTCTGACTCTACCACTCCCACAGGCAGCGCATTCCATGCCCCCACCACTCTCTGGTGGCCAGTTAACCTTCATATCTCATTTTTCCTCTGCGTATTTCCTTCTTAGTAATCCTCTGTTGCTCTTTAAAAGCTTTCCAGTCCTCAGTTTTTCCACTTATCTTAGCTATGTTATACTTTTTCTCTTTTAACTTTATATGTTTCTTTACTTCCCTCATCAGCCACGGCCGCCCATGCCTCCTCCTGGGATCTTTCTTCCTTTTAGGAATGAACTGATCCTGCAACTTCTGCATTATACACAGAAATATCCGCCATTGTTCCTCCACGGTCATCCCTGCTAAGGTATTGCACAATTGAACTTTGGCCAGCTCCTCCCTCATAGCTCCATAGTTCCCTTTATTCAACAGAAGTACTGTCACTTCCGACTGTACCCTCTCCCTCTCAAATTGCAGATTGAAGCTTATTGCATTAT